>NC_050448.1:124159434-124519434 GCF_903995425.1 Onychomys torridus
TATATTTTTATTCCTGTGGTGTACTCATACGATATTAGATAATGTGACACACACAGAAAGGTTAAATGGCAGATAATCACAGAGAGCCTAAACTTCAGAGTCTAATAAACTAGACTGAGGTGAGCCTATGAAATTACAATGAAAGTATGAAGAAGCCTAGCTGAAATGAGTTAAAAGCAAAACCAAACAAAACACAAGAACAAGTTGAAAATAAAATATTCTGGCAGAGATTTCATCATGACAAGCTTAAGGAGAAAAGAACTGCAGGAAACGGGGCAGGATGAGAAGGGTTTGGAATCATTGCATTCCATGTCTAACTAATGATCTTACTTGATAAATGGCTTATTATCTTCATAGCTAGAAAGCATTATAAGCAGAAAAGAGAAACAAAATTATTAGACAGAATTGAAATAGAAAGTAATAAGAAATCATTTATATATTTTATAAATTAGTCAAAATTAAGAAAGTCAAAATGCAGAGGCAAGCAATTAAAAAAATAAAGGCATATTATAGTTTAAGGATACTACAGCAAACTAGATAATCCAAAATAACTATAAAAATTAAGAGCAATTCATGATACTGACGGATTTGCAAAAAAATATAAATCATGCTATAAGTTCGTTAATGTAGGGTTCTACCTTACCCAGGTAAGTCCGTATTATAGTAGCCATCACAAACACGGTAATTACTGGTGTAGGTGAGAAGACAGAGAGAGGAAAGGGAAGAAAAGAGAGAGACGCTAGCGATCAGCTCTCTCTCTTACCATGCAACATGCAATGAAGCTGGCACTAACCTGTTTAAAATATCTAATTTAAAAATATTGCCCTTACTATAATCTGCCATTTTTTAACATTAAAAATATTATTTTCACAATCCTAGCATATCCAACTTTAATACCTCCTTGAATTCTACATTAAGACTCACATTTTAAAAACAAGTCTGAAAATGCTTCCATAGCTGATTTAATGAATCAACAGCTATCAATTTTGGGTTAATTAGATAGCATTTTCACTAATAGAATAGTGCAGATTTTATTCAACATTGAGATAAAGTAAACACTTGTTTAATTAGCATGAAAACAACAGATAATCTTCAAGATAACAATAGTAATAGAGCACATCCTCTTAGGAAAACAGGATTAGGAAGAGAAACTGCTCAGAATCCTTAAATCAAAAAGTCATTTAACAAAACAAACTTAATATAATCATATCAGCCATGCAAACAGGACCATAATTTGGACTTGCATTTTAAATTCAAATGAAATCACTATAGTGCTATGAAATTTCCATGAAGCCACAGAAACAATTTCTCCACTCTAGATCAAGTCAGAAATTATCTACTTCTTGACCAATGCCCGCAACTTGGTAATGGAAATTCAACCTCGATCAGTAAAATTTCATTCAGAATCCCTTCTACAGCTGCCAGAAGGCAGAAACGCCTGTGATCCCTGTGGAGAATATCTTTTACTGAGCTCGTCAAGTATAACAGTTAAAATACAAAATACTTACTTAATGTTTTCCAACCTGCTAGAATCTGGTTTCAAAGTGTTTGAATGTTTCACCATTTTGCACAGTGTGATCACCAGGAAAATAATATTTAGCTGTTTTAATGAAGAAAGAAAGAATTGTATCACTATGAACAATGAATATTTTGCAAATTCAGTTAATGAGTTCACCCAGTTCAGTACCCACAGCATATGGACACTGTATACAGTGAATCAATTTTCATTTATGTATACAGTGATGGGTTCAGTCTGTGTGGAAAACACCCTGGCTATTATGATCGATCTAACAGATCATTTGACATGGAATTGCAAGCTCATTAAGCCAGTATCATGTGGTAATGATTACATTAATTAAAAAAAAAAAACCCTAAATTAGTTTCTTTAGCTAAGTGTAGTCCAAGGCCTAAAAGCCACCTAATAGAGAGACCCTGCAAAGAATTCTGAGAAGCACATTTGCATCAAGAATCTGCAGTGGAAGAATGGCTGAGTTCTAAAGACCTGGCTGAGAGCCTACCTCTTGATGGTTACCAACTAAACCAGAAAAATGATGTTTGCACAATAAACGTCTAAGGCAATTGAGAGGAGCCAATTAAATAACATGCACGAAACAGTTCAAACTAATAGGAAGGTAACGTTTCTACTGTCTGCATACTTTCCATCTAACTAAAGGTAAAGCCATTCGCTCTTTCCTTCCTTGTTTACACTTGCAAACACTTGGTCAATTCCAACTGAATGAGTCCTACTAAGTATTCAGCTGTGTGAGGACTGTAGGGGCAATTAAAAGCAAACCAGGGAGGCTGGAATTGGATGTGGAAGTGCTGGATTCCCTAGAGGTCAGACTGGTGGAAAAGGACAAAGTCGGGGCATTCTGAGTGAGGAGCAGCAAAGGCTGGCAAATTCAGCAGCTTCCAGTCACAGGCTGACAGTTGGAGGGGAGCACTCCCTTGTTTATGCCCTAAAACTAGAGCTAAGTGAGACTACCCCTCAACCCTTCTTGTGGTATTTCATTCCTTCATTCAGAAACCTAAATGTTCATGGTGCTTTGAGAACTCAGCATAACCTGGGGTCTTCTGGTCCTTGTGGAAGACTCAGGAAGCATACACTGTATGAGGAGATGTACTCTGCTTCTGGGAGAGAGATAATCAACTGTGTTATCATATGACCCTTTTCACCGAGTCACAGTGACGCACAAGCAAATGACCCCACACTGATTCATTGTTTCTTCTGATTTTATAATCATGAAGCATGATACAGGCCAATACATTAAAAATTTCCAGCTATCCCTATTAATGAGTTTGGGAGCAAGGCAAATACTTTAAGCTGTGTATCATTTTTTTTTTTTTTTTTTTTTTGCCTGATACACCTTATTATTTCTCTTAGATGTAAAATTTCCTCCTTTAAGGGATAAAATGAGGTTAGTGAGTAACCTACACATGTTGGTGGATGGTCTACCTTTCCATGATAGTTACTTAAGGGCAAAACAGATATTTGTTTAACTTCTTAAAAGAGTTAGTAGGCAAAAGATAAAACCATAGGAATATTTCTTGCTTTACTTTTACAGGATTATTCCAGCTGGTTTAGAGACATGATTTTATTCACAGAGATGGGACACATCACAAATTTCACCCAACAGATATTTTATTGACTGGCTTGTGCTACACTAAGATGTGTTTATCATGCTGTGGACACTTAAGACACAGAGGCTGCCTCTGAGAAATTAGAGTTCTCTGTGGTAATGGAGTAAACACTGGTAACTTTTTTAAAAGTCATGGCAAAGAGTATTTTTACCATTTTTCAGATGCAAAGGCAAAAATCAACAATGTCATCAGTTTTCTATTTTATACATGGGCCACCTTTTCTAGTCACATTAAAGGACGACTGGAAGGCAGAGCACCCCAGCAAGTCCAGGCTCTGCTTCAATTCTCGGTCTATATTAGTTGAGGTAGGAGCTGCTGAAAGATGCTCTCTATGTAAATATACCAAATACAACAGTCCAAAAGCAAGGAAAGCAAAGGAATAGGCTCCAACTCCTGGGTGAGATGGCCTTCTCTACAGAAGTAGATAAAATCTTTCAATCCTCTATTTTTGAATGCCCTGAATGTAGAGTATTCATTTCCCTCCCTCCCTCCCTTCCTTTCTTTCCTCTCTCTCTCTCTCTCTCTCTCTCTCTCTCTCTCTCTCTCTCTCTCTCTCGTTCATTTGTTTTACTTATTTGTTTAGTTATTTTTTTGATACAGGGTCTGGTTAAGTAGCTCTGGCTGGCCTATAACTCACTGAGTAGACTATATAGACCAGGCTGGCGATGAATTCACAGAGACCTGCTTGCCTTTGCCTCCCAAGTGCTGGGATTAAGGATGCATGCACCACAGCTTTCTAGTTTAGAGTATTTCAAGAAGACTCAAAAGAGTCACCTTAAAGATACAATACACTCCATGAAAAATTATGATGGAAAAAATAATAAAATGCTCAACATGCTTTTATATTCAAATTGTTTTTCAAGTGCCTATGAATTTTCCACTTTAAAGAAATGGAAAAAGATAATGATAGCTAATGGCATACTGTCATAAAACTTTCAGTTTACTCATACATAGTACTTTAGCCTCCAAAGAAAAACTACTTGAAAACACAGAAATAATGGAGCAAGGGTATATTTAATAGGAAGAAATGCTGTCGTTTCTAAACAAAGTAACTACAAAAGGAGGCTTACAAGGAGCACTCAAGGCACAAGATGGCAAAAACGTCAATCTGAGAGATTTCTCCATGCTTATTAAATATTAAAATTTCATAGAAAAAATGTTTGTGACATAGATATTGAAAAATTAAATATGCTACCATCAACATACACAGTGAATTTCCTCCTGGAATGGATTAGAATGTTGACTTAAGCATAAATGATGTTTTATAGTTCTCAGTTACCTAATGTTTAAATATTTTAACACTAAATTTCAGTTTCATACAATAAATGTTGTTACTATAATTTTTTCAGGAGGCAATAGACTCGACAAAAATTATGATTTTGTATGTTATACTGTTTCCATCATACTTCTACTCCCGTTTTCCTCCTCTATTTCTTCCTTGCTCTTTTAAAGTGGAACAGTGGGACCCACACCCAGACACAGAAAGGCAGGTAAGAGCAGCTTCAGTAAAATCTGTGGTCCAGAACAGTCACCTAAAGACAACAGGCTGCTTTCAAGTAAATGACGGTCTACAAACGTGACTTCCTTTCTGTGCGCTTTTCAAGACATGCTGACTTTCTAGCCCACACTACTGTATTTCTGTTTTGTCTGTTTTTAAATAACAGAATAGGTGATTTCATTTACTTTAACTTTTTTCTTTCCTTATTTTATTTTAGTCTCTTCTCTAGGCTTTGAAAAACTAAAGAAATCCCAACAACCAGACAGCCCCCTATGTCTCACTGGAAGGCAGACACACAGGAAGTGGTGACCACCCCCACCCCCTAGTCCTGCTGTCACTTCCTGTCTGATTACAACACCCCACCCCCTAGTCTTTGTTGTTGTCCCACCCCCTAACACAAATACTACTAAATACTACTAAGCTTAAACAGAAGGGGATATGTTAAAAGATTTGTCAGTGGGTAAGGAAAGGGCTAGGCTACATATACATGCAAAGCTTTGTCTAAACCCAATTACTCACATAAATCAGTACATTTAGATTATTAAATCTAGAACTGTATTAGGTATGTATATTAACCCAGCAGCCTAAATACACAGGGTGATAATTTATTTGGAGGAAGGAATTCGTTCAGGAATTATTCCTACATTAATTCTATACTGTGGGCTTATATATGCATGTGGGCATGTACAAGTCTAAACATACAGATACCTCATTTTTCCTTAATAGAACTTCATATAAAAGTTGGGAGCAGAACCAGGAGGGGGTTAAAAAACATTCTAATAAATAAATAAATAAATAAATAAATAAATAAATAAATAAATACATACATACATACATACATAAATAAATAAATAAATAAATAACCAAACTGGAATACTCTTCCAATGACTAATAATACCCAAATCATAAATGCATGAATTGTTATATTTAAATAACATTTTGCTAAGCTAATGGCACTATGGAGTTAAGCATCACCTATGTGGCTAGGCATGACCATACAAAAGAGCTTTTAAAAAGGAAAAGTTCCCAGGGATTAGAGGAAAGCACAGCTTGCTTTAGGGTCATCAGCTTGCTCCACTGAATCACATCTGTCTGGGCTTGCAGCTTTAAATTCATTCCACAGCTTGCAGGGCTGACATGGATATGATAAGACAGAAGAACAGAAACAGCGTTCTGAAATAACCTGGCTGAACTGCACGTGTTCTGACCCTTTCTGTCCTCCCTCGAGCTTTTGCTACCTGGCAAATGCAAGTCCAAAACCGCACTTGTGTCTCCAGATCTTTGCTGTTAGCCAAGCAGAAACCGATGTCCCTGGACGAGCAGCCAGAGAGGTGTTCTCTGAAGAAGACTTCTAAGTGAGTATGTGAGCTGAACTCTTACTGAACTGAATTAATTATTAATGATGCAGATGGAGCTGTCCAAATGATAAGAACAGCTCCTGACGTGTCATGATCCAAGCCTTCATCAAACCATTTCAGGCATACTAATGGTCTCCCCTGCTCATTACTAACTGGCACTTTTCTCATAGATATAATGAGTCCAGTGCCTGTAGGCAAGACATTCTATAGAAAGGCATTAAGTAGAAAGTTTTATCTCCCACAGCCTCTTACTTTTCTTCATAGAATATTACAAAGGTATATCTATTTAAAACTATTAAGTTAAAATGATTTCAACTCAGTCATAATTCAAAATACATTTTCTTGGAATAGCAAAAAAATGTTTTGTTATAAGAATATTCCTTACAGGGACAGTATATAAAATAATTTGTATTATTGAGATTCATGTTAGAATTACATTTTAAATGTCTTGGGTCACCACAGTATCTACTTAGGTGAATGTGTTTTTAACATATTATGCTATACTATCTTATTTCTCAGTTTAGGTTAGACATTGTATTTCAAGGTATTGTTTTGCATTCTCTCTGTGCTGGGATGATTAGAGGGCAAAGCAATCTCAGAATCTCACGGAGATCTGCATGCAACTGTTACCTCCTGGTTTCTTTTGTTTGTAGGTTGGGAACGATGTGACCTAGAGCCTTCCATAGTTTAGCCTGAAGGCAGAGTATAAATGGTGATCAGAGACTGATAAACAGTGTCCTCTCACTGTAAATGGATGATGGGCCAAAATATCCTTTACTGATTTCTTACTGAGTACACACTAACTTGTTTTTCAAGCAAAAAAAAAAAAAAATTAATGTATTAAATTCTCAGTCAACAAAAGTAAGCATGTGACAATTTTAGTTCCGAACACCCTAACACAGTCTTTACATTTAATTCAAAGTAGAAATGTTTTTGCTTTAGGAGGTTCTAAAGAAGCCAATGTCTTTAAGGATAGCAGCTCTACATGGCAGCCATTAGTCACTGCATTCCAGAATAAACTGAGGATGTGGTCTCATACACTTAGGGGCAGAACTGTGGCCATTGCCTATAGAGAATAATCTGATGAGAAATCACCATCTCAGGAACACTGAAGGTATTTGGGTGGTTTACATAGGCATTCATCTCAAGTGTCCATTTTGCTTTGTTAAAGTAGCTGTGTGAAATAACTATAGCAAGAATTAAAACGTACACACTATTTTTCAGTGTTTTCACCAACAATGTTTTTAAATTAATTATGTGTGTGAGATCGATGTTAGGTGTCCTTCTCGATGATGCTGCCTTATGTTTGAAGAAAGGCTGCATACTGAGGCGAAGGGCAATTGCTCTGGTCTGCCTTGTACGATGTACTAAGGACCTTACTGTCTCAGTCTCTCCAGCTCTGGGGTTAGAGATTCTCCTGACCACACCTGGATTCCTTTCCCCATGGATACAAGTCTTCATGCTAGCACAGCAAGGGCTTTACTGATTGAACTATGAGCTTTCCTTTCTGAATTTTATGAAACGCTAGTTAACATTAAAACAAAAAAAAAAAATAGAAAAAGAATTAATAGCAACAAAATATTTAAAATAGCAACAGCTACTGTGTTTAAAAACATTAATTCTGGATAGATGATATTTAAACTTGCGTTTTTTTTTTCAAGCTTCTAAAGGCTATTAATACTCATTTCTATCTGCATTATACTGTAACTAGGTCAAAGTTTTAAACTATAAAATCCTGATATTGCTTTTCCAATATGATTACAGATAATATAAGAGGTTTAAAAAATACCTTAATGTTACTACTGTTGTCTTATATAAAATTCATTTAAAAATAGTTACTGATTTTTAAAAGTATATTAAGTCTTCAAAAAGAATCCTTATTTTTAATGAATTTAAAATTCATTTACTATCCTTTTTGTTAATCTAAGCTTTATGAAGATTTATGATCTAAAAGAATTTAAGGTATGGACATTCACTTAAAAATACTAAATTACTACTAGACTAAAATGAAAAATAAAGTAATGTTCATTTGCCTTACTAAAACAGTCAAACAATTCTTAACATGGCGGATGAGTGGGTTTTTTTTCATGTTATTTGTTTATTATTATTATGCCGTTTCAGCAAACTGATATAGAAATAGCACGGGGTACTTTTCAGAGAGGTGGTTTTCAGGCATAGTTAATTAGCCAGTGTACAACTTTCAATAATGATAACAGTCTAAATACACAACACAGTATGGTTCTGTTAACAGACATGTTTACACATCTTTGAATGCATAATTAACTGTGGAGGGGCATATCTTTGAGTACCACTATTATAGTAGCAATTCAAAAGCTGTGAAAGTAAGTCTGCTTACCAGAATAATGAAGGTAACGGGCCCAATGAAACTCCATATGAAATAGTTATCAACGTGAAGCCAGCAACTATTTGGGAAGGAGAGCAAATGTATTAAGTAGCTTTCCTGGATCCTTACATGAAGCAGAGAAACAAAACCACAAAAATTCAGCCAAGAAACTATCCCTCCATGTGCCTTTGAAAATTCATTAATCATGGGCAAGAAGAACTGTAATAATTCTGAAGTGGCTCTGACCCAACAAAGTTTAGCAGTTTGTTTACTTTGATCTGCAGCAGGTTTCATTTTAGGCACAGTCCTGGATAGACGTTTTTGTAGGGAAAACTGGATTTCCCACCCCAGCCCTGAAGCCCTAGGACCTTCAACTTCTTTAGAAATGACCCAAACAATATTCCACATTGCATCATCATTCTAAAGTTTTGGATGTAATCTTCAAAATTTGTGTTTCAGGTTGATCTGAATTAAATTGCTTAATAGAATTTATAGAAAATATTCAGAAGGCATTAATGGCAAAATAGTTTAACATAAATATCTCCATTAGGAATGGACAAACACTGGGAGAAAAATAAAAGCATACAACTTCTACAGTCTTAAAGTATATAATGCATAAACTCATTAACACACACTTTAGCTAGTGGTTCATATTTCATACAATAAGGAATCCTCATTGAATTTCTTTTGTTTTTTTCCATCATCAATAAAGCCATAGGTTTCTTAACTATAAACAAATCTTAACTAACTCTATCAGAGGAAAAATAAATGGAGTTGGAATTCAAACTCCTGCCGTTAGCCAATGAAACCATTAGAGAAGTGCTGTGCCTTCATTCTGCCTCTGTTGATATCTGTGTCTTTTAAGAAAAAGAATGGGTGACTTGTTTTGATTCTCACGGGCTCCTGGTAAAATATTACCGAAGTAAAACGTATGGGACAGGGAGTCCTGTCATAGCAATGGGGAGAATCAACTGCACAACCAGTTGAGGGGGCACTAGCTTAAGTCAGACGCTTAAGTTCAGGAGAATTTTTTACTTAATATCTTTCTGAGGCCAAGAAGTTATTTACTTTTTCAATTTGTTCCAGGTCAATCTTTTGTGTTAAAAAAGAAAGTCCATAATTTAGAATCTGCCTCACCAGAGAACAAATCCTTTGAACCCAGAAAATTACAGAAGACTTGATTGTAATTTGTGCACGGCATGCCCATTCTCTCCCCAATAAAGCTTTCAGATGCTATTTCAGTCTGTCAGGGACCCTCACTGACAGCTAACAGGCTTTAAAAAATTATTCACTTGAAAAACACTCAGGTCGCTTGCAATTACTTACGCCGTTTCTGTCCCATAGCTCTTATAGTCAATAGCAGCCGAAACACCAACCACTGTGGCAGGGAACAAGTATCCGGCGACATAATAATATTTCTTCCTTGAATATTCGCTTTCGAAAACTTCAACTAACATTAAGTAGAGCTGAACACCTTCTAGGAACATCCAAGAAAAAGCTGCTAGGAAGAAAAAGTGCAAAAGCCCTGCGAATACAGGGCATGCAATCTGTGAAAGGGAAGCAGAAAAGCAGATATCTGTGAGTACAAAGCGTCCACTCTCAACCGTGAAACAGCCACTGGCCCAATCACTAGTGTTGTTTAAATACCTCATCATCAGTATTACACACACACACACACACACACACACACACACACACACACGCACACACAACACACATGCATGCACGCTCACACATTTTCTCATAAATGGACACAAGTTAAAGGCCTGGTAAAATATCAAGAGCACAATGCTTGAAAAACACGCCACCAAGTGTGACAGACTTCCTCACTAAGCAATTACTATTACAGTGAAATTAAGTATCAAGTAGGAAGAAATATCTTTAAAATCACTTCTCAAACTTTCTACAGAGTACTCTAATAGCCCCACCCCATGGGTGTTTGCTTCACTAGTTCGCAAAACAGTTGAATGCAGACACATTATCTCTATCTACAACAGAATTTTACATGTTCATTTTAATGACAAATATCTTCACTCTAATTATGTAGGATTAATTCCTTTTTGTTTCTGGGTCAGATGAATGTAGCGTGATGCATTAATGAATTATGCTCTGTGTCTGACTCTGAGGCCTTGTGATGATGAACAAATGCTTTAAGCATGAAGAAAAGACTGTTGGTCAGAATGCCTATATAAGCAAAGTAGGAATTTGGAAAGTGCCATCTTTTTATTACAGGATCCCCTGCAGTCTTCTATTATATAACAAGCCAGAAAAATGTGCTTGTACTTTATTTTGAATACATTCATAAGAACATTACTGAGTGAGCTGTCTTTTAATTTATCACAATTTATCCTTCACTGTGGCCATCAATTACATCAACCAACAAGGCCAAATCCTCATGTCAGCATCACACCTGCACTCACAGCTCGTAGACCTAAGGTCATCCAACTCAACAGGTACTTACCGAGTAGCCTGTCTTATCAATGCCTATGAGAAAAATAAATTCAGCAATGAAAAGGTTGATACAAAGGTTCTTGTGGATGGTATTGCGGTCACTCTGTAAACCTCGGAAGAAACAGAAGGTGAAGATGCAGATAGCCAGGCAGACGAGGGAAACAACGATGCCCACCCAGGTGATGACTTTCAGCAGCAGCTCATGAACTCCGTTATACTGGAAAAGACAAAGTGTGAAGAACGTCAGCATTCCATATTACCAAGAGGAAGGCAGCTTCCATCCATTCTCTGCGAGGGATCACAGATAAAAATGTAGACTGTGTAATGGAGTTAAAGATTGTATTACTGGATCTACCACTTTAAAATGATTTAACAAAATAGGAGATTTTATATAGAAAATGATGCAAGAGGCTACATTTTTAAAAATAACTATTTAAACAATTATCTTAAAAACGTAGACAGAATATTTACATGACATGAAGACTAATTATGATGAAAATAATTAGCATTTTAATGATTGTACAGCTAATAAATACATAATCCAACTTTGAAGTTTTCCTTTGCTCTTTTGGTATCTACATACTTACACAGATAAGCATGATACATGAAGAAGTTTTGTACTGTACCTTTCATAGAATGAGCAGTCTGGGGTGAAAACCAGAGTCTTTCTCGGGCTAAATACTACCATTGAGCTACATCCCTGGCCCCATTCTATATACTGAATATTTTTTTTATTATCTATTATCACCCGCTTTAGCAAGAGGAAAAACTATGAAATCAAATTTCAGAAGATTTTCTGATTTTTTTTTCAAAGCCTGCAGTTCTACATAATGTGCCAACTGTTAAAGCAACATTGTGAGAAGGGATTCCACAGTTCAGTACTGGAATGGCGTCCTACACCAGGGAGCCTGACGCCCCCACTGCTTTCTGTCCTCAAAACCCTCGGTTGCCTCTGAAAAACATCTCCCCACAAAGGTGGGCAGAAACTTAGCACAAGTTTGTAAAGGGAGAAAGTACCAAAACTTCTGAGCATACACGGACAGAGTAAGAACAATTAGAGACCTGCATTACTTTGTTTGCTTTTTAGTTACGATAAGCACCCAAAGATGGACTGTTACACAAGCTGTTTTGAATCTCTGAGGTCTTTCCCTGAGACTAATTAGAAGTGAAAATACTTACTGAAATTTCCCTGTGGGCCATGAGAATAGCAAAATTGGTTAGGTGGCTGCATGCACATGTTGTGCGAGTTTTATTAGTGTCAACCAGCTTGCAGCCCTGGGTAGACCAATATCCCATCATGGTTCTCTCTGAGTAATTCCAGAAGGAGCAGTTTGCATTGAAATAATTGTCAGGCTGGGAAATAAAATGACAAGATAAAATTAGGATTTTACACTCAAAGATGGCAATAGCAATTGTTTAATATGTGTAAAAGGTAATTTAGATTAAACTTTGCATGTTTCAGACAATAAAGTTTTTCATCAGCAAAATTGTAGACTATGTTATACAAGGCACATATCTAGCTTAAAGGGGGCTTTATAGTCCGAAACACTCTAACGTGTACTCTAAATTACCAGAGATCCATTTCACTCAATTACAATTTCCATCTTATGATTTTACCTACTGATGAGTACATTAGACTCTTTCCCTGTTTTCTGATAAGATTAAGGTTGTGAATTTGTTCTAAGAAAATCCTTTAGGCACCAAGTGTCTTAAAAAACAACTATGTTTAATTTGGGGTACTTTTTATGATTACCTTTAAGTGACAGATTAGATACATTTGAAACACAGTTGACACTATAAGGCTCTTAAGAGAAAATCAAATAAAGTTAATATTAGACAGGCTCTACAACCATACAGACTGTTCTTGTCTGTGCTGGACGCTTGGTTTTCTCAGGGCATTCATTCACTCCACTGTAACAGCCCATCTTCCAACAAAGCAGGAGCCTGTGCTGTGAGGCACCACAGACAAGGCAACCTCCTTAATTCTGAATTTTTAAATGCAATATTTGATAAAAGCTGAGCCAAATATGATTAATTTTAGTATGTATATGTGCATATATTTGTGTGCAAGGGCTTGCATGCTTGTATGCATGCATGCAGATGCATGTGTGTACATGAGCCCAATATAACTAATTAAAAATAATGATTAGCCATACTAAAAAATTAGAGTCTTAAGAGTTAATATTCAGATATCCTGCTGCTAAGGTAAGAGTTAATTTTCATCCAAAAACAAATTAGAGTCATTTACATTTTCTTGTTGATTACTGAATTAGCTTTCATTAAGAATACACTTAAGTTCTAATAATCACTGAACCAGGCTCATTTAATTTTATGTTCACAGACTTAAATAAACTTGTGTCTCTGACCCAGTCCAACATTTAAAATTCAAATGAAAAGGTCTTCTCCTTCCCACCCACTCACCCACCCATCCACCCTCTCCTTCCTGCATCCTCAGAGTGCCAGCCTGGCTTTCCTTTCTCGGAGGGTTAAACCCTCCAGTGACTTCATTAGCACACATTAGCTTACATCAATGTGTGGCAGCGTGAAGAGCACCGGGTCTGTCAAGTACACCCTGCTGGACTCCTTGTTGATGGAGACGGAAATGACGTGGGAGTTCACTGCAATGGTGCTGTTGTGACCCATGAAGTCTGCACCCAGCTTTATGGTCGCATTCTCAGTACTCAAGAACTGCCCCAGACTACGGTAAATGATGAATACCAGCTTTGCCAGTCCTGGGGAGGAAGAAATGGTCATAGGAGTCACACCAGATCACTTCGGAAGAGAAAGCAAGTGGCAAAACAAGCATACAGTGAGAAAATTCAAGGGACTCTTTAAGTAGATCTAAATCAAGTTCGTTAGGGAAGTAATGCATTATTTCAAATATTAAGGATACATTTTCAAGACAGAACAGGTTCAACTGCACAGTTTTGTTGTAAAGGGAGGAAAGTAAGGTGGGAAGGCAAGAGAAGACAAGGGAAAAGCGGGGCTGCCCTCTTACCGTTCCTGCTGTTCTGCTTGACAGTGTTTGCGGAGAGCTGGATGGAGCTGCCGGCACCCTTGATGCTCAGAGGGAATTTAAAGTCTTGGACCTGCCCTTCAGTGCTGAGCACAGCAACTTCCAGAGCTGGACGAAACAAAGAAAAAAAAGAAGGGTGGTTATTCTTTAAACTACAAATAGACAAGAGAATCCCAAAGGAATTACAGCTTCCTTTTTCTCTATTTGCAAAACTTTATTCATTTGGGCTTTTTGTATTTTTATGTAACTTTTCAGTGACCATCCCCTAGTGGAAAGTGAGTACAAATCTGAATGTCTTCATGGCACAGGTACATCTCTTTCTAGGTAGAAGAGATTTTAATAGAACTATGTAATGCAAAGTTTGCAGTTACACATTTTGCTAATTTCTACCAGCAGTGAGAGCAGTAAAGAATATTAATGAGAAACTGTCAGCAGACAGATGTAATTTCACTCCCTTCTTTGATACCAAAATAGTCATACCCCTGCGCTCTCATTACTCAAATACTATTTTTGCATTTCATTTTTTTGTAAATATGAAAACACAGGCATTCAGAGATTCTTAGAAGTAATTCAGCCTCAAATCAAACCACTCAACTGCAAGTTTATAGTGGCTCCCGTGCAACTCTTAGACTCCCATCAGTGCAGACACAGGCTATTGCTCTTACTGACTCATGCTGGAAAAGATCAAGCAGCTGCTAAGTAGATGGTCTCCCTTGCTAGATCGATTCTTTATGAGTGGCAAGGTATCCAGTGTGGAAACATGACTCACTCAAGTGTTTCTCCAAAGACAACACTCAGCAGAAAGGCCCAGAGTTCCCAGTGGTGGCAGACACATGAGAATCATGAGTTCAAAGTCATCCTCAGCTACACAGAGCCTCCCAACCCAGTCTGGCTCTATGAGACCCTGCCAACAAAACGAAGTAAAGCAAAACACTCACACACACACACACCCTCTGATATATAATTATCTCCTCCTCACACTGAATGGGTCTATAATTACTACTTATTCCTCTTAAAAGCAAATAAAAAAATCTGAGTTTCATGCAAATTCAAATCTTCCAGGCACACATGTAAGAATTAGCTAATTTCACTTACGTTATATTTACTTTTTAGCTTAAAAATTATGTTCATAGAAAAGAAAAACTAATATGAACTTTCTAAAGTAATGGGATTATTACTACACATGACTATTGATTTTTGAAGAAATGAAACAATGGATATGAAATAATCAACTTTACAAAAGTAAGTGTGCATCAGCCAGCAAACATTGTAACTGAGAATAGAAACATTCCAGGGAAATTAAACCTGATGGAAAGAAACTTTCAAAACCTCAATAGTTTCTGACCTTAATATATCAGTTCGTAGTTTAATATACACTTAATTTTAAATAAATTTATATCTTCTCTTTCAGGAAACAGGATATCGATGTGTGCTAACCACTTCACAAGCTTCTCACTGATTAAAGTGTTACAAAACACTCCTTAGTAAAATATGCTATATGCTACATTTTAAATATAATAGCCTAAAGAAATCAACAAGTGTAACTAGTGAGTATATTGGAGAACAGTATTATAATTAATCGAATTTTAAAAATTAAATATTATTAGCAGAAAAAGTTCAGTATATTTCAACTTGCTTGATGAAAAATAAACAAAACTTTACAACACAGTAGGAATAAAGGAACAACTCCTTGAGTTGGAGGTTTTCCTCTTAGAATGAATGTTTGTGTCTATGCAAATGTCCAGGATGATGAAAACGCCCTTTAAAGAAGAAGGACACTTACTGGTGTGTTTTAACTTATCCTTATCTTAGAATGCTATGTAACAATTAAAAAAAAAATCAAAGGAAATGTAAACTGTGAGGGTATAACAACTCATCACTCACAGTAAGTGTAATTAAGAAATAGGCCTTTGTGTAATTCTCTTTAATTCAAAGAACTCTGGTACTTGCTATAATACCAATCTATGAGTGAAATATAATTCTAATAAAAATTCGAGCAAGACCTGATGACTGTAGAGGACTTGAAAAACTGATTTTAAAATCCATATGCATGAGATGTACACTAAGGCAGCCAAGGAAATTCCTCAAGGAGGAAGACTGAAAGGCTATAAAGCTCCCAGCATCGCTGAAAACAAGACAGTACTGCACAAAGCAGGTAATACTAGATCCTGCTACCATGCTGACACTTGTAGAACCTTGATGGATGACAAGAGACGGGGAAGGGGGGCACATCATGTGCTGACAGAGTGCAGGAGAACCGGTTCACTCACATGGAAAAAGCCCAACAGTTGCTTCTACCACAAAACACAATGAAAGATAAACTTTAGAAAGACTACAAAAGCCAAATGTGAAACCACAAAGAAGAATACCTGACAAACTTACTAAGTTATAAAACGTGGGATCATTATAAAATCACTGTAGAGATGGTTTTTATAAAGTAGGAAGCCAAGAGTAAAATGTCTTAGGTATCAAAAAACCCCAACCCTAAAATTAAAGACTAATCAATTAATTGTACATCATTATCATGTAAATTAATGGCTTCAAAATAGTTTAAAAGGAAATGAGTTTTTGTTGTTGTTGTTGTTTTTTCTTTTTGTTTTTCAAGACAGGGTTTCTCTGTGTAGCTTTTTGCCTTTCCTGGAACTCACTTAGTAGACCAGGCTGGCCTCGAACTCACAGAGATCCACCTGGCTCTGCCTCCCGAGTGCTGGGATTAAAGGCATATGCCACCACCACCCGGCAGGAAAGGAGTTTTTAAACTACATAACCCTCAACAAATTAGTGGTGAGAACACACACAGAATGCAAGGAAATAGATAAACAGGGAAATGTTGGGAACAACAAATTCACAGATAAAAATAAAGCAGGTGAATGAAAGGAAAACACAAGAACTGTGTCAACACATAAGGAAACCACAAATAAAAGCAGGAATGGGATCACTTCAAATGGATTAACAAAAGTTATGTCAAAATGAAGTGAGCGCCTGTGGTGGTGCGGTGTTTTTACCAGTGAGAACAGAAATTGGACAAATTAGGCAGAGGAAAAAAACTGGAAAATATTTAGTAAAATGGATTAGTATAGCATGTCCTTTAAAAACTTCCCTGTAAGATGCATACATGCCTAGAAACACACTGAACAAGAAGACCCACAAAAACTTTTGGTCTACCTTCCCTTGTCCAAATATGGGAATTCACTGAAATGCCTTTCAGGGTAAACTGTGGTCTATTCTCAGATCAGATGAATGAACAGAGGTGCACCTGACAGTAGACATACTCATGAGAATCCTAACTGGGAGGGAAAAAAACCATCTAATGGCATTTACAGCATGAAGTCATTAGTGCCACGGATATAAACGTAATACACATGTGCAACCTGATTACTAAAATTGTAAAAATGATTTTTAAACGGTGGTTGAGTCTAAGAGTTTGACATCAGCTTGTACAAACCATCTCCAAAAAGACCCTAGAATAAAGGTAAAAAATTATATGCTAAAAATAACAGCTAAAAATAAATGAAGGTGATAGTTATTCCCTACTTGATCTTGTCTATCATGGAGAATGTCTGTCATCAACTTTACTACTAAGAGAACATCTGTATTGCCTGTGTGTTTTAATCAAAGTAAATATATTATAATATCACCACACAGCTCTGCTGGATGTTTATGTTGGTCACTATGGCTCATGCCTTAGTCAATAGATAGCTCAACACGCATACACTTAATTCACTGGAGAGACATCAGAGTCTCACTCATCACAGCTTTATTTTTTCCCCTCATTGGCTGCAGTGAGATGCAGGAGAGCCTGTGGGGAAGATGTTGATGGGGACCAAGGGACCTGTCAAGTCCTAGGTCAGTCTAGGCTCAGGGGAGAAGACAACACAGTATAGATAGTAACAGATCCAAGCCCAGCCTCCTATCCACATAGCAGGATAGAAGGCTGTTGCAAATCATATTTTGACTTTTTTTTTTACAGCTATAATACAACTAAATCTAAAGTGACAGTACAGGGAGTGGAGGGGGGAAGCATAGCAGGGGTGTGTGTGGTGAGGAGGGGTTATATTGTCTACTGAGGCCATTCTGAAAATAAATTAAAGGAGATTTTATAATGGATGGGTTGGGCTTATCTTACCTAAGCTATCCAATTAGCCTTAATGTCAGAAGGAAAGACAATGAACAGTACATGTACCACAGTGTTACTCAACAGAAAGTTCCTGGTGGGGAACGGGGAGTGGGGAGGTGGTGGTGGTGGGGTCAAACTTGGCCTGCTCAAGCTACTAGATCTAATCAGTGTATCAAACAGAGTTAAATGATGACCTGGAGATGAAATCAGCCAAATATAAAGTATGGAAAAGTCTACAGGATTTATCATCCTATTTGTTTCTCTAATAAAAGAGTAAGTTTTTTTTTTAAAATATACACTCTTTTAATTAAAGGAAATTAGACCAGCATATGGAATATAAAGACAGACTTTTATATCTACTTTCAGATAAAGCATTCATAAGAATAAAAGTATATGAATATTATCTTCTGAATATATTTTCTTAATGTTTAATTGTAATTTTTCCTTAATTTTAAAAAGGATACTGAAGATTCCATATTAATAATGATAGGTCACTATTATTTGCTGTAAAATAATACAATGTTGAGAAGTGTAAGCAACATAAGATTAGGCAGATGATGCTGAAATTAGGTACCAGAAACTTTCCAAACCCAAAGTAGAAATTTCTGCTATTCCCAACACAGCACAAAAATGAAAAGTCACTTACTGAGAGAAACATTCAGTGTATAGATTTCTGGCCTAAGATATACACTAGGCACACATAAAGAATCTTATTGCTCGTTAATCAAAAAGCAACTGACTAGAGAAAAATAAATTAACAGATACTTTATAAAAAGATGAGTAAATGGGCCATAAATGCATGCGAAAAAATCCATCAATTAAATGTTACTTACTGGTTATAGTGGTATATATCTCTAAATGCTAGCACTCAGGAGGTTGAGGCTGAAGGATAGAGTTTAAGATCTATACAAGGAGATCATGTCTCCATCATACGAAGTAAACATATGTTACTTAGTAATCATAGAAATGCAAAACTAACCCCAAAATAAAGAGTATTGGAAAGATGGAGAACTAGTGAAGTCTTACTCACTGCTGCTAGAGACCAACTGAAAATAAGAGCTACCATGTGGTAAGAACTCAAAGCATGAGAAATGTGAATGGATACCCAGAATTGGGAGTATATCCTCAAAATGGAGTAATACTGAACAACATGGCTGAACTGCAGATAACCAGTCTGGACAGGGGGATCTCAAAATTAACTCAACTTGAAAGAAGCAAGAGTAAAAAAAAGAATGCAAGTCGAAGTCAGGAGCCAAGTACAGTGACAGGAAGCAGCAGCTTCCTGGGCTGGAGGTGGGAGGAGACTGCCCTTTGAAGATAAAAATGTAGTCTATGCTGATGATTACACGGGGAACATTTGTTCAAAATTCATGAGACTCACATTCAAAACACACACCTCTGAATACAAATTAGACCTCAAAGTTTACTGCAGATGCTGTCCCCATACAATTACACCATTTTTATGGGATCATATAGCATATGAGTAAAGTCACATTATGAAGTTAAAACTAACTGCTATGAAGAAAAACACATTGTTTTAATAATTGAAGATAGAGCTATCCTTTAAGTTTAGATAAGAGCTTCAAAAGAATAAGGAAATATTAGGCTATTTTCAGAGTATGTTTAAAGACAAGTTCTAGGAAAAACAGAATGTTTTCTTTGTGCTTACAACAACACATAATTCTTTTTTGCAAAAAAAATGATTATGAATTAGAAATAAAAATAAATAACTTTTAAAATGCTTAAGGTGACTTCTATACTGGTAACATTGGGGTAATAAGTATAAAGACTCAATAAATTCCAAGCATGAGTTAGTAATATCAGTAAAATGTATACACTGTATCCTAAATATTCACAACATCTTATAGCTTAAAATTTCAATAGAACAATCCTTCAAAACACAGGAAGATATATTAAGAAAATGATGATTTATAGACATTTAATTTTCAGTTTGTCTTGAATCGGGACAGAAATATCTGGGATGTATAAACAGGTTTGCTTCCCTAGCTGCATGTATGTCCGGGCAGTGGTGCCTTCTGTAATCCCAGGAAAGTGGAGTCAGGAGGTTCCAAAACCATCTGAGAAATAGAAACATGTTCTATGGGCACTCAAGATTTAAAAGATCATAGGATTTAACATTGCCCTTCAAATTTTCATGCACCATTCAAGTGGAGGGAAAAAATTTAGTTGTTTTTGTTTGTTTGTTTGTCTTGATTAACATTAGGAAATTTGGGAAACAAATTGAAGTTAAAAAATATCACACCTTAAGTCTTTCTTGGATGCATTCACTAAGAGGATGGGGTCCACACCACGTCTGTGCTTAGGGGTATGCCACTGGACACAACTGAGTTGTGTTCAATGTGTGTGAATCAGCAGGAATTACCCTCAGATCATAGAGGCTTGGGGTTTTATTCATTTCTTACTGTTACTGTGTGACACATTTTCTTTTAAAGAACCAGATACCTAAGATTATGCTGGGTGCATCGTTTTGGCTTCATTTATACACTGAAATTATCAAGTGATTTATATTTCCATACTTTTCACTTCACTTGAAAATCTTACACACATGAAATAAGCTTAAGTTTTTCAATTCAGATGCCATTTGGACTCATGTCACCTTTTTTTGTTTTGTTTTGTTTTGTTTTTTCCTCAGTTGTTAATATGTAACCGTGATATTGACAGTCATGATTCGGCAGTAAGACATGGCCTTACATCCACAGAACTTCATCCATGTTTCCCTAAAGGAGTCAGCATGGCTTTTGGAGGAGGAGTGAAAGGTCTGGTGCTTTTCATGGTTTTTTTTTTTTTTCTTTACTCATAATCAGGAACCTTTCATTTCAGTAAGATATTTAGTAAACTTCAACTAAGGTTTTTCAGATGAAGTCTTCAATCTCACCAATTAAGTGTCAGTTCTAAGAGTGAGAAATTTGAATATCAATTTTTTTACTCTCCCACCAAATATTGTCAACAATAGATTTCTGACCCTCATTGGCAGTATTTTAACTATTAGCCTACCCTCCAAAACTACTGATATCCATTTGACAACATAGAAATAAGGCTATTTTATGCTACAAAATATGTTCTTCACTGGCAGTATCTTTTAGTGGGAAGTGAGAGAGTCTCCCACAGGCCAGCTGACATTCAACCTCGACCTCCTGGTTCCACCTCCCTGGGATTACAGAATGCACCACTATTTCTGGTTTACATGGTGCCAGAGATTCAAACCCATGCATGCTAGATGAGCACCACAGCAGCTGAGCTCCATCTCTCACTGTTGTTTTGTGAATCTCCCTCTAAATCTATAGCCTAGAATGGCCTTGGACTCATAGCAATCCTCCTGCCTCAGCCTACCAAATGCTGACATTACAAGTATGAACCACTAATCCCCAGATATTAAACATCTCATTTACCTAAAGGAGATTGTGTTTAATGTTAACAGTCCACTCAAGTTTTACAAGCTAAAATAGTTGACTGGAAGAACACATAAAATGATTAAAATTCATTAGGAATTGTTATAAAAATGGAAAAGCATTTGCCATGTTCTCATAAGAAGCACTTTCATTACTCAAGAAATCTATATTATAGCATTTAAGTGCTCTTATTTTTTCCTTTTAATGATTTTTCAATTGAAAAACTCACACATACTCATAAAAAAACTATTATAAGATATAGGCAGATTTCAGGTTAAGCATTAATTTTTATTAAATATGATCAATAATTTCTTTTCCTGAAAATAAGTAACTCAGCAAAAGAGAAATCTAATGCTAGGACACGATAAGTTCAGAATGCAAACTTACTCTCCTTAACACCTGTCTTCCAAATTAAATGACCACAGATACACTCACCAATATTTTCTGTGGGCATTGAGACCCTGGTTGGTTCCAAGAGATTGTCTGCTAGGACAAATGCTCCTTCTTCCAGTGTGTCCAGTAACATCGTGGCTGTGTGTGCTTGCTCAGAAGAATTCATGTGTTTCCAGGAATCCAAAGCCTCGGGTCTCAGGAGGTTGTCCACTGTGTCAACAATTGCCTGCATCCATTAGAAACTGACCGTTAGTTCTGACTGCTCCCAGAGCACACGGGATTGTTAACTGCTGACTAGCAACAACTGTGATGTCCACCTGACAGGATGACTCACTTTTGTTTCATGACTTGGGCAACTGTACTACTTCAAAACTAAGTGGATATCAGTGAACAGCTGCTTGACTTGACAGAGTCTGTAGGAAAGGTGGTTTGTTTTCTCTCCTCTAATCACTCTGCACTTGTTGAAGGGGACGTGGAACTCCCAGCAGCAGCTCCGAGTCTCACTTACTTGACTCACATATATGGTCATTCAGAGCTACTACAATTGCCCTGTTTATAACTTCAAATTTAAATGCAAGGCTAGAAAACACTAATGTTACTGGAGTAGGCCAGTATCTAAAAGAAATTTCAGTCACAGTATTTTTTGAATGTGAACTCAAATAAGTCAGACTGCTTTACAGATGTTGTCTATTTACTATCATTTGGGTGTAAGGGTAGCTTTAATGTTTATAAACTACTTGCCTATATTTTCACCCTTCCCATTACCAATACAGCTAAAAGATATATGTATATATATACATTAACTTGTAAGGACCGGGTCTGCTTTTAAAGGAATGAGGAAAACAGGCAAAGTCCTGGACAGCTATACGGATGATTTAAGGAGAATGGAAATACATATGTGTTGCAACTGAGCTGCAAATATCCCTAGGTGTGGGCTTAATTTATCCCCATGCAAAAGAGCATTAAATAACAATATAGCCCAGTAGGTTGGTCCACTGGAGGCAAGCTCTGATGCTCACATTCGCTGTACTTAGGCTGGTATATGCTGTGCCATGTGTAGCTGAAATCACTGTGTGTTCACTGTTCCACATGCTTACGCAGAATGTGCCATTAGGCCCATATATACAGTGTTCTGATCTACTGGTAACTGCTGAGGAAAAAGGACACACTATATATGAAAAACAACAAAGAACTGCTAGTGTGAGACTCTCTACTGAAATGAGCAAGGGGAAAACTTGTTTGAAGTTATTGTCAGAGTGAGATTAATTAGCTTAATCCATCTTATACCCTCGTTCCATCTGCCTTGTGAACCACCATGACCTCCCTGGCAGGTAGAAGGTACTTCCAAGTGGTGTTAAAGGTTTTTTTCTCTTTCTAGTGGGAGATGGAATGGTCCAGAAGGCTCACACGGATACTTCTTCAGCCAATAACTAGAGTGGAACAGAAATTGGTCTGCTGAGGCCAGATTCATTAGTCACCAAGAAATACCGACTGGAGCCTCTAATGTAAGTTACAAATGAATCCTCTGTAGCCAAGTAGAAACTTGCTTCATTTGCATAGAGTAAGTCAGCTTCTGATTTGTAATCTAAGGAGGCTTATTAGTCTTGTCTGAACAGAGAAACTCGTTTGAAACACACTGCAGATGACACTGGTCAGAAATTAAGGTCATACTGAGATGTATCACGTGTACACATGATCCTCCTGATGACACACTTACACTAATTGGAAATTCTCCTTATGTATTACCATTTGCATTTTTTAGGTGGGATCAAGATAATCATCAGCCTAGTCATATTCCTGAAGCAGTCTTTTGTTGCTCACTGAGTTTTGTTTTGGGCAACACACTGATCACTGCATTCCATACATTAGTATTTATGGTAAACTTGAACATTTGAGTGTGAATTATTCCATAGATCTCTATTAGCTGCATCCTTAATCAGATTCTTAAGGGTCTTTAGAACATTACTACCTGGAAAACAGATTTCTCTCTGCTTTTTCTTGTAAAGGGCTCAGGTCCAAAGGTGTCATTTACTAACTAGTGAGATGTTCTTTGTGCCCATCCCTGACCTTGCCAACCAAGTTGATGAGGTTTCAGTTCCTGAGTAAGTTCTCATTTGCAAAACCACAAAAGTTCTTTGGTTTGTTCCCTCACTGTGTGAAGTTGTCCTTCGAGGTTAGGTTTGCCAGGTAATAGCTAACTTCCTCTCCCCAAAAGCAAAGGACTTCTAAACTACAAAGCAAACCAAAATACAAAAGAACCACGTTGGCTTCCTCGCATGGAGATCCTCAGCATGCTGCCTATCATTTCAATAGGCTAGGAAGAAATATTGGTCCTAGCACAAAAGTGCCTCCCTGCTCCTATGAGCCTCAAACGATCTCCCACCTATCATATACTGGAATCACCATACCAGTGTTCGTATTTCATGTCTGGACACCCTCCTCCGCTCCCTACTTCCAGAAGCCAATTCCCAAAGGGCCAGGACAAAGCCTAATTTATTGAACAATACACCCCAGAGATCAGAAAGCAGTGACTTTTCCATGCACATGTATTATGCCCATACAGTCTTTGATACGATAAACTGCCGAGAATACATCATCGCTGTCTCAGGTTGTTGATCCAGAGATGACAGGAGAAAACAAAGGGGCTACTGTGTGCTTTCTTCCAATTTGGAGGATGATCTTTAAATTCTTGTTTTGTTTTGTTTTTTTATGTTTTTTGATAAATGGGAAAACAGCTAAAAAAAATCAGTAAAATATTATTGGCTTATTCCGAGAAAAGCCAGCATTTTTCTACAGCTGATATGGGGCACATTATATAATTATCAAAGACTGAAAATTCTGAGTCATGCAGCAAGATGGCGTAAGCGTGGCAGGCAGCCGTGGAAGGGAGAAAGCAGGGGGCAGCACAGGAAAGATACCTTAAGGTAAGCCCTGCATGTCTTCTCTCGTTTTTGGAGCTTTTAAGTAAAAGAAGAGAAAATCAGAGGTTAGATTTTATCTGCTGAAAAAAATGAGGAAAGAAGAAATCCTCAAAAATTAAGTTGGCATTCCTGATTGTGAAGTGGACTAGCTACAGATCTCCTCTGGGCATCTGGGCAACTCCTTTCACAGCTGACGCTGTCTACTTACAGTTTTCAGCTCTTGTTTTCTTAAGTGTCATTTATTTTTATTTTTAAAAGAGAAAATACATACACACACCGTTGTTAAGAAATAATAGTCCACATATCCATGGCTAATTCTAGACTTGAACATCTGAACATGGATGGAATATAAACATAACACAGTAAGTAGCACTTAGACATCTTAGTAAGAAAAACCTGGTGGTGTGATCAGCCTTCTCCCGAAAAATGGATACATCCTTCTCCCCAAGGCTGCCCCTAATACCACTGTGTGTCACACCTTTGTTTCCAGCATTGACAGCTGCATGTTTTCACATAATTCATTAATCAGGTATCACAGAATCATTCTAGCTACAAATGCTAATTCTACAGTGAGAGCACTGACCACATTTAGATGGATCAAGTCACCATTAAGTAAAATCTGTCACAATTGGTGTCATTTAGAACTTTAAGGGGAAGGAGAACATTGCTCCTTTCTCAGGAACTCTTGCTGAGAAGTGAGCAAACTAGGAAGTTAGTTCTCCAAGTGTGTGTCTCGGCAGCTGGCAGTCAAGTTTTGAAGGGCAGAAAGCTGGCACACACACAGAGCCATGTCCTTCAGTGGCAGAGATCCTACCTTGTTGTAACTCCGCCCAGCGGAGTCCTTCTCGCTAGGTCTCAGCTCCTGCAGCTGAGCATCCAGGATGTCCACCAACTGCTCCATCAGTCTCACTGAGGAGCTCACATCCCCCGCAAACACAGACCCCTTGGTGTGCTTAGCCAGTTCATTGGCTAGACTTGCCGCATTTTCTCCACTTCTGATCTGGAACGACAATTTGTATTATCTCAGTAAACCTCGCTTTCTGCCTGTGGCTTTCAGTTCTCTTTAAGAGCCTCTGTTGTGGTCAGGGGAAAAATTGCAAATATGTCAAAATCTGCAACTAATTGAGACCAATAACTTTCTCTTCATCTTAGAAGATTAAAGGGTTTTAGATCCTTAACACACAAAAGAAATACTTAACCAGACACAAAAAAGAAACAAAGGGAAGGAGGGGACATTTTTAAATTTTGTTTTTCAGTTGGCTCTCTTTGTCCTCTAACACTTTGTTGTTACTTTATTTTTTTTTTTTAACTTATTCCAATGATGCTGATTTTACATCAGACAACAGATAGTTCTGATCACCTAATGTCTGTATTTCAAAACAGGTATATGGAGGAGAAATAAAAGGGCACAATATTACAGTGCAAAAATCAAGGGAGTGATGTCTAAGCCTTTTGAAGGGTCATTTCTACTCACTGTGTTGTAACCGTATGTGACACAAACATCTGTTTGCATTCTGTGGGTTCAGTTGCAAACTTAATGACACTTGATTTATTGGGCCAATACACTATTTGTCTTATGAACATCAAAAGAACCAGGACAAACTTAATGTGAATGAAATTAAACAACTATGCATTTGTTAAACAGCTTAACACAGAACACAGCATACCCCCAAACAAATTTAACATTCAATGACTAGTTTACAGACAAAACTATACTTTAAAAGAAAACCAAAAACCAAAAAAACCCCAAACAAACAAACAAACAAACAAACAAAAAACAAAAAAACTTTTATGCAGAACAAAGAACCACAGAGTCTGGTTTAACATAGAAAACAACATTTTTTATGTTAGAACTTCAAGCCCTCAGTCAACATATCACATCAAAACATTCCAACCCACCTTCTGAGCCAGCTGATTCACCCAGTGAGAGGTGCAGTTGCTAAGATCAGGGCCCTTAGGGTTCCATGTTCCTGTGGAAGCCATGCAGAGATACGAGGCTGTTCCTGCAACAGATTCAGGAAACAAAGGTGAAACCAAAGCCATATTTTAGGCAAGCCTCTGGGAAATTGGCTCTAATGATCCTAGACTGTGTGTTAAATTTTGAATAAATGCTAATAGAAGGAGTTGGCAATAACCAAGAAAAAGTAGCATGCAATGCAAAAGACTATGAACAATAAGCATAAAGTCAGCATAGAAACATCAGACATTTAGAGCAGGAAAAAAAACTCAAAAAGCCCTTGATATTCTTGGGACTCATCCAAAGTGATGGTTATAATGAGAAAGACAGCTGTAGGGGAGCCTCACTAGAGGCCTGGGACAAAAGTCTCAGGTTTGACATAGGTAATGTGAGAGGTAATTAATTTTGTGTCTGATCTTAAGTGACTTTGATAGTTTAAAACCCTTATGCTGTGTAGAGAAACTGCATTTGTAATGTAACAAAATAAGGAAATTGGCTATTGTAAATATCTCCCTCTACTGAAACTGCTTCAGTGTCATTTAGCAGCTCCTTGTTAAACCACAAATACATACATTGTATTGTATAATATATGGCAGGAAATACCTCTTGTTCCCTTGGGACAGGGTCGCTCAACCATCATTCCCCTTTGTGTCTGAGGCCACTTTATCCCCTTCATTTCTAATGCTTCGCAGAATCTCTCTGGCAGGGGAAAAATATTTGTTACAGGAGGAATTTTGGTTGTAGAAACTGCGGGAGGTGGCTTTGTCCCTCTGCTTCCTTCCTGGGGTCCAGCTACTGTGGTGCTCACGGAGCCTCTCTGTGAAGTAGTGCTTGTGGATGACACTGTGCTTTTGAACAGCTCAGCTGAAGAAGTTATTGTCACAGCTGTGGTAGGCACTATGAAAGAAAGATGAGTGTATTAATCTCAAACACACCCTCATGCTCACCTACAGTCACGTGTATGGGAATGTATGCATGCATACACACACCCCTTCACCATCCATATATCCCAAATAAACAAATAGAATTAGAGTAGGGAAGGAGAAGAAGAAAAAAATCACTTCCATTACAATTTACTCATAAGGGTAAAAGATGACCATTTAAGCTTAATGGCAGCTCCGCTCTCAGTGAAATATGACCACATGAGTTAAGTGCAATCTCTCCATGAAGCGCTAAACAAACGAAGGCAGTGCAGGAAAAGTCTACTATGCAAACATACTTTATCAACAAATGCAAAGATCAAGGGGAAAAACCTCTGACAATTATGGATAATTAGGAAGATAAAAAGATTTGAAGTCATCCACTCCATATCCTGCAGGAAAACATACACTGACATTTTTCCAGCCAGCAGCCATTCTTGCTTGAGGGATTTTGGGGCATGCCTGATTACATCCAAACAGAATATAAGTTTGGCACGCGCATGCTGGTCTGGGTTTGGCATCTTTACTTTGCAAAGGTGGGAATGAAAGGGCAGAGCTCACCATGTAGCTTCATATCTAGACGGGGGTTAGAACAGATCATGAATTCAAAAATCAAGCTTTCATTATCTCACTGACCCTTAGCAGAGAATGTAAGAGAACTGTAGTTACACATTTCAAAACAAAACAAAACAAGAAAATTATTTTAAGAAAAGTTTTCTTTTTCTTTTTCTTTTTTCTTTTTTGTTTTTGGTCTTCCAACATTGCTATCAAAGAGTTAAATCAACTAGATTTTGAAACAACAGTACCCAACTGTTGTCTCCATTAATAACTAAGCACTGAAAAACTTGTTAGCGAAAATTTACTACCATTTAAAAATCTGTCAAAACTATCCAAGTTTTCTTCACATTTATAGATATTACAAATTTATTCTTAAAATCCTATATATAGGGCACCCTATATTTAAAATATACAAATAAGTTATTCTTATATTGTAAAAACATTAACACTGATATGCTCAAATGAAAATATCTTAGTGAGATCCATTACTATGTACAATGAACAAATATCAATTAAAAACCATTAATTTTTGTTTTACCTATACAAGAAACAAACTGCAACACTAAATATTAAAACACACACTCAAAATCACCTATTTTTAACATTTTAAGCTGTGCCCTACAAATACTTATGTAATTCTCAACAGTTGAAAGAGCATGCTAAGTTAAGCATAAAAGGTGCATCTATTTCTAGGGTTTTAGGTGTGACAAACTTCTAGTTATTATTAAATACACGACACTTTGGTTCTTCCTCCTCCCATCTGAATGGGAAAATTTTAAGCATGTGTTTTATTTCTAGGTTAAAATGATTGGTCATATGAAAGGCGTCTAACCACATCAGTCAAATAACATGCCTAGCCAGCTGCTGCGGAAAACTACTTAAACCTGTCTATCTTTGTCTCTGGAAGTTCCCTCCTGACATCTTGTTAAACCTGTGTAATTTTCTTTTGATTACAATGCAGCTAGGCTTTTGGTGCTTTCTCAATTAACATTTGTCAAAGCATCACAATCTTTAGCAAAAGTGTCAAATGTGCTGCTGGATCAAGTCTCGAAGAGAGAGCAGGGAATCAGAGGGAACTGAGAAAAAGGCAGAATGAAATGGTTTAGAGTTACACCACCTTACGTATCCCCTGACACTACACTAATCAGTACATACAGAATCACTCAGATATGTATTAATACCACAATTACTGAGTGTTAGCTATGCTTTGGGAAAGAATTAGGCAATGTAAATAGCACAATCTCACTGGACTTATGTAGCATGGTACAGAGATGGACCCATGTATTTCTTGTCAACATACTAAACTATACGGAGCAACTAGAATGTGTGGGATTTTTGAAGAATGAAATTTAGTGCTACTTCAAGGCATAAGTTTTTATATTTTATTATTGAAGATGTGTTTCTAAAAATCATCATCTCTTTCCACAAATGGAGACAAATGTCAGTGGGGCATCAGGCAATACGTACGCTGGCATTTATCCAGCATTCACAGCCAAATGTCATGACAACCAACAGTCTGGATCAATAGATCAAATCTTACTACTGCTCTGTGAAGCAGACACAAATCATCTTTTCACACACATGATAATCTGGCCATGGAGAAGCCAGGTGACTGATTTAAGGTCACCTGGTTATCCTCTTCAATGTTTGGCCTTACCTTTCTAGGTAAGAGGTTGTTCAAAGACTGAGAAAGGACAGAGTCCTATAAAGCAATCTGCCCTTATGCTGGAATATGGGAAGGTGAAGTTGCATCATGAACATGGCAAAAGGTTCAAACTTTGAAAACATTCTCTGAGTAGCAGCACAAAACAGAACTGTAATATAAAATACCAACTCTTTTTTACAAGATTCTGTTTATCAAAGCATCCTAGCAAACATCCAGTGAGACTGATTTAGCACTTTGCCTGCCATGTATCATTTGAGTGACATCTAAGTGTCAGTGCTAAGGAACACATTAGCCTGGTACCCAGGAAGACTTTAGTGACTAGAAAATGATTCTGTCTACCATTTCTATTAGTGAAAAAGTATTTAGAAAATGTGACATATTGAATATTTTAGAAACATAACAAAACTGGCTCCTTTGCTAAAACATATTTTTTTTTTGTTACAGAATTATCAGACTTCTCATAGTCAAGACAAACAAATCTTCAGGAAATGCCCCACACTGACCTAAAGATATACTATTTTGTTGTTAATATTTGAAATATTAGATCTGTAGAAAGATTAAGAAATATCAAGTTCTATGGACAAATTGAAGAGTTAAAATAGAACCAGAAAGGGTTTTTTGAGGCCTGTTCTAGAGAGAGGGAAAAATTAGAAGTAGTTTAAAACAACAAAGGAAATGACTCATGGAGAGAACAAAAGCTAAACATTCAAATATTTTAAAAGAAGACCAGGAGACGGAAATAGTAGACTTGTGCCATCAGAAACTTGAAAGGCTGGATCTAAAAATGAGAAGAGTGTTAGAAGTGATGGGCTAGCACGGTAACAATGCACAAGAAAAGACCAGTTGATTAGGCAGCACCCTTTACTCCTTTGGCCACATACAATCCAGAGCCCATAAAACGGCTTTCCATTTTTAAGAATTGTTTTGTTTGTTATATACAGCATAGGCTGTTCTTAAATCCTGTAGGTTCTTCCTCCCAGGAACCCAGTCCATTAAGACTTAATGACTTTTAGCTGTACCAGTCAGTTGCTGGTTTACAGAAAGCAAAGACTCAATTCTTCTGGTTGCTCTGTCCCCTAGCCTTATGCATTTCTTGAATCTTGCTTCTGAAAAGCTGAAAGTGCCTTACTGGTTTGACCTAAATCTACTGGCCAGGATAGTTGTGGAAGACCCCACCTCTAGGCGTATATAGAACACACACCTCAGAAGAGAAAGACGAGTCTCGAGAAGCCAAAGAAGACACATTATAAGGAGAGAGAATAAGAATATGGGTCAAACAGCAGCAGAAAAAATTTAGGTCAGGTAAAATGTTTTATTACTTAGGGTTTAATAAGGGGTCAATATGAATTTTTATGTTCTGGGAATATGAAAGAATGGCTAACTATTTGGAAAGATAAAACACTGTCATGGGAAGGCTCACTTGCTGCGTGTCTCATTTTCAAACTAGTAAGGACTCTTTCTGAAAAACATCTGAATTACCGAAGCCTTCTTGACCAATATTGCATCACAAAATGTACAAGCACATAGATCACAAGTGGGAAAGCCATTGTTACTGCTTCTCATATCTAATGAGATGATTTGAGACAAGAAAGTGAGTCATTGCGGTATGTAAATGGAATCGACACTCAATGAATACATCTATACACTATACATCATTCTCAACCCTTCCACTATAGCCTTTAGGAATTAGTAGTTGTTATGGTATTCCCTCTCTCCTCTCCCCTTCCCCGCTGCTTTTTTTCTAGTGAGGGGGAAAGATTTACTGCCACCTAAAACAAATGTAACAGTTGTCAAGGTGGAGCAGCTTACAACAAAGGTGAACCGCACATCAATACAATTTTAGCCAATGCCTGAAGCTTGTCAGTGCCTTAAGTCTCCCTTATGTGAGGCTGGAAGGATGAAACAGATGCACTGTAGTACCTTTTGGAAAAATTAGGATGCACGAAGCATCCCAAACAGCTATGCTCTAGAGCAAACAGACATCACATACTTTAAAACAAATGATTCTAAGAGGCTATCAGTAAAGATTTGTGCTGTTAAAGGAGATTTCGCTCCTGAAAATTTAACAACAAATTTTACAGCCGCATTTTTAAACCAAGGCTCTCCAGGCATACATGATTCATCAGTAGGCCGTCAATGATCTTTCTTTACAAGTAAAACTGAACACGTATTTTGGTACTCTATGAAGACTTGGATTTGAAATTCAATCATAAAAGCTCTGATTTACCCTTTTCAGGCACTGACCATGTGACAATATTTAGAATTTATTAATAACACATCTAAGGAGAAGTGTTTGTATGTTAATGAGTGTGAATATCTCTAACAGTAGTGCTTTAGCAGATGGGTGTGTTCTACCTTGGTGAAAAGGTTAATATCATTATTTCATAAACTTTTCAGTTTTCAAATTTATGTCAAACTTAGCTATTCTCTTGGGACATCCTAAAACACATTTCCCTTAACCACCTGTGCCAAGAATTTTAAAGGCACAGTGTAATCAGCTCAGAACACAAGTAAAGAAGAAACACATTAATGGGTTTGGAGGAGTTACTGTACGGTTAACAATGAAATACTAAATCGAGCAATGCTATCATTTCTTGAAGTCAACATGAACAAATTGAGTAAAAGAGAATTGTGCAAAACAGGGCTGCAATATACCAGATCATTCTTTGTGGTTTAACTATGAGAAGAAAAGATACTGGGAAACATTTAGAAGTCCCTTGAAAGTAAGTAGTACAAATGATGGAGGGCTAACATCAAACATTCTTACCTTGGGCGGGGTCAGGTGGACCAAACTCCAGAGAATACCGTAAAATAAAGTTATTGTTCCATACGTAGAGCTGGTTGTCTCTTGGATTGTAATCCACTGCAGCAATATACTGATACTGGTTGGGGAAAGGAACGTCCACATATTCTCCCCGGCTTAAGCGTGTGTTGTAAATGTAATCAATTGTGTTCTTGCCTGCTTCACTTTCATTGTCTTGGTACACTGACCTGACGACATAGAGAACGCCACATATCATGAAAGCATTGGATGCTGCACGCTTGTCATACACCGTCTCCCATGTTGCTTCGAATCGAAGAGTGTATGGATTTAGCTGGCTAATCACTATCATTCCATTGTTCTGCTCGGTGGCATAAATGACCCATAAGCCATTTTCATCCACTGCCAGGTCAATATCAGTCTTGCCTCCCCATCTGTAGGGTGATGTATCATGGTAGTTGGCATAGTTGATTATGGCCTCACCACTCTTAATTCTAGTCCTCAAGTCAAATTTCACAATATTTCTTGTTCTTTCTTTGTTAAAGAAGACAGCTCCATCATATACCACAAATCCAGTACCATCTACTCGGTTTGGAAGTTTGTATGTTGTTGTCTGGCGGCTGTTTTGAAAATCTTCTAAAGAAGCATATTCTATTAAAGTATCGGTGCGGTAAGGAGTCCAGGGCATAAAATAAATTTTATCTGCAGCCTGAAGAGGGTCCTTGCACCAAGCACCTGCCTTTTGCTCAGCTTCATATATACATGGTGAGTCCACAATTGCTTTCAAGGTCCCAGGGCATACAAAAACTAACAGTCACAGAAAAAAAGACAAGAAGTGAACAGTTTTTAAAAAATGACAAAGGTAATCACATATATTATTGATTACACATCAAAAGAGGAAAATCCATTTTATTTAGCATTCAGTTTTTAGAAGTTTATATTTTATATGTGCTAATCAAGTTTCCAGCATACATAGTAGCTGGCATTTATTTTCACAAATGCAAACCTACATTAGGGATCAATCATAACTAAGAAAAAATTTAGATTTCTGAGTTGTGATTTTATTTAATAATTTGGTAATGCATGCGTCAAAACTTGGAACCTGTGCTTAAGAATGGATAAGTATTTTATTCCAACTCAAACATTATGACTTCTAACCCCTCATATACCTTTAGCAACTCCCACAAAATAAGGCTAATGAAGCAGAAAACTCAATGCAAAGAATTATGTTGAACTTTTTATAGAAGTTACAGGTGCTTCAAGTAGGAGAATATAAATTTTAGGAAAATGCAATTGGGAGTAGAGAAACGTCAACACAGGGGAGCATGATGAGATGACCAGGAGACCCTGTAACCATGGCATGCTACGGAGAGGGTTCTGGAAGCCAGGCAAGATGACACTTCAATAACAAGAAAATATCCAAGGGTGTCAGAGAAAGAGATAGAGGGTAGAAAAGGAACAGAAAGGGTAGCTCCCCTTCGCCGACTTCAGAATTTACCCCATCGCCAGATTAGCAGCCATACAATTTCATTGTGAGCAGCTGACGCCTTTATGAGGTGCATTATGAGGTCCTGCTGATCATTTTAATACAGGAGTGTTGCAGGGGAGGGAGGGAGGAGGGTCACATCCATAAGGCACATAACAGGGAGCTGGGGTTGAGACTGTGCACATTATTTACCTTTTTGCTCCACTTCTATTTTAAGCATCGGAAGGAAAGTAAAAAAAAAAGTGCAAGGAAAAAAGAAAAAAAAGATTAAAAATAAATTGACTATTAGTCTAAGATTGAATTCGTAATAGATGCTAAATATAGGAAGAATAAGGAAGTTGTACTACTTTGGATAAAGAGAAACACACAGGAGAACCTAGCAGGAGAGAGATTCTAAAGTTACATAAAAGAACACAGATCAATCATTTTAGAAGATTAAGGAGGCAAGACAAATAAGTTGGCATGCTGCTTCACTTAGTGTGCCTGAATAAATAATGAAACTCTTCACTAATGCAAGCTAAACATACTCTTGCCTTGCCAAAGCCACCCAGTGTTCTGACCAAGTTTTCCTTTATATATGTACACTACAGACATAAAAGCATGCACAGCTGTGTCATCTCCATTTGGTCTGTATGAGTTTAATTATCAGACTGACTCTAATGATACCAGCATGGCAGGAAAATATATGTATAAGACTGACAACTTGGCTTTGGAGTTTAAGCCAAATTTAATAGCTTTTGAGATGACTACATTTCCCCAAAGATATTTAGATGAGAAGTAACTACACAGTCATGCATCTCAGTATATTTCAATTATTTTTCTATTATTTCCTATTTTTAGAAAAATCCATCTTAACCAATTAGCAAAATGCCCCCTTTCCAGGAATATATAAATCTCCCTTCACCCAATAGGGACTTTGAAGGGGTAGGTAATGCCCATTAAGTATTAGCATATTTACTTAAGATTACATATAGTTTACATTACAAAATTCTAATGTAATTTTCTATATCATATATAATATGCACTATCAAACTTGTAATATTAAGTCTATTTAAAAAAGTAAGCAAAATACATACAAGGGAAAAGCAAGCACAGGTGGCAGGGAGGAAAAGGAAGAAAGAATCATGGTTAGCTCGTTATGACATTGTCTTGACCATCACTTATTAACATATAAAGCAAGCCAGCATGCAACACCTGTCACACCCAGCATTCACATCCAATGTCTCGATCCACAGACCTCATGAAAGGGAAGGGCTTTCACAGGGCAGACCTGGCCCAGGCAGAACATGAGAGGAAGTGTAGGGAGAAACCCTAAGTGGATTATGCACCAAGGAAGGTGCAATCCGATTCTACTTGACAGGTAGTCTCCTCCAATGAGGGCCCACACAGTGCAACTCTTAGATTGAGTGTAGTCTCTCAGGTATGTTGCCTGGGTATTAAAACACAACTCCACTGATGCTGTGTTTCCTCTTCTTCCCTTTAAAATGCACCAGTGTGTGACTACTGATTATTCAGAGTGTAGTTGCACATTTTATTATAATCTCAGCTTGATTACATATTTTTTTAGAAGTATAATTATTCGTCAAGATAAAACAGTGACCTTCTGGAACTCCTTTGAGAGAAACATCACACAAATATTTAAAAAAAAATTTTTTTTTGCCATGGCAACAGCATATAATTTCTAAATTAAGCTATAACCTGCTTAACCAACATGGTCTGTTTAAGCACTTTCAGGAAACACACTTGTTCTGATTGGTGTGCTTCTGAATGTATGAGGGAAAACAGACAAGCGCAGTGTGCTGTTTTGGAAGCAACACTTGGTCCTAACATCACTCCTCCATCAGGAGCACATTGTACCTGCTCAGAATCAATAATGGACAGGCATGGTGGGAGAAGGAGGGTAAGAGAGAGCATTAGTGTTGAGGATGTTCAGACTGCATTTATGGCAGCTGAATTGTTCCTTAAGGAAACAATGATTTTACTCACATAAAGCTATTAGGTGTAAAGTAAAGGATTAATACTTCTTACAACGCTTACTTATTACAGGAGAATTTTAAATCAGTTCAATAAAAAAAATTAAGGAAATGTATTTTGTATTGTCCATTCAGTGAAGATCACTGGATTATTTTTATCTGATGTAGTAAAATTACAGTGCAGTCACTGAGCAAAACATAAACAGAAATTACTTCATTTATTTATTATTTAAACCATACCATGTAAACAAAAAGGGAATGGGTATGAATTTTATACAATTTATAATTCCAATGAAAACAGAGAAAATACATCCAAAGGCAAATATTTTTAAAAATAAAAATCTTTGATGACTGATGGATGAATCTTTCAAAGAAAAAAAAACTCCATATAAAGATTTTTATAAAATCAAAAAGGATAGATATCCATTCGATCAGCCAAAGTTCTATCTACCAGAAGAATATAAAAATACAATAAAATTAACAATAATCTGAATTCATAATCACATGCCAAATATAAGCAATTTGTCTTATGAGATTCTGTGAATTAATTTGTAAGGATATACTTAATATTCTATGAACCAAACATTCAAGTACACACCCACCAACATCAGCAGAGGACTCCACAGATGTACAAGACAGAAAACAGACCCAAATTGACTACAGCCTACATACTCTGTATATGAAGTGACACACTATTTCATTTGAAATAATCTCGCATTTATTCATTGATAGTAATTTAATTCATCAACATGGATACAATTCATTCATCAAATGAGAGAACTTTTAGGTAACATTACCATAAAATCCTTACATACTGTGGCAATTTGAAATAAGTAGGCACAAGATTGAAAAATCATGCCTGATTATAGGATGTGAACTCCAGTCTGAATAATCCCCTTTCCCTCCAAAGTCCCTAATGACTTTTTAATGTGCACTTGGATGCTGTGATACCTACATCCCATACACAATAAAGCATGCCTTGTGTGTGTATATGTGTGATTTTGATACAGAAGTTACCTGAACAAATGTAAAAGGGCATATACAATGTACTTGTCTATTTACAAAAGAAACCAAAGAGTGGCATTTCTAAGTTCTCTACCGAATGAATTTATTGCCATTTTCCTGAAGTCACGGAAAGTCTTTGAAATCGTCTCGAATAGTATGGAGCACTTTGGAGTCTATGAGGTTCCTGAAGGATTTGTTATGGTTGGAGATTGGCATTAAGCCAAGTGGTAAGGCATATATGATAAACTATATATGATGGTGACACCTAAGTAATGTGAGAAGGGGCAAAGTAAATGCTACAGAAAAGCAAATAAATTGTTAAAACAAGGAATGGTGAGAGCTGGGCCCTCAAATAAAAGTGAGTGTGAGAGAAGCCATCACAGATGGGGGTACAAGGGAAGCGAGGAGGGGATGGGGAGTAATGAGGATATGCAAGGTTAGACTAACCTAAGAATGCTCTGCATTACTTTTCACATGGGCTGCAATCAGCTGGGTTATAGTGTGTCACTACTGTACGGTATATAGGAATGATAACCACTTCTATTCTTCAAAAAAGAAAAGTCATAGACTTATTTCTGCCTCTTGCAAACATCTAGAAAGGCAACAGCAAATTAATTACTGGGTTTACTTTTTATTTTGAAGGACAAAAACTAAATTTAAAAAAAAAAAAAGAGCAAATACTTCTCTGAGTACAGCTATTTGCAAGTTTAGTGCACAATATACAATACTTCTGGAGAACTGAAAAAGTAAAATTTTGAAAGTTAGACGTTCCAGAAGGTATCCACATTTTCCTTTCTTAAACAGCGCAAGAAATTACTTAAGAGTCTGAAAGTAATATTTGCTTAACACTGTTCTTGGTGTCTTAGACTAGGTTACAGGGACCTGGTTGCAGAAAGACAATTCTTGACAGCTCTGACTGATTCCACTGTTTGGGAGTGGAGGCTGTATTCCTTGTCTAATTTGAGGATAGAAACCAGGCTGAATTCAAGGGAAAGGGACTTCGTGGAACAAAAGTTTTGGTTAGCTCAAAAGAATGCAATGTTCCTCGAGTGGTACAGGAGAGATTAAGTAAAGCCATGGCACCACGCAGGAGCAACGCGTTAACAGATCAGCTCACTGGGGCTTCCAATCCTACAAATGGCACAGAAGATACTGAAAACACAAAGCGCATCCGTTTCACATAGCACAGGAACACAGAGCAGGCATGAGAAGAGAAAGATAATCTGTGTTTGGCCTTTAACTGACCACACACACACACACACACACACACACACACACACACACACACAATCAATTTATCAAAACTGTGGCCGAGAGGACAGAGCATCTCTTCACCGTATATGCTAGAATGTGTTACCACCTTTTTGGATCTGCCTTATTTATCAGAATTTGGCCTTTTGGTGTTTCTATGTTGAGATGGGGTCTCCCTATGTTGCCCAGGATGGCCTCAATCATCTTGATGCCTCTGCCTACAAGGAGCTGGGATAGCATCTCGATCTAACTGTTTGGGGTTTTTTGGTTGTTGTTGCTTAGGCTTAAAGTATAGAAAATTTCTGAAATCAGTGAAAGTACTGATATCTAACACTCTCACTTCAAATGCCTCTGCACTATTGTGATATTAATTTTTTATTCAACTTTAAAAAAACAAAGGAAGTAAAAGCACTTCTAAGCTAGCTTGTGACAATTAGGCAACATATGCAAACATTTAGGTTGTCTAAACTACTAAGGTATTTCCCCCCAACCAATGTATGAAATATAATCGAGAAGTATGCATTCTGTTACTGGAGGGAAAATACTGACACCTAGTTATAAAATTTCCAATTGGATTTTAAGTATTCCTACAAGATTTTAAACATGATGCTAACAGTTTAAAAGTAGAAACAGGTACAAGACTTCAGTTTTTGTTTGTACTCTTGGCTTTGTTTTAAGCAAGACGATTTCCTCACCAAGTCTGGATTGAAAAAAAAGAAGAAACCTTCCTTCGAGGACACGGAAGAAAGGGGACAGCTCTTGCCTCAGTTTCAGCTCTGGTAGCTTTTCCCAAGCACTCACATTACCACGACAGCAGGTAGCCATTCAAATCCTTCACCACTAGAACTGAAGTCAATTCCTTCTTCAGAAAACTGTGAGCCAAACCAATTTGTCAGCAACTGGTATTGGGCAAAAGTACAGATTTCTATCTGCCCTATTGAATAGCTAATTCAAGTTTGTTTTCTGGAAAAACACTAGCCTTAAAAGCCAAACACTTAAGAACACAGACAGACACTTGGCCAGCATCACACTATGGCTTCCTTCCACACTTCATGAAGCTAATTGGAGTCCCAAGTCTGGGAGCGCTTTGCATGCATAATGGTTTTGTAGGCCATAAACATACGCTTCTTTCACATGTGTAGTCTTTCGGCTCCAACAAGGAAGGCTGGAGAAAGAAGAAAACACAAACTTCATACTTACTGTAAGGGACACATTCATATTGAACTTCAAGGTATTTGTAAGTTCCAGGACATGGATCAGGAAATACATCTGACCCAGTAACTACTACACACTGCGTTCGATTGTTGCACCTGGAAAACAGAATCAATCAAGTCTGTGAAACAATGTACTTCTTTTTTACTTGAGAAATGTAATAATACAATATAGAACTTATTCATGAACCAAAAAATATAGGTGAAATTAGATGGCATTATAAAACTCCTATTTCCTTTGTTTTTAATTTCTGTATCAAGGGTCACACTAAAATATAAGTAGAAAGGAAAAGAAGATAGTTGATAGTCTTCAAATATACTATTATGTTTTAATTTTCATCATATCCAATAGGTCCAGGAAGACAGAACAACCAGGCCACTTGATAACGTATTTAAGAATTAAAAATTACAATCAGAAAAAAGTACAATCAAACACAGGGTCATAAACTGAACAGCTAAGCAGGAAGTTGTCACAGCACACCCAAACACATGTTAACCCAGATTTTAGCCTCTACATCCAGTTCGTGCTACATGTTCTACCCCAAGCACGGTCTACACTCATGACTATGAGGCACTTGCTGGAACTCCCACCTTGCACATAGGGGTTGCATACGTGGCAGCGGCACTAACAGCATCCAGCAGAATGCCTGGAGCAGAGTGAATGTCTAAGCACTGTTGCTGCTTTTCACAGAAGCCATGCTTCTGTCTGGGATGTGGCTGTGTACCCAGTTCTACACCGAGATGTTCTGAAAGTTAATATTAAAAACAGTCCCATGAACACAATCCCTAAAATGTCCTACATATTACTCTGCGGAAGTATTCACTGTTGTTCTCATCGTTAAGTCATCAGGGATACTGGAATTAAGCAGTAACTGGTATTCTAGGCAGGATGATGCCTGAGTTACATAAATGGGCCCAGATGTTCTCTAAGCTTTGTAAAGGCAAGAACTATTTCTTTTATAATTTGATTTGATTACAGCCCAGTGGAATGGAATGTTTGTGGGGTTTCATTACACTTCTTGATAGTATATACATTAAGAAGGCAAAGCTAGCAGAACCAGGGCATTATTATAAAATGTATTCAACAATTTGAATACCAAATATTCTAGGGTGCATAAAATAACCAAAGTAGAAAACAGCACTGCAAAGCAGTCTGAGAAAAGTAGACTACCTCCCAGCACAAAGAACCCCAGGATGGGGCAAGCAGTCACATTAACAAGGGAGACATGTTAAGCACCCACACTGGTATCACTGCAACTCAAAACCCTGGAGAGCTGTCCTGAAGAGAAGCAAAGCCTGAAAGGTCAACAGGATTAAATGGCTATATTTTTTTAAATTCGAAATATATTATAGTGAACTTCAGTGACTCTACAATATTGAATAAATTGTAACTAAGATTACAATAATACGTTGTAAACATTGAAATAGTTAACTTTGATCTCAGTCTCTGAGACATAAAGTATTTTTTTTTAACACATCACGTCTCATAAATTTCAAGACCTTGGATGACAATAATGTTACATTGCTTACAACACAATGTTTTGTTTTGCTCGTTCTTGTCCCCCCCCCTTTCATTTGAAGAAACTGCCTATGTTTCACCACTCAATAAAATGAATTATTTTAACATGAATCATAGAAATAATTTTGTATTAAAAAAATTTAAAACAGAGGGTGAATTTGCTATTTCTCAATGGTTCACTATCTAACATTTCAACTCATATAGAAACATAATTCTGACATTTCATTTTTCTTCTTTCCTGGTATAGCCATAAGAAATGTCAGTGTTTCCTAAACCTCACTTGATCTTCCAGGAATCCTCAGCCCTACTCTAGTGCCCATAAAACCTCAAGTCCTTTGACATCCTCCTTCGTACGTATTCACATCTACAGGGGTCATCCTTATGCTTCATGCTCTCATTTCTCAGAAAGCAAGAAATGTAAACTTCTACATGTTAAGCATATCTTTCATATTCTCCACTGTATATATTTCATAAATCACACAAACATATTCTGCTATTTATTTTTCAAAGGTTTGAAATATACTTGTAGAAATCCCATAAAATAACAATTCAGTGAGTGAATGAACTTTACATATAGCTTTACTTCCCCTTTTTATTGAGGTTTCTTTTCACAGCACCAAATTAGAAGAAGGAGAAAGCGAGCTTGTACTGAGGCTGAAATGCATTAAGAATATGAGGGTTGGAAAGAAAGTGAAAGCACATATAGTTAAAAGTCTTGTGACTTATATAGTTTTGTGAAAAATAAAAAATACAATGGTGCTGAAGAGATGCCTGAGGGTTAAGAGTGCTTCTTGCTCTTCCAGAGCCCTGAGCTCTATTCCCAGAACCCACTTCAGGTGCTTCATGACCACTTATAACTCCAGCCCTAGGGGACTCAACACCTGTTCTTGGACACGGGGATGGACAGGGACACACACACACACACACACACACACACACACACACACTTAAAAATGAATATAGGGAGACTGGGTGTTGAGCTCAATGGGATTGAGCATACTTAATCTGTACAAGGTTTGGTGTTCAATCTCCAGCACAGAGGTGGGGGGGGGGGGGGAGGGAAAGAGATGGAGAAAAGTTAGGAGTTTTGGATTTTGGACTAATTCAATAGAGTCCCTAAGAAGTGGTTGTGAACAGGATAATATAGTCATAGTTGTGGTCACTAGTATCTTTATTCAGAGACAAATGAAAGCTTCTGGAGGTTCAAATACAGCCCCAGTCGGGTTCAAGAGAGAAAACACTCAGTATGAGTTCTCAATATGAGAACGGATCTGGCAGTTCATCACCCTGTGTACTGTGGGGAGCACCGTAAGTAAAACTGGAAGTCGCTATTAATTGAAAACATCAAGAATGAGAAAGCAATTACTTAGCCACAAAAGAAAAGTAAATTCCTACCAAGGACTAAGCTTTCCATTTTCATTGCCATGGAAATGAAAAGACAGCATAAGCCAAGAAATGAAATTAATTCTGGAATCTATGTCCACACTGGGCGGAGATCAAGTTTGATTCTCCCTTTCCCCTCATAAAGAGCTGTCTGTATAGGTACAGTTGTTGTTGCACTAACAGTTAAAAGACTGATATATTTTGGTAACACCTTGTGGATTTTCAGTGTTAACAACCCAGATAATCACAAAAATGGATATAAGTAAGACAAAGATATAAGAGAAAATGGGTTCCCTATAAAATAGACACTGGATTAATATTTGAAGAACCTTCCTGTTTATCACACAGAAATGGATTCTGGACATACTTTAAACATTTCAGTTCCAAATAACGGCACTCGGGCTGTTCTGTAGTGATAAAGACACAGGGATACTAAAGACAGTTAAAGCAGCGGCTATCAGAACTTGGTCCTTAGAACAGGATCAGTATCAGACAAGAGCTTGTAGGAAAGGAAAATGATCACAGCCCACCCAGAAGGAGGGGAATTCAGTGCTGGGGAGACCCCAGGGTAGTTTGAAATAGCAGGAGTGTGAACTCCACTAAAACAAAACACGGTGAGTTTAAATATTTTAGAAAAAAATAAAAGATCATAGAAACAAGACAGAAAATAAATAGTATGATCTATTGAGGCATGTAATTACAGCTTGCAACGCCATTCTATCCTGCTTGGTCCTGGAGTCAAATGTTTCTGTTGTGCCTATTTTGAGCAGGCCTTACAATTATTTATTGGTGAGTCACAATAAATATAACATCTAAGTACTTGCATATTGTTGTTTGAATCTTAGATGGTCTTTTAACTAAAACACAAAAACAAGCAAATAAACAAACAAACAAACAAACAAAAAACCCTGAGCCAGATATTGGGGTAATTGCTGAAAGATCAGACAGATAGAACAGGCAGCCATTGGTTCTGACCTCTATGAAACCCTCAGCCAAAAGAAGGTGAGTTCCTGTTCCTCACGCCTTATATACCTTTCTCTGCCCTGCCATATTACTTCCTGGTATTAAAGGCATGTGTGTTTCCCAAGCAAAGGCATGAGATTCCAAGTGCTGGGATTAAAAGTGTGTGCCATCACTGCCTGGCTCGGTTTTTCTCCTATACCGAATCAATCTTATGTAGCCCAGTGTGGCCTTGAACTCACAGAGATCCAGAGGGATCTTTGTCTCCTGAGTGATAGGATTAAAGGTATATGACACCACTGCCTGACCTCTATGTCTAATCTAGTGACTGGTTCTGTACTCTGTTCCTCAGGCAAGTTTATTAAGGTACACAATATATCACCACAGCACATGACTCCTATGAATCTATTTTACAGGCAAGAAAAAAGGAATATTCTTTTTCTAAAAGTTTGCTTCATAATTAAAATTCTTTTCACTCATTAAATGTGAAGATTTTTGACAATCTATAAAATAGGCTATATTCCACAGACAGATGTAATTTAAAACAAAAAAATTAATCCATTGCTATTGTCTAACTTAATTAATCAAATAAACATGGTGTCTCAATCCTGAGAGAGTATAAATGTAACTATCTAGAGTGGACTCATGAGGGAATAATGTCTACTAAACTTAGGAGCATAGAACACTGTGTATAATGCCATGAAAATAAATACAGATGTGCTTCAACACCCCTTCCAACATTCAAGACAGTCACTTACAGTCTTCATTAAGTTAAATTACTCTGATATATCTCACCTTAGTCTAGAGTAGGGTTCAGGGGTATAGTTCCTCCTTGGACTATGTGAAGCCACGGATTTAATCCGCAGCATGGCAACAACAAAACAAAATAAAAACCAGCCTGTTTATTATTGTTATATTATTTCTGATCACAAACATCTGACTAAAATAGTAAGAGGTTTTTCTCTATATACATATAGGGAACATCATACCAAACCAGAGATTTCCACATGAAATTAAAACAAATCCAATAATAAATACTTCAAAACATCACCATATGCAAATAAAATAAGAGGGTCATTATATTAATGACCTACAGTAATATTGAAAATTTTACATCTTATGTCTAGAACCATCAATCACATCAAGAAAATACTAAATCCCGCTTTACATGTTATAAATGGGTTTAAATACGGCAAAACACCATATGTTAGGCCGTATTTAAAAGCCCACTATTATAATCTTTCTATGCTAACCTGAGGGAATGGATGAAAGAAATGCAGCCAAATGCTCATCTTTATAACCTGAATTAAAACACCAGTCTGTCTGCAGATGCTTCTCCAGTGACTGCCAAGCCCTCCCCTTTACAGTATACTAATGAACTATTTTTTCCCAAAAATAAAGCCAAATATTGAGACTATTTAAATCACTAATATCAATATATTTCATGATCAGCAGAAATTGGGGCAAATATTAGAACTCAGTGTCACTGCTCAGGCTTATACCCAATAGATAAGAGCAAAACAAAAAACAAAACTACACAATACTCCAATGAACAACTCACAAATTTCTCCACCATCACAACCTGTAGGTTGGCTACATAGGGTTTTAAACTATGTATTTGATCCCCTATATGTAGTCAATATTGGTATTAATTTTTAGGATACCCACAGTACTTTCAAAATTAAAATAAACTGCCTCTAGAAAATATGTGTAAATAATGAAAAAGTATTTTAGGAAAGAATATTCATTTACATACCAGAATACCAAAATTACATAGAACATGTCAGGTGAAGCTGGGAACAGTCCTGAAATCTCAGCTGTCAAGGCTGAGGCAGGAGAATTTTAAGTTCAAGGGCTGCTTAGTCTTCTCTGACTGACCTTCAGAAAACTTCACACACAAAAGCAACAATGATTCATTGGAGAAACATGGTCTTTTTATTTGGGAGAAACAAAATATTTACTGGCTCCTAAGCTATTGACTGTAATTGTACTGAAAAGGAATCTAGCAGAGTACTAACTCTGTCCTAACTTGGGAAGATGAGTGCTAAAATAACATGCTTGAACATTATGAAGTACTGGGTACTGAGTTCCTGCTTGCAGTCTGTGAATACATAAACATTGCATAACCAGTTCCAGTTCAACTTTCTCATTTAGAAAAAGCATTACCTTCCCTAGAAGTTAGTGGATAAGGTTCAACTGAATAAGGAAGATGAACTTTGTGCAATGTCTGGATAACCAGGAATTCCCCACACCATGAAAAATCCCTGGGAACAATGCCCTGGTAGAAAACAACACAGATATGCACACCCAGAGACAGAGAACCGGCTTTCCTCCTCCACTGCACTCTCTGCACTGTGTGTATTCTTTCTTGTGTATAACCTCTAAAAGCAGGCTAAACTTCTCCATGCAAACTTGTTTCCATTCCAACTCTAATCTTGAATTGTACAATTCCCGACAAATTGCTTTTACTCTGCTTCTGATTATCTTATGCTCATTATTACACCTTACCAAGTGCAAAGTATGGAGATGAGATTCCACGTGTAATCTATTGTGAGAGGTGTTTTCATCAATAGTCTTGTTCTGCTGATTAAGCAGAGGCTTCTGTTTTGGCAAGATAACATTAGCTTCTCCAGTCATGCTCCAAAAACCATTGGGAATCTTCCCCAGATCATTAGATATGCTACAATAAAGCTTTGGTGCATTTTCTTTTCTTCCTTAAATTACTTCTTCACTGTCCCATCGTTCCCCATCACCAATGGCACCGCATTATTACTGCAGCTCCCCTGGAACTTGCACTCAAGCTATGTCTCCAGGCCATAGGATGCCATTTTCAATTGAAGCTTCTACTTGAAAATATAAATTAAGAAAATTTCATTATCTCCTGCCAGGGGCCATTATTCACCACAGTTCTAAGGAAGATTAAAAATGCAAAATCTACCAACTTGAACAAATACTCCAACATGCAACAGAGAAGCTTGGTACTATCCGGACAGAAACTAAATTCAAGTTTGCTTAAATCTGAAACATCCTACAGAATTAGTCCGATTCTATACTGAGTGTGTGTGTTCAGTGAAGACGGTTTCCACAATTTCCTTCTCTAATTGGCATCTGCTATTTTTAAACTTCAATTACCACAAACTAACAATAATAGGCTTGTTGTTTCTACACTCCTATCCTGCTAGTTACCTCCGATCTTAAAATGTTCATTTTCAGAAGAAATGCAGCTTTCAGAGTGTTAAGATACTAAGAATGTAACTGGTGTTCATAGGCCCAACTATGAACAGAATAGTCATGATGGGAGCCTGGCACATCCCAAACCACATCTGTGGTGAACTGTATATTCAAATAGGCAGAACACCTACAGCTGAATCTTCTATCATGGATCTAATTAACGGAGTAGGAATGACATTCATTCCTGAGCTGCAAGTAGCAATAAGAAATAATAATGTCAGTGGGCATACTTCATTCCATTCAAGTACACAAGCTGAACGCATTTATAGGCATTGCAAGCAAACAGGAGGAGATAAGGGACAAGAAACTGAAAACACACACACACAAAAAAAAAACAAACAGAGAGAGAGAGAGACAGAGACAGAGAGGAAAGAGGACTTGCCAGCTTCTAAGACTCATTGGAGGTATAAATACAACAAGCATACAAGTACATGTTTCTGAATGACAGAAATGATGAATGGCTAACCTTACTATTTCAGCTTGTAAATAAGTATGGTTAGCAAAAAATACACAGCAGACACTCATGTATGCTTCAGGTGGCTGTTCCTGATCTGATAGAATTATGTCAGTTAGGACAAAGTTTTATATCATGAAAGAAAACAATACACAATATATAGGTTACTTATTTATCCGGGAAAGCACTTTTAATTTGCAATCATTCTCATACATGCTAACACCTAAATGGTCTGGTTCTATTATTCTTACACTTGTTCCTCTTAATACAGACAGAGAATAAAATATTCCATATACAGCATCTTACCCCAGAAGCCGGTGAGAGCCAATGCAAAGAAATGTGTGCAAATGAAGTACTCAAGTCAAGTAAGAGAGAGAAACAGATCACCCCCAAGACTCAGGTGACAGTCATCCCTGGGACCAGGAGGGGAGCTGCTGAGCGCTCAATGAAGCACCTCTCTTTTCTAAACTAAAGTTTATAACGAAATGTCCTCTTATCATTTGAACTTTCACAGTGCTATGCAGGCAGGTCCTGCTTTTTTATTAATGATGAAGCTAGAGCTTAAATAACTGCTAGGTAAACATGACACTAGAAAGTTACCAGAGATGTTCTATTGGAGAGTCCCATTTGTTACATGACCATGTTCTCATAATTTATTTAGTAATTAACATAATTCATTTGGTAACCTGGAAGAGTTCTACCAAACAGAACTTATTTCCTTAGGCATGTTAGGCTATTGCTTGCATGAATTATAGAGTATTGCCTTATTTAGTGCATTGCAAAATCATTTTTGAGAGTTGCTACTGCATCAGAACCTAAGGCACCAAATGCTAGCCATGCATGGACAAATAATTTGGAAGAACTAAACAATTCAAATTGTATTCTGCTCAATCGCCTACACATTAGCATTATCAAAAGTTCTAATATAATACTGATTTTTTCAGGGTTGTAGTGATTAAAACTGAAACTGCTGTGGAACAATTGTAGAAAAATCTAACACTGCATATAAAAATGAGTGTATTTTTGTGCTAGGAATACATAAATTTTATTTGACTGTTAAAGAATGTTGTGTGGAAGGAAAGCAGAAGGCCTCCTCCAAAGTAGTTCTGGGTAAGTCAACCAATGCCTGACATCAATCAATCAATCAATCAATCCTATTTAATTCATTTTTATGAGGCTATCACTCTATTTTTTGTAGATGTTCAAAAAAAAGACTATCACAAACAGCAACACCATCCATGATGAGTTTGTATCTCAGTAAACTTCTGTGTCAGGAAATATAACCACAACATATTTGTATCTTAAAGCACATACCAGATTTGTTTCTTGACGACTGCTAAAATTATCTTAAAATTCCACATTAATTATTAAAATAAGCATCTTAAAGTGGTGATGCTGTGAAGAAAACACCTTTTGATGTTTTAGAGACCACTGAAACTCCTTGCAGTTTTACTGGACCTTGGGGTCAGTCTAATGCAAATGAGGTTTGACTCACTCTGAGCCTTATTAATCTAGTACAAAATCTCTTGTTTGCAGAAATGCACATTCAACACAAATGCACTTGCTTTTATTAGCAAAACCAGAGGTATTTATTTACAAAGCACGCTACTGAGACTGCTCCATTCATAGGGTCATGAGGTCTAACTACTTAATGAAAAGAATAAGATCATTTAAGCGAGGACAAAAACTATACATTAAAAAAAATATATTTCAAAAGTATTGCTTTTCATCTAAAGGCCCATGACCTAAACTTTTAGTAAATCACAAAATACCACCTGTAAAAATTAAGAGTAATTATTTATAAAAATGTTAACCTATTATAGTTTGCACTTGCATAAGCTGTCACAATTTTAACAAGGGAAATGGGAAATCACTATGGGATGCCCTAGTTAGATTAAATTAGCAGCAAACTTGTTACTAGACTGTATAAAAGACACAGCATAACAAGACATGACCTTGCAGAGCCACAGAGCCAATCTGTGATGTCTTTCTCTCCTATACCTCTTGCTAATTATCTGCAAAGTTACAGACCCTTTTGTCGTGGGTTATTTTTCTTCAAATTGTGAGGGGATTTTGGTTTCTAAATATTTAATTAGTTTTGTTATGATGTGAGAATTGTACATGCCAAGTGCTTCGATTTCCATACTCTACTCTGTCTAATTATCCTCAGATTTAGATTGGTCATCCCAAATCTTTCTCCTTTGTAATTATTTACTTCTGAAAGATCATTCAGTGAAGAAATATTTTCACCCTTATGGCTCTTCTTTGCCACAAATGGCTCTGCTGGTCTGTTAATTACCCGCTCAGAGGATTAGAGCTTGAAATAAAGCAAAGGAACTGTAACTGGAAGGAGTTTTGGAGGGCAAGACTGAGCCAGAGATGCATGTGGTGCTGTTTGAAAGTCACGTTAAGGATTACTCCCTAGGTTTGAATATGGTTTTGGTAAACAGGAAAATTACACCATTGAGATTTTTTTCCCTGATTCTTTATGTTACATAAGTTGTCATTTAGTCAGTATTATAATGAACAAAGGACAAAATCCCAGTCTAATTGATAACTAATATAAATCGTTTCTGAATCTGCAGATCTCATTTGGATTAAACACTGCAACAAATGTTGATAAACATTCCATACAAATCAAATTGAATGCTCAAAAATAAAATGTTAAGATTTTTAAAGGCATGGCTTATTAAAAAAACTTTTACAGCTGTGCAAAACTTAAAATATGTAACTCTGTTAACGTATTTAATCTACTGAGTATAAGTCTCTGATACCTTATCAAAATGCTTGTAACACTGTGTTTTTATTAAGTGGCCAGAAAATGCCATTGGCCATTATTCAAATTCAGTTCTAGATAATTTCCAAACATGCCTTTTCTTCCCTGAAATTACCAAAACACATGTTTGGTAATACTTTTATGTTACAACTAGTCCTTTATTTCCTGCAGCTTTTAAGATGTTTGGTAGTAAATATATCTCACGGTTTACAAAGGAATGTATAAAAACATCTAGTGTTCTGAAAAAATGATGAAAAGTTCTGAATGAGCAACTTAATACGTCTAAATATGAACTTATAATACGTTTTATGAACTGAGTTAATAAATCATGGTTGCAGGACATATATGGTGTACATGCTTCTATGAAGGTTTCACCAAGGGAAAACACTTTACTTTCAATACAGCCTGTCAAGAGACTAACTCAAAGGCAATGGATCTCTCTCTATTCACTTTAGCTTTGCACCCTGCTCATGATATCCCTGCTCTCTTACAATGGCTTTTTAAAAGCAGGAGAAATTCATGCTATGCTTTCATCAATTGAGAATCTACTCTTGTGATCAAATTATATCCCACCTCCCCAGAAGCAATCATACAGACAGTGCATGAATATAGACTGTTTTTTCACAATATAAAGATGTTAGCAATTGTGCCTTCATGACATTTGATTTCTATGCTCTACTTTAATTAGATTCAGATTTAGATTGGTCATCTCAAATCCTTTTCCTTTGTAAGTATTTGCTTATGAAAGATCATTCAAAAATATTTTCCCCTTTGCCACAAATGACAATGCTGGTCTGTTAATTACAGGTCCAAGGAAATTATATATATCTATCAAATGGATACCAAGTTAGAGTCAGATCTGAACAACAAAACAGCCCTGTCAAGACAGTTTTACTTAGAAAAAAAAAGTCTGTTTAACTGTACTTAAAAGTAAGAGGTGAAGCCAGGTGGGGTGCTCGATTCAGCCCCAAGCCCCAGGAGCTGCCCACCCTTTGCCTTCCTTCTCCTAACCCTCACTTACTATTCAATTTGTGGGCTGCCAAGAAGTCAGTTTTTAAATCGCTGGCCTAATATAATCCCTCATGAATACAGATAAAACACCCAAGATCAAGAGAATGTGATTAAGGTACTAAAACCACACCCTAAATCCAACAAAAAACACCTCCTCCATAGTGCAGCTCAGAACTGATTTCCAACAAAAGGAGAACAAAGAAAATCTCTATAGCAGCAGCCTTTTCAAGAATCTGTAGACCTGCAGATTCTTGATCATCTCTGTGGTCAGAAACAGCTGGACACTAGTGTACTACTGCATAAAGCTTGCTGCATGGCCATGCTGGAACTCTTTCCTCCCTGTCTGAAGAAGATTCCCTTTAAGGGCTTTAAGTCTCTGAGGTGGAACACTCTGAGCTTCTGGTACCAAGTTTATCCAGTTCCCAGTGGTACCTCTATGTGGCCTAAGAAGGCTCCTATGACCAAGGGCCAAGCAAGGATGGAGAAAACCAGTGGAAATCATGCTGACCCTAAGTATTAAGTTCTTCTCTTCCCTGGAATTAGAACTCAGAGAGATCTTTCTCTGTTTTCTTTACCTATGTCTACAAATATCTGTGCATTTAGTTGTCCATTACTTACATTCTGCTTTGTGCTGAATGTCTCGTACTTTAGTTTAGTTAGTACTCACTTTGTCCATGTCTAGAATCAAAGTGCAAACTTCATATCTACTTGTCTAATAGCATTTATCTCTTAAATACTGAGCATTTTGTTTTGTTTTATTATATGAATTTAGTGGTTACTAGAGCCTAAGTTTTACCTCCCTGGTAGATGTTAGGCTTCTTGTAAATTCTTGCGATGCTCAGAACTATTTTTATGAAGAAACAGTCACTGAATGAGTGCTTTCTTTTCTCTACTCTTCTCTTCTCTTCTTTTCTTTTCTTTTTTTCAAGACAGGGTTTCTCCGTGTAGTTTTGGTGTCTGTCCTGGATCTCACTCTGTAGACCAGGCTGGCCTCAAACTCAGACAGATCTGCCTGGCTCTGCCTCCCGAGTGCTGGGATTAAAGGTGTGTGCCATCACTGCCCAGCAAATGAGTGCTTTCTAAACTGGATTTCTTATTCTATGTTTCATCTTTTTATTTGCTAAGGATTGAATAACCTAAAATGGCTTATGATACATGTCAGTCATCTCCTTTAAAAAAAAATAATAAAAACTGCAGAAATTTTGTGTAAGCATTGATGTTTATATGAAGATTAAAAACAACAAAGGCCAAAGCTGGAAGCACAGACCCCTGGGGTGCTAGAAGTAGTCAGCTGAGCCTGGAGGAAGCCCCCAAAGGACCCTTAACACCCTCATCTGAGTATAAACATCAAATCCTTGAGAGACAATATAACGAGATCAGTACTTTGTGATTCTCACTCAAATTTAATGGAGTTTCATCTGACTGATAAATAGATGACAAATTTCACTGCCTTACCTCTGATAAATCAAAAGTAATCTTTAATCATGACAAAATATTCATAATCTAATCCTTTTATCAAATTGACTACCACCGCAGGAGTCTCGTGTGTTTGCACAATTAAAAACCCTGTGTTAGCTGCATATAATAAGGCATCACATTTGATGCAAATCCTTTCCTATTGAAATAAGTGCCAAGCTGACAGCAGGAAGTAGCTGATAAGAAAGCAACAAGGCATTGCTGATGGCATTCTCGATAACTGAACACAACTCATAAGCATTCAGTCTACAGCCTATTACCCAAAGAGCTCTTTTTAAAAAGTGTGGATCAAGGGAAGCTTGCTTCTGTTGCTTCTCAGTCACAAGAGGACAGACACATCATCTTAAAAAGATGATAGATGGTAGGTAGATAGGTAGGTAGGTAGGCAGGCAGATAGATAGATAGATAGATAGATAAACAGATAGAACAAATCTGCAATTACATATAGTAGTACCCTAAAATAACCAGGTACAAACAATATCTATGTAGAGAAAAACTAACAAGGTACATGTGGAACTGTGTATTACTATTCTCTTATAAAACAATGAACTCTGCTGGAGTCAGAATTAATACAAGCCTCTCAATGAGCCCTAGAATTGAATGGAGATATTACAAGCCTCTACACAATGACTGCATGCTTTTAAGAATATATGGAAGTTTGTGTGTGTGTGTGTGTGTGTGTTTTGCGGGGGGGGGGGGCTGACTTGAAAGATCCTTGCTCCATAGCCAAAGGGCAAGAAAAGAAATTATAATGCTGCAAAAAAGGTGGTAGATGAAGATGCTAAGGAGCAGAAAGCAGAAAAGATGAGGTGAGGAGTGCACCTCAGTGTCCCATCAACTTACAGGGTCTTTTCCATGAGGTCACTCTGGCTGTTTCCTTTTCTCCATCCATGTTTGGAAGTGTTGCATAATGAGGGAGATTTGGTGTATCTGCTCTATGTTAGCAAACAGCTGAGTGGTTGGCTACAGTTTTAAGAACATCTGAGCAATGGGCTATACACACACAACAGCACCTTTTCTAAATTGAACCCTACAAACACCAGTCTGGACTCTTGCAAAAATGTATTTTTGCCAGCCATTCATGGATGACTTTAGCTGACACAAGAGAGGGTGTGGTGCATCAGAGCTTAGTAAGCATTTGATAGTGCATACTAATGAAGCTTAGACAAAGACAGACTCTTCCTTAGTCAAACCTAGCTCCAAAGCCCTTCAATAAATAGAAATGAAAAGCTCCATGATTTATAACATGTACAAATAACATAGATATGTTTTTATGAAAATGAAGGCAGAAGGCTTCCTTTTGAGAATGTATTCCTAACCTGAATTAACTTTCTTTCAGTAACTTGTGTAGAAGGTGCAGTTCACAGAGACCTTGAGAGCATGAAATACCACTAACTTCATGTACAGGTAGGAATGTGAACAAAAGCCCATATATTGTGAAGTATCCAACACAGCATCTTTGAAAGCTAACAATGCCACACATCTAGAACTGGATAAGCACCTTAATGATTGGCTGGAAAGTCATCTTTATCACTTCATATTAGAGACACAGAACAGGCCTTATCATACTGTACATAGCCAACTCAACCCTACTACTCAATTTTAGGAGTTTCATAACTTACAGAAGGGATAGCTAAATACGATATCCAGATGGAACAATTATTCCAGGTGATAAATTTTATAGGTATAGTTTCCAGAACATATTTATTTGGAAAAAAAAAAAAACAAACTAAACTCCATGATAGCTAAAACAGTACACTCACATACATTATATATTTTATGATAGAAACTGTGGTCAATTTTTTAAGCATATTAGATATATCATTATTAAGAAAAAGAAGCATTGGGAGACCTTGCTCTTATCATTGACCCTTAACCATTCCATTTCAACAATGTCATCAATGCCAAAACACCATTAGAATGCCTAATACTCTTGAATCTCTAGCCTCAGCAGGGCAAAATCTACTAGGTTCAGTCAGGAATTTTTTTTTTCCGAGGCAGGGTTTCTCTATGTAGTTTTGGTGCCTATCCTGGATCTCGCTCTACAGACCAGGCTGGTCTTGAACTCACCTGGCTCTGCCTCCTGGGTGCTGGGATTACTTAAGGAAGATACAGTAGTCAAAATACTATCACTAAAGAGAAGAGATGACATGACAAGGATGAAAAGCCATTTTTAGACTTGAACTGGGCAATTTCCTCTTCACCTTCTGCTTTGGAATACTTAGTTTTCAAACTTAGCTGCCATACTTAAAACATACATAACCAATATCCTTGTAGGATTTGTTTTATATTTAATATCAGCACTGTCCACTGGTTGAGCAACACAGGAAGTGAAATCTGAGGTAGAGATATCTAAGAGGCTTACTGGGAGAGTTCTAAACTCCATCAGGGAAGCCAAGACAGAAGCAGGTTTGGGCAGAGTGAGAACTGAACTCCTGGAAGATGAAATCATCTGTCTGGGTGAGGAGTTGGGGAGCTACTGTGAAGGATAGTGAGGCTCAGCCTTGTCTCTGTTCTCTGCCACTAAATAACAGCTGCCTCTGAGGGGGAAGGATTATGTTACCTAAATCCCAAGCAGGTCTTGTGAGGGGATCAGCTGTGACTCCTCCCAGAGGGCAACTCTAGGCACCAAGCAAAGAAGAAAAAAATGCAGAGCCACCCAGCACCCCCGTAACTATGACAGGACGCAAGTCTATGAACCATTTTCAGTATATCTCATTTTCAGGGTTTTTATTCTATTTTATCTTCTTGTACACACTGACATGTCAATCCTGTTTACTAAGTGATAGTCAATGGGTTTCCTATGGAGCAATGAACCTTAACAGGCAGCTTTTAATTGGCCCACATAGGAAACCACACTACTATTAATTCCTCAGATACAGCATAAAATAAAACCATCGCTTCTCAAACTCTAGAGCAATTAGACCTCTCGGCTATTTGGCTAACTCTACTTCATGATACCCAATGCAGTTAATTATATTTTTTGATGTTAATAGTCTCTGTCAGTCTTAAGCATAACTTTGCTTTGATGAATATTTAAATTATATTTGAATAAAAAATAATCTTGGTTACATTTCACATTCAGTAATCATTGAGGCTTAATAATGGTCTATTCATCAAGGGTTGAAATAAATGGAAGTGTACACACAAATGTCTTGAGGTGTCATGGATTAGTTATGACAGTAAGCCATCACCCTTCACACACATGTTTATATATCTCCTTAAATCTTATAATCGTCTTCATGACCAGCTTTAGACAACATATATGTGATTCCATAAATTAACGATGCAGTGATCTTAGGGCTAGATCAAGATATAATTTAATGTGTATAGCTAGCACATCAAATAACAAAATATGCTTTTAAAAGTCAGTATACATTTTCTTCTCTTGTCTGGGTTTACGGCTCAACCAATTCCAAAGGTAGTGAGGGGCATGGAAATTCATCTTTTGAATGATGTCTTGATTAGAAATTACATTGAAACCACTACTAAAGACATGTAACTCAAGACACATTTCTTGACACATAGGCTATTAGTGCATAATAGAAGATGCAGGTGATGGTATTATCTCCAAAAGGGTGGAAGAGGGGTGGGGTATAGAATTGGAAAACAATGTCTATCAATCTCATTTGCTTAAAATTTACTTCTCATTTAGTTCAGAACTCACTGATTTCCACCCCTATTAAAGTATGAAGTTTTAAATTAAGTATTTGGCATCAACTGTAGAAATGGGTTATTCTATCAACACTTTATTGAATGAATAAACATTTTACTACCAGTATTTAATTAATATCCCTTAAATAAATTGAATGATTGGGGTTTTTTAATTTTCTGCTTCTTCTCCTGAACTCTGCCCGGCACATTTTTACCTATTGCATTTGGCAGGTGCCCTATGTAATCTGTACTTCATCCAGGAACAGTTAGGAGTAATCTATGGAAGCTGAACCACGCTTAACGTTTCACATATTTAGTGACTGACAGAATTTTGCACAAATCTTGCTGGACACACTATGAATACTATTCCCATTCTCCTTTCCCCTGTATTAGGTACCATGGGAATCATTTAAATTGTTGTATGGCCTGGCACATTTATGCCGGGATTACTATAGAGTATATAATGAGTAACATGAATATTTTCCACAGGCCATTTCTTCACCAGAACAACCCCAACTTCAAATGACATCAAAATACTACAACAAATCCAGACTGAAATACCACAAACTGAGCTTCCATTAACAAGATCTCCAAATGAATGCAGTTGCTTTTCAGCCACAAAGGAGGGGAAGTGAAACAGACAAGTCGGAAAATGGAATCAAACCTGAAAGAGGTTTAAATGTGGTACACTCTGCAATGTCCATGAGGAGCATGACCTCCTCTGAAGCACGCTCCTCCCACCATGATATTTTGCCTCCGATCAGGACCAAAGTAATTGAGATAGGTGAGTTCGGATGGACTGGAACCTTGAAAACGGAGCCTTAAAATTTGCCTCTAAGGTATCTGTCACAGTAATAAATCCAGTCCATGTGGGCAGTGTGTTAAGTAAGTCCTAAAACTATATCCTTTGGTGGTATATGTTCAGGGATGTCTTATGTTTACTACTTATATATTGTGCTTGATTGGTTTATATGCAATAGACCAATATTAAGGGGCAACAAAATCTCTTCTATGATTTTTTTTTTTTTTGGTAAAGAGATTTCTTCTAGAAATATGTGAAACAGATATTATTAGCTCTACAGTTAATTGCAGAATAGCAATCAGCACTAAACAATTTAAATTGCTATAATATATTTAAAGAAGGGCAGAGTAAGGTAAGAAGAATGCCTCGTTAAAATCTGCAAGACAGCTAAATATGCATTAGTGAAACGCCACAGGAAAACTCACTTCTCACACTAACTTTCCTCAGCCAACGGGCAAGCTAGAACATTAACACTGGAGTGAGTTTTCTCCTACTATCACAGTCTGTAGCTTAACAATTCTAGGATAGAATTTCTAGAAAATAAGGGAAGCCATGACTTTTGATAGCTTAAAATGCTTTAAAATAACTAAAAAGCTAGCTAGCTTTCTCTATTTAATAAATTTCATCAATAAATTCCGAGTGTTAAACTGCTAAGCAGAAAATGCAATACAGATGCAGAACAGGTTGGATGTGGTAGTGCACATCTTGAGTGCCAGCACTTGGGCAGGTGAGTCAGGTGGATCTCTGTGAATTCAAGGCCAGCCTGTCTACAAGATAGCTCCAGACAAACAACGGCTACCCAGAGAAACCCTTTCTCAAAACAACAACAAATGAACCAACCAAAACCAAAATGGCAACCACCAACGAAAAGGGGCTTTCTCTATCATATACGTATGTGTGTTCAAACTTTGATTGGAAGACTCATTAAATGTACAATGGTAAAAGCAATGTAAAATTATCAATTTTCCTGGAATAATATCGGAATTTATATAATTTATAGTAAAGTCCAAAGTGCTAATGTATATATTCATTTCATTCCTGATTATATATAAAGTTTTACAACACAGGGGTAGAAACTGGTAAAAATGCTTATTCCATTACACTTCAGCAGCATGGGTCAGCGGGGCAGGGGGCAGAGAGTAACAAGACAGAAGAAAAGGTCAAACCCAAACCTAAATTAGTGACTACAAAACAAACCATACTGTTTATTTTTCTTTCTTTTTTCCTTTGGTGTTTTGAGACAGAGTTTCTTTGTATAGCCCTGGGTGTTCTGGAACTCACTCTGTAGACCAGGCTGGCCTCAAACTCATGGAGATCTGCCTGCTTCTGCCTCCCAAGTGCTGGGATTAAAGGTGTGCACCACCATGCCCAGCAATCTCACTGTTCTTTACAACTAAGTTTAAACGTCTATTCTGTGTGCTTACTTGACCTGGTTACCAGAAGCTATAATTTATTTCAAGCTTTTTTATTCATTACCATTTCAGATTAGAGGCTCATTTAAGAGCCATGGTGGGTGGTGGCACACCTCTAAGTCCCTCATTCAGGAGACTCAGGGAGTTATGGCCCAGCCTCTAAGAAAATCCCTAGTTTCGTTGATCTCCATCCTCTCTGTCCAAGACCAAAAAGTAAATGTAAAGTATTCATGCAAGTCCTCAAGTCATACAAAAAGCAATAACACATTGTCTTCAGAGAAAAATGACAGTCCATGATCCAAACAAGGGACACAGTATGACAGGGATAAACCTTATACATGAGAAAGTGTCTGCAGAAACAAGATTGCAGACAGGTACCCTCCTCTGACATCATCTAGTGAGAAAACTGCTTCACAAACATCCATTTTAAGGGAGACCCCCTAGTCCCTTCAGTAACAATGATCTGATACAACCCCATTGCTTCCTCTACCTCCATCTAGGTGGGGCTGTAAGGGACATTTAGATGGCTTGTGTTATAAGTTATTTTATAATTTATTAGTCTTTCTCACACAGCAACTCTGAATGTTTAATTTGGTTCATTTTTTGGTTCTGTTTCTTTTGCCAATAATCTCCCCTTTCTGTAAGGAGCTCTTTGGTTTACATGTTGATCAGTAAGCCACATACAAAGCATGTGTCAATTAAAGCTGCTGTGGTTATATATTACTGTACTAAGAGTCAAGGATCTATAGTAGCAACTCTCAAGCCTATAGTCAAACAGATAATTCCAAGTAGCTGTCTATAAACAAATTCAGCCAAGAGCAAGAGAATTCGTGAAACCCACCGCCAAGACACAGAAAATAAACTCAGTATATTTTGCATAGAAATGACAAGTCAGGGGCTTCTGAGTTATTTATTTTTCCTCATATGCATTTCATCCTAATGGATAAACGCTTAATAAATCTGACACCACAGATAGATGAAAGCATTTGGGATAAGCAGCCTATGGGACCCATGCAGTTTCTCAGAAGCTGCAGGCTTGGATCCTGTGGGAAAGCATCAGTACAGCAAATAACCCAAGCAAGCACTTACATTGATGACAGACCATACTGACTCCCTAATCCCACAAAACATCAATTCAGAAGAAAACATACATTAAGCTAAGTTCACTGCTATGAAAATTTGATTAGCATGGAAGAGAGACCTCAAGGTCTAAGAAAGGTATGTATAAAGTTTATGGTTGTCTGTAAAGAGATATCAGTAAGTGTATACTAACTAAATTACAAAAACAAAAACAAAACAAAACTTCCCAGAGCTCTAACATGGACACAGGACCTCTTTACAAAGACTGATTGATCAATATTAAGACTGAGAGGTTTTTATGTCAAGGAGACTACACACCAACAGAAATCTATAATCATGAAGTTTGTCAGAACCATGGTTGCATTTTAATGGATTCTTCTGGCTAACGTCTGAGCTTTGATACTCACCACATCTTACAGTAATGTTCTCTATGTGGTGTGTGTGTGTGTGTGTGTGTGTGTGTGTGTGTGTGCACGCAAGAGAAAGAGAAAGCCTACATGTATTTCCCTTTGTTTAAATAGTTCATATACAATTGATATCTATTGGCATATTTACAAATAAGTCAGTTTATTAATTTTAAATAACAGAATGGAGCTTCAAAATTATTGAAAACTGAAATTTCATATCCAGGTATGATGACTCAGAGCTTATAACTGTAGCACTTGGAGGAGGGAAAGTAAAACTGAGGACTAGAGATTAGCCAGGGGTACACAGCCAAGCTCTGTCCTAGAAAAACAAAACAACAAAAAAAGATGTAAAAATACATTTCCCTAAGGAATTAACCACTCAAGACATAATTGGTGGTTTTAGCCTCTGTGCCAAGTACCTCTACCTTTATCAGAGACTCATAATACTTAAAAGGGGAAGAAAAGGACATCATATCATGAGTTTTCAGAACACATAGGAAGACTATGCATGCAGCAATGGAACCAAATATGCTGTCCACAAGAAAAGCTGCTGATACACCAACTGTGATGAAGCAGTGGAAGCAGAGGGCCCCTTCCCAATTTGTGTTGACAACCTGGTGTTCAACAATGTTACACTCCAACAGAGGGTGCCTGGCTATTGCTCTGCCAGGCAGCAGAGCAAGTACACAGAACAGTCTTCCTACCAGCCACACCTGAGTCTTTGGTGCCCAGCAGGCTTCACTCAAGTGTCATAGAGATTCAGACCCTGCAACAAAACTGTAATTTGCTTATTAAAGCTTCAGAGTAGAGCAGACATCTCTTTGTTACTGACTTGAAAGAGTTCTAACTGTTTTATGTGAAGGTGTCCCCACAATTATTTTCAAAGACTGTAATAAAGCCACCATTATCTGTAATGGTGACTGTCCAATAATTTAAACAAATAAAAATAAATCTTTTCAAGAAAAGAATTTAATTCAACTTTTTTAGGATGAACTACTGACAATACTTTAAAGACAAGGATATAAATTGAATATTACTCATATTTACTAAAACAGGTATTGTTCACTCTTCTAAATGATCTTACTCTGTCCTAGAAAAACAGAAATAGAAAAAATAGAAAATAGAGTAACAATAATTTCACTTTCACAATCTAACATGGAAACCCAGTGACCTGATTCTTAACTGATGAGGTGGTCATGGTGGAAAGCAGGAATGAAGGCTCTGGCATGCAAATCAAACACAACCGTTCGTCTCCCTCACCTTATGCAGAAAGGTAGCTCTGCAATTCAATGGAGAATTTCTAGTGTACCTTTTTGAGCTTTCCAAAAAGAAATTTTCTATGTTAAAGAAACAAAAATGCCTCTCTTTGGTACACTAGTCAAAAAAAAAAGCTCTCAACTTTTTTGAGAGCTTATAGAAGGAAAAATTCACTAAACTACTCGAAGCTTTGTGTTTTCAGAGTTAACTGGTTGTATGTGCACAATAATTACTCACTGAGAATCCAGCTGCAAAAACATTGCCTCTCTGGGTTTCTTATGGTTCTTTCCAACTACACCAGTCAAATATGACAGACTTCCTTATGATTTACATCTTGACATACAATGAATAGAGTACTTACAAGCTTCCACTATGAAAATGTTTTTGAAATCATCTCAATCTTGTCTTCCCCTTTCAATACAGTGTTTATGTTCAAATTGTCACTCTGCTGATTAAATAATTATAAGCCACAAGTACACTACAGTTTAAAAATGGGGCTTCAGCTTCTCTTTTTGGAATTATTCCTTTATTTATACCAATACCCTATATACCTTTTCAAGATCTGATAATAGTGGTAGACAGGTCAACAACATCCATTCCCCAAATTTAAATTTTTTCAGTATCTAAATCCTTTCAAATTATTGTAGCAACAAGAAAGGAGTCCTTTTGTACTCAGAACCAGTGGCAATAACTTCATATTGTATCTTGTATGCTTTTTACATCTCTAGTCAAGTTCAGCTGTATAAGAACAATAACTCTGACACATGTAGTATGTATTTCTATGCACTAAGTGTGTGTGTGTGTGTGTGTGTGTGTGTGTGTGTGTGTGTGTGTGTACATGTCTGGCAAGCAAGGAACAGCAGCATTATCCAACCCCCTCAGACAGACCTGGCAGACACCCTGTAATAACTTCCAACTGCCTTTCGCTGCTTTATCAGTACAGTGAAAACAGGTAACTATTAATCCATAATAAGTCCTTCACTCTCTGTTCCTGTCTGGTCTGCTTCCAGATGTCTTATGACTATTGTTGAACAAGTGGATCAACAAGAGAAATGGAGAAACGATTAGTTACTAATGTGTCATAATATATGCAGGGCACAGACAGTTCCCCAAACTTGAAACAACATGTGCAAAATGTCCTTTGTGTTTAGGATCTCTCAGCTGAAAGAACTCGAAGCAACGATGTTTCAGATTATTTTTATGGGTATGGAAGGTATTGTTGGGGAGATAAGACAGAAGTAAAGACCCAGAATTCATTGTTTTACATGTACGTTGGACACAGCCAGGAGGTAACCTCACAGTCTTCTCAGCAGAAGTAGGCTTTGACTGAGATTCTGTCACACAGAATTCCATAGGGTAGCATTTTCTGTTTGTGGTACCATGGTTATCACTATGCTACTACCCAGACTTTCTCTTATGTATACTGAACTTGGAGAACCCCATGTTGGTACCACTATGCTATGACCCAGACTTTCTCTTATGCGTATTGAACTCAGAGAACCCCATGTTGGTACCACTATGCTATGACCCAGACTTTCTCATAGATATTGAACTCACAGAACCCTTTTTACCAAATGAAGCAGAACACTAAACAGTAGTTCTGTTCAATGATTAGATTTTTCAATCTTACACACCTTGTTTGCAATTCAGGCTTTAAGCAAAAGTATCTTTGTCAAGCACTATTAATGCAACTGAGATGGTGTCTCAGAGTCTCAATGCTAACTCCATTTTTTTAAAACTTTTTTTTTATTATATTTGCGTTTTAATTTTACACATCTGCCATGGGTTCCCCTGTCCTCCCCCCTCCCACCCCCACTCCCACCTTCCCCCCATCCCCTCCCCTCTATTCCCATCTCCTCCAGGGCCAAGACTCCCCTGGGGATTCATTTAAACCTGGTGGATTCAGTGCAGGCAGGTCCAGACCCCTCTTTCCAGGCTGAGCAAAGTGTCCCTGTGTAAGCCCAAGGTTCCAAACAGCCAGCTCATGCACTAAGGACAGGTCCGGGTCCCACAGCCTGGATGCCTCCAAAACAGTTGAAGCTATTCAAATCCAGCTGGGGGCTCCACAGCCTTCATAATTAATGTGCTTCCATTTGTTTGGCTAATTCCTTAAGAACTGAAGTTAGAACACTTCAATGGAACCCTTAAAACTTTGGTGATATTCTCTGGTGTCTCAAAAAGATCTAGCAAACCAGTATCCACATTTGAAAATCTACCTATAATGACTGTCAGTCGAAATATACTGATACATTCCATCCCAATCCATCCTCTTAAGAATACATATTCTTATAGCGTGGACAATTAAAGAGTAGTGTTTGCAATTCTTTCCTTCATCCCTTATATCCTTTTCATATCCTCATATCACATGTTTGCACTGTGTCTGTACTGACCACCCCCACACAGAATGCTTGTTATTCTCCTGGGCGATCTGCTAATCAAGTTAGGAATCTCATTATGATATTGTGTCCTAGAGGAAGGGACAAAGAAGAGAGTGGGGAAAGCAATGACTATTAAGTTCAACGGTTTTTCTTCCACAAAATTTAAAAGTAATAATAAGGGTTGGGGATTTAGCTCAGTGGTAGAGCTCTTGCCTAGCAAACACAAGGCCCTGGGTTCAGTCCTCAGCTCTGGAAAAAAAATAATAAAAAATAAAAGTAGTAATAATAAAGCTAAATTATGTGACCCATAGGTGTCCATTTAGCATACTTACTACTTTCTAAATAATGGAAATCTCTGGCCAAAGCAGTGCTGGAACGGAGGTACTGTTGAACTAGTTGGACACAATGACAACAAACTACTGTGGACACACAGCAGTGTTCATTGAGCTGCCATGAATTCCAAAGTTGTAACAACACAATGCCAAGAGTTAGGTGCCTTGTGTCGAATGTAGGCTGTCCTTGGCCTACGATGCTCAGTTCAGGATTTTCTTCAGCCTCACCACAGTGCAAAAGTATACATGTTTGAAAAACTCAAATTTTGATCTTTTCCTAGACTAGAGATATACATATCCTCCCTCACAATGACCAGCAACATACCTCAGCTCCCACCTAGCTGTGTGGTTGCAATGGCAAACAGCCTCCATAAGACATGTATCTGAGTTGGAAATGTTTAAGTTTAGGATGGCTTTATTGGGGCACATGACCCTGCTATGTCAAAGAGCATCTACCTACTTTTTGTCATTAATAAACTGGGGCTTAGTAGGGGGGTGAATTAAAAATCCTCAAATTCAGTGAGGCAGAAGTTCTCAGATTACACTCCAATGTAGGTATTGAGGGATTCTGTCACATCTGAGTAAATACCTACTTTATACTCAGCTCTTGTAGACTGAATTACAATCCTCTAATGAAGTCAAAGATGGATCTACAATGATGTGCACACTTAAAACAAATCATGATGCATTGGACACTAAGTGGAATCACATTTTATATTGCCTTGAACTTTAATTTTCCCAATTGTGGGCAAAAAATTATTTATTCAGTTATAAATTGTGAAGAAAATATATTTCTGCCTTTTGCCTTATACTCAGAAACATCTTGAGCAATGCATAAGGTAATGAAGGGGGAGGACTTGCTTTAATTACAGAGAGGACCCCTATTAGACCTAGACTATGTTCCCCTTAACTGTCTATGTACTGTTTGAAGAGGACAGATGTCCTCATTCAGAAATATATCTCATTTTCAGCCCATTTTATACATGAACAGCTCCAAACCTATAACCTTCCCTGCAGCCATGGCTGGGTAAAGGTAAAGCTGTTCCTCTGGACATCGGAGGTCATTTAGCCGTTTGGAAGGATTTCATCTACAGTTCCATGAGGACACACGGGACCACACTTAGCTAGATGCTGCTAAACTTGCATCTGTCCTTTTTCTGCTGTTGCTTTTAAGGTTAAGGACCAAGAGCACTGAACAAAACCCAGTTACATGTTGGAAACATTTACAAATGACATAACTGAGAAGATAGTTTCCATCCTAAATATACAAGAATTCTCAAAACTAAACAAGAAGCCTGAGTTATGGCAGTGGGGCTGGGGGTGGTGTCTAAGAACTAACAGATATTATCTCAGGGAACACACACAGAAAGCAGAGCACATGGGAATAAGTTCCACAATGTGCATCATTAAGGAATTACAAACTGAAACAAGGAGATGCTTAAAAAGTGGCTAACATTCAAATACTGTCAACACTAAATGCCAGAGTAAGTGTGGGGCAAGAATTCTGACCATTCTCTGATTGTAGGGGAGCAAAATGGAAAAGCAGCTGCTTTGGAAGACAGTTTGTATACATACATACACTTACCCTCACCCCTTTAGAAATATGGGTGAGGGGGAGATTGGCAGGGGACAGAACTTCTCCATGAAGTCCAGAATAGCCTAAAACTCATAATCCTCCTGCCTTAGCCTACTAAGTGCCAGGTTTTATAGGTAAGCCACATCCAAACCAAATGGAGGCTTCTTATAAATTTGCATGAAGTTTTATTATACATTCCAGTAGTTGCACTCCTGGGCATTTACCAACATAAGCTGAAAACACAACTCCACACCAGAATCTACACACACACACACACACACACACACACACACACACACACACACACAAACACACAGTGGGGTTACAAGGAAACATTGCACTTTCCACTAAATTTTGATGTGACCTTAAACTGCTATAAAAAACTCACTTAAAACAAAATAAAGATAATGAGCAATCACTGACAAAGTCCCAGGTACATAAACATTCTTTATGATTATAGAAAATACTTCAAATTTCTAAAGTCCTGAGACACAAGCTTACGTTTGAAATCTTCTTTCTTTTTATTTTATGGTCTATGAAATGGAGGTATGTGTTCTAGATTCCTATATATTCTGTCATTTAAAGTAAGATGATATGCAGATTTAAACATTGCAGAAAACATCATATAATGCAGATATTAACATTAGTGAGTAAAAATCTAACAGTAACTTGCAAGCTTGGCTGTGGGTAGCATCTGTTCACTTTGGAAAGACACTAACTTTAACTTTACCTTTGAGTCATGATTTTGAAGGCATCAGGGAGGTAGCAGTCTGTGTTCTCCATCTGAAAGGGGTCTGCATCACAGATCTTGTCATCTGTCCGACCATAGTTAGCACTCTCAATCATGATGACATCACTGCCTGGACATCGCAGGTCTATAGAATAACCTTCACAGGACAGTTCTCGTCTAACTAACCCAAATGGTAAGGCTGCTCTGCTGAAACCTAAAAGGAAAGAAGATTAAAACAGAAAGTCAAGGTTGAATTCAAGTATTAAATAGATTATTTCAATAAGGCACTTTCAAGAAACATTTTTCATTAGCGTCAAGAGGTGTCAGGAATTCATGTATTTACTCTTAATTCTCATTCTAAAGGTTATTATGAGGTACTTTTATGCATCTTTATCTGGACTCATTATTCTTATTAGATATCTTAAAATTACCTTTAAAAAGTAATTTTCTCTATAGTCTGGTATAAACACAACTAAATGTCTTTTGTTGGTTCAAATAAAAATGACAAATTTAACTACATGAACACTTGTCAGTTTTGTATGTATCTAAACATCTAATCATGGACAAATTGTCACAAGTGTGTAAAAAGACTCTGCCATACTCCATCCTGCTGTCCCATTGTTAATGTACACATATTACTTATTGGCAGAATCATTACTGTAACACTACTTTATATTAGAAGGTCTTCCTAAAATAACTATGATAGTTATGACAATACATACAAGGGCACAACAACATTTTTAATTTATAGATACTGTTTTCAAAAGTGACATCACTAATGGGAGACAGCACCCAGCCAACCCATTTCAATAAAGACCATCAAAGACAGAAAGTTTTTTAAGTTACACAATCTATAAAATGAAGTAGACTATCTATTGCACTAGCTTTTCCACCTGTAAGACACAAAAAATGCTTATGTGCTGTATGAATTATATATGATACAACAGGTCCATGTGCTAGAAAAGAATCTTGAGTGAAACAGAAGTCTGCTGTGGATATGCTCTGTATAAATAAAATGCTGATTGGTCAGTAGCCAGGCAGGACGTATAGGCAGGTCAAGAAGAGAAGAGAATTCTGGGAAGTGGAAGGCTGAGGCAGAGAGAAGCTGCCGGGTGACACCATGAGAAGGTATTAAGACACTGGTAAGCCACGAGCCACGTGGCAACTTATAGATTAATAGAAATGGGTTAATTTAAGATATAAGAACAGTTAGCAAGAAGCCTGCCACGGCCATACAGTTTATAAGCAATGTAAGTCTCTGTGTGTTTACTTGGTTGGACTGGCAGGTGAGAGAGATTTATCCTGACCATGGGCCAAGCAGGAAAACTCTAGCTACAGAAGTCAAGAATTTTAAGGTTTTTTTAAATTATTATTATTAATGCATGTGCATGCTGGGATACTATGGGCACATGAGTGGATGTCAGAAGACAACTTTCTGTAGTTGCTTCTTTCCTTCTACCTTATGTGGTTTCTAGAGTTTAATTAAGGCCATTAGGCTTGTGTGGCAAACACCTTTCTCCACTGATCCACCTGTCCAGGCTAATCTAAGCCAGAATCCCAAACCAGAGATCCCATAAATTACACGAGAGCACAGGCTGGCGGGCAAACACAGAGAAAGTGGAGGAGAGCAGCCAATGACGGAGGAAGACAAGTGGTTCCCGCTGCACCAGTGTGGGGAGCGACCTGGGGAGGAGTCACCATAGCAACAGTCTCCCAGGCGCTGCTTGGGGTCCCATCTCCACTTCCTTGCTTGCCACCATTGACAACATCCCTTTAACAACTTTAATGTTTCATATTTGTTTATTTGTTTTGGAGACAGGGTCTCACTCTGTAGCTCTAGCTGGTCTATAACTTCTTATGCAGGTGAGCATAGCCTCGAACTCCAAGATCATAGGCTTCTGCTTCCAAACTTGAGTGGTAGGGTTAAAGATGTGAATCACCATGCTGTTTTATTATCTTATCTCTACTGTTCTACTTACTCTGCATCCTGTGCTTCACTGCTATAGTTCAATTACAGGACAAACCCTGACAAAGGCAGAAGAAACTGCTTCCAGTTATAAACTTCAGCCCAGAGTGTTGAGTGTGTCTGGGTAGGTACACACTGGTAGCCCTTCTCTGTCTGTGCTGCACAATGCCCTCACTAATTCAAAGCCTTCTAAGAGGTGCCTCATCCTAGAAAAGGGTTCCTAGACCACATACTCATATATCAGCACAAAAGCATTCCTCTAGACTCCAGAGGGAAGAAAATAATTAGATAACCTACAAGCATTTCAGGAAGTATGACAACCCCCTGAGAAGGTCCCCCTAAAGCCCATGATAATATGAGAACACTGGACATAAGGAGTTGTGTGCAATTAACAAGGATGGAGCATGGGCATATAGATTGGCAACTTGAGATACAATAGTTATCTGGACAAATGTATAAAAGGTATTTCTTCCCCTACAAGGTCTGATACATTATACCCCTTTTCTGATCCTATATTTAAAAAGCAACTAACTAATACTGCTACATTTGTCTTATTTAAAAATATTTGTATGGCTTCACAAGCTCTTATTTATTTCTGGGGAAAGCAATGTACAAATTCAAACAAGTGACATCAATAAAGTTTTAGAGTATAACCTACATTAATGGCAGAGGTTATTTGCAGTTATAATCCCATAATAAAACAGAATAAATCATATTATTAGAAAATCTTAGGAATATTAGAACATGCTATTAAAGGACTGGCTTGGAGCACAGTTCATACTTGGCACTATTTTATCAAGAAAAAAAGGAAGGAAGGAAGGAAGGAAGGAAGGAAGGGAGGGAGGAAGGAAGGAAGGAAGGAAGGAAGGAAGGAAGGAAGGAAGGAAGGAAAAACAACCCAGAATTGATTACAAAGTTCTATGATTTCTAAGCTGTGCCTTTTAATTTTGGTTTTTGTCAGTGTGCAGAAGTCTAAGTATGGATCTAAGTGGATTTTCTTCTGCTTGTGAAAGCTACTCAAGGAGCAATGTCGCCTAGTGTCTTGCTGTTTTGTTAACACAGAGAAAATTTTACAGCCTACATCATAGTCACCCAAAATGGTCAAGTAAGGGAAGGAATGATCAGCATCCTTTAATTATTTAGGGGATGTCTAGTATGGTATCCACAGCAGGAAGCAGATCAGGGTTCTTGTGTTTCTACTGCAAAGAACTCAGGAGTTTGCTACAGCAAATACTGTTTACCTAAAGCTACAATGTCTGTTGTTTCAGATCATAAATCATCTCTTTGCCAAATTCTGGCTCTTTCCCGTTTTCTTTGAACTTTGTCTTTACCAACATGCTCACTGGTCACACATGATGCTCATCTTTAATACATATCTACCTGCTAGCCTCTGATAAGGTTCTTAGTTATAGTTCCACTATGATGTATATGTATGGCTTCAATGAATGATACAGAATCATAATGAAAAAGGTACTTGTAGAATTGTACATACACAGTCTAATACAAAGCAGATACTGAATAGATGCATCCATATGAAAAGAACAATGGGCACTTAAATCTTTGTGTGTGGGAGGGTGAGGGATTGTGAAAACTTAAGCCAACAAAATTCTATTTTTCTAAATTCTCACTTCCTTTTCTGAACAAATAAAATTAGTTTAAAATTGTGTAAGATTTTCCCAGGTTAAAAGTTTAAACAATATCCATCTAAACAATATCCTTCTAAACATATGCATGATGTTTTGTTGTAAGATATTTTGTTTGTGTTCTAACAATTAAAGCTTTCCTGGAGATCAGAGGGCAGAGCTAGCCACTAGTTAACCATAGAGGACAGGCAGTGGTGGCTCACACCTTTAATCCCAGCACTTGGGAGGAGGAAGCAGGAAGATCAGGAGTTCAAGGCCACCCTGGGCTACAGGACATTGAAACAGTCTAAAAGAGAAACAGAGCCAGGTAGTGATGGTGCACACTTTTAATCCCAGTACTATGGAGGTAGAGACAGGAATATAAGGCATTGGAGACAGGATGCTGACCCCCATTCAATCAGAGGATTCACAGAGGTACAAAGTCTCTAGTGGCTGCTGCTGTGCTCCTCTCATCTCTAGGCAAACTTTGTCAGAACACAAACAAAATATCATACAACAATGTTTCAATTTTTCCCAGGGACCCACAATCAACAAAGCATTCTCTACTTCTCTGAGCTGTGGACATCAGGCATTGGATGCAGTGTGGTGGGACAATACAGATGATAAGGAACTGCAAGAAAATTCTCAAAAGTGTCTTATAAACAAGACAGGGTTCCCTTGTCACAGGACGGCTCCTCTCTGAATTAGCTGTTTTAACCAAAGACTTATGGAGCAGGAAGAAACACAGAGATGTCAATTACAGAAAACCTTATAACCATTTTTAAGAAAAAGGCAATCTGTGCCTTCTTCAGTCACCCCACATTGTGTCCATGAAGACTTGAGTGAATGTTGACCTCTGATACCTGACATATAAGGTAGCAAGAAGTCAGAACATCTTCAGTAAAACTCAGGGTTTTCACTAAGGAAACCCAGTGAATGACAAAAACATATTCCTGGAAAGAACAAACATAGTGACCCCTTGTTGTTCCTGACTTACAGACAAAGATTGTCATGGGTGTGGCTTTCATTTCTTAACGCCACTTCTGCCTTTACATGGCTTCATTTTTATTCACAAGTGGCCATCCTAGAATACGTATCACTGAATGGGATCATGCCAGCCTCACTCGGTAAGATCTTCTAAGAGGGCACAGCTTGCAGCTCTACTCCAGACCAGGGAGTTATGATCTTGGAGCAGAGGAAACTAAGACGTGTATATTTGTCGAGGAAAACACTCATTTACTTTCACCAGTGATAGAGCGAAGATGTGCCAAGACTGTCTCTGAGGTCTTTTAAAAATAGTTTTATTTCTCTGCTGAGACTGAGTATTTGTTAACTCTCTGTCATCATAATTCCTCCTAATTCTCTAATATGGTTTTATTCTAATCTTTGAACATATCCATAATAGCTGCTTTGAAATGTTTACCAGCTAAATCTATCATCTGGGCCTCTATCTAAGGCGGCTTCTGCTAGATGTGTTTTCTCCTGAGTATGGGTCAACCTTCTTGTTTGCATATCTCATAAAACTGTTGTTGAAAACTGTGCTTTTTAGACAATATCCTGCTGGCGACTCTGACTTTAGCTTTCCTTCTCCCGAGCCGCTGCTGCTGCAGCGCTTTCTTCAGGGCCTGGCACAGATCCACAGCTCTGACTCCTCCTGAGTGCACATTCACCTTGTCTCTGCCCCATGCTAAGGTTTTCAGCCTGGAATCCTAGAGATCACCCATCTCTGTGTGCAGCTCTATGGTCAACCAAGGACGGAGCACAAATGTCATGCAGAATCTGGGAGCCCTTGGGACTGTCTCCACACTCTGCTGGTCTGAGGGGGAGAAAACATCACTGAGGCCTTCTAAAGTTAGCCCTCGGGGACTCCTTCCTGCCAAGTCTCAGTCAGTCTCTCTCTCTCTCTCTCTCTCTCTCTCTCTCTCTCTCTCTCTCTCTCTCTCCCTTATCTCTCTTCCTAGCTAGACAAGCATGCATGGAAAAGATACAGCTCCCATTGTTTCCAGGATTTGCCTACTGGACATTTGAGAATGTATGCCTGCACTGTCCTCTCAACTGAAACCCCAATCAAATGGAGCTAAGGAGCTAGGAGGCACCCCCACTGGAACTATCAGTGACAATAGCACTGGACTGTGGTTTCCATCCTCAACTCCAAACCCAGGCAAGTCTACCTGGCAGCAAAGCCACAGCTTAATAGGAACAGTGTTGCCGTGCAAAAATGCTACCATGGTTAGTAAGGAAAGGGCTGTGGGGTCCTACTATTCCTGGGAGAAGTTCAGTAAATTTTCACAAACAAATACTCAACATTGTCTGTCTGGCTTTGGTTCATTGCCACAGCCCCAAATAGCCATTGCTGAGAATTTTATCTCACCACTGTCAGAAACCCCTCTGAAGATATTTCAAATGTTTAGTGGCTAATAATCCTTCAAAAAACCTTATTGGTGGGAACTATTAAGGTTGCTGTTTTACAGAGGAATAAACAGAGGCTATGGAAGATTTAGTTTCCCATGGTTCCCCATGCTGGAAGGATGCTCTGACACGGTGCTTTCCTGACTCTCCACATCAGGACAGCCATCATCAATCTGAGGGTGCAGTTATGGAGTGCTGGCTGCTGTCAGTCTTGGGAGAGAAAAGAAAACTGCGTGATGGTCAAGTACTGTATTAAATGGCCACATGATCAGCATCACAAAACCCCTAAATTAAAGCCTTGTAACCACATGTTCACTACATGTATTCCTAGCTGTACTTGCAATCTATTTTTATTTTAATGCCCCCCCCCCTCAAAAAAGCATTCCAACTGGCAAAGTGCAATCCAATCCATCTTGCAATGCTGAATTGCAATTGAAGAAAGAACTTGTGGGAGAATTCTGTGCGGGGGGGGGGGGGGGGGGGGGGAATCAATACTGCATCTTGGTGCTGCGCAAATGTGGATACTGCCAAAGAGTAGCGCTCAGAGTGAAATGAACTACTTTGCTCTGGTTCTCCTCTCGGAACAAATGATTTTGCAAAGACAGCCCCCCCCCAAGCTATAAAATGTCAAGCAATAACTCTCCCTGCTCTAGGCTAGTGATTGGAGTAAATACCTCTGGGCAACAGGTGCAGGGACTTGGTCTGAAATCATCTGCATTTAGCAGGCAGCTCCAAGTAACAGGTGCACTGCAGGATGGTAACCTGCAAGGTCAGCACTGGAATGCCACCACTGGCTGTCACATCCTTCATAAGCATCTTTGCAAGATAATAGGGTGCTTTGTCAACAAACAGCACATTGTTGGACTTGAAGCATGGTAACAAGCCCTTGGCCATGCCACCTTGTCTCCATTCAGTCTTGTACACATTTCTGTAGGAATCGTGCCTATAAAATGGGTTCTTGTTAACTAGAATACAAAAACCTCACCTTCTCTGGTGCTGCTGGTCTTAATTATTCTGAACTAACCCTGTCATGGAGGGTGCTGCTCAGGCTCTCTTCAGGTCCTAGTGAGAACAGTGGCTTTTGATTATTCGGGACTTCCATGGAACTGCAGCTGTGACTTCAAGCTGCACCGAGACATTAACTTGGGTCACCACTTATTACTAGTGCTGGCCTATGAAATCTCCGAATGACTTCCATTTTTATATGCTAATGAGGACTCTTCCTGCAATAAAAGAGTGCTAAGAGCAAGTCTCAAAGTTCACTAATAGTTCAACAGCTCCCTTTACCTCTGCATATTCATGGTGTCAACGAAACACAACTTTTAAAACCTCAAGTACGTAAGAAAATTCTTTATGTTTAAAAGTAAGATGTTAGAGATGTGATTTCAGGTAGGTTTGTGGGAGCTCAATGGTGTTTCAGTTTCTTGAACTTAAACTTCAGTTTAAAATAACTTTATCAGCGCAGATGAGATGGCTCATTGATAAAGGTACTAGCTGAGAAGCCCGAAGACCTGAGTTCAAACTCTGGGACCCACTTGTCAGAAAGAGAGAGACCTGGCTCATAAAAATTATCCTCTACATCCAAAAGATATCCTCTGACCTCCAGGGCATGCATGGCACATGGCTGTCCATTACTCATACACACACACACACACACACACACACACACACACACACACACACACAGATATGAACACATATGCATTGAAAAGGAGTAGCTATTAAACTAAGATATCAAGGTTTCTGTGTCCACTGAAATACAATTCCTTTGAGGTGTATGTGGTGAGAGGCCTAAACTATGACATGTGGACAGTGTAAAACCTTTCACCTATGGCCTTGTTTTAATCCTAACAATAAGGAGAACAAAAGTATACAACTTCCATTGCCCAGCATAGGAACACTGGTCTAGAAAATGCAGGAGTATGTATGTAAAGAAGATTGTGTGAAACTCAAAATACAAAGACAGTATTCTTGAAAAAGAAAGCATTCCTTGCTTTTAAATAATGTGACTACATAACTCAGTGCAGAGGCATGACATGGTTTAGCTTCTTAAATCTTTATTGATTCTTTTTCGAGATAGGGTTTCTCTGTGTAGTCCTGAATGTCCTAGAACTTATAGACTAGCCTGGCCTTGAACTCACAAAGGCATGCACTGGTTACCACACCCGCCTTTAGTTTCTTAAATCTTACTACATTTATTTAATTAAGTGTGTGTGTGTTTGTGTGTTTGTGTGTGTGTCCGTGCCCATATGCACACACATGTGCACACACCTGTAGGCCAGAAGACAACCCATGGGAGTCAGTTCTCTTCTCTATCATGTGCACCCATGGATGGCATTCTGGTCACCAGGCTTGGCAGTGAGCATCTTGACCCACCAAGTTATCTGCCCACACTATGCCTTGGCTTTCTATGTCTTTGAGTTTAGAATCAGTCACTTATTTTAGATTTTAAAAGTTCACTTGGATGTTTAAAAAGTATAAAGTATTTCAAAACAGTTTACTTTTTAAAAATCTTTATAGTAACAAGTAAAAATCAATTTAAATCCAAAAATTCTATAGTTATCTTTGGAAATACATTTTTTAAAAACTTTAAGTCAGTTGTGTGTGGTGGCACAAGCCTTTTAATCCCAGCACTTGGGGGCAGAGGCAGGCAGATCTCTGTGAGACCAGCCTGGTCTACAGATGGAGTTCCAGAGCAGCCAGGGCTACACAGAGAAACCCTGTCTTGAAAACAAAAACAAAACTTAAAATGAATAAATGTATAATGAAAACCTGAAAAAAAATTTAATCACATAAACTACATGGGACAAAAATTCTGACATTTGTGGAGTTTCAGTAATCCTGGTGACCCTCTGGATGGTCCAATGTCAAAGTGTGGGACCCCACCAGCAGTCAGGTTAAACACTAACACTTCAAAAATCATCTCCATATTCTGAGAAAAGAACTCATTATGAGTCCTACAAAACATCTGGGATTAAAGTACTTATTAGAACGAAATTGATCTCTCTCTCTTAAAAACTTCCATATTATCCACCACTGAGTAATAATTCACAAGTGTCATTAAAACACAGCAGTTTACGTTATAAAACATGACAGGTTTAATCCTGCACTTTAAAGGAAAAACTCCCAGCAAGGATGTCTACAAAAATAACATAAGCCACAGGAAGAGGTGTTTTTAAGAGTCTCAGCATGCAACCATAACTTCTCCAAAGTTCACAAAGACAGACTTCCTTAATTCCAGTCTGCTTCAGAAACCTTGCCAATGGATTTCATATTTCATATTCAGACTCTCGGTATTGTGGAGTTACCCATAGCCTGTAGTTTGGTTGGTAGATTCCTTTCTCAGCATACAGGAAGCTCTGAGTCCAACACCCCAGGACCTCATATTTAGGAACTATGGTGTATGCCTATAAACCCAGCAATGGAAAAGACAGAAGAATCAGAAGTTCAAAGCCATGCTCAGCTGCACATTCAATCTGAGGTCAGCCCAGGCTACCTGAAATCCTGTCTCAAAAACAAAGGAAAAAGAATTCAAACAAACAAAAACAGTCCAAGGCTTCCCTGACATCAGAAAAGAAAGGCTGGCCTCAGGGTTAGATATTCACACTGCTGTGTCCTACTGCTCCTATGAACACAGGAATGCACCTGAAACCACATGATATGGACCTGTGTCTGAGTAACTGACCTGGAGGGAGGTGTCTCCTTGAGGAAGAGGGTCTTCATCTAACTCACCCTCTGAAAACTAAGCCTGCTGAAGGAACAGCAGCTGGAGACCAAAGTCAGTCAACCCTTGTGGTCATTAATTACACAAGAGCAAAACAAAGAGCAGGGAACCCCTTGTTTCTTTTCAAGGAAATAATGTATGCTTCCCAATATTTCTGTTTCCAGCTAGCTAAAAGCTACTAATGAGTTAGCATCAGTAAGGAAATCTTCCTAAGCCGTTCACTTTGTACAACCAAGTCAAAGTTCTCAAGAGTATCTGTAAAATTCATGTACTGTCATCAAAGAAACTAGAAAATTATTACAGAATAAGGAATGAAAAACAATTTATTATCTAGGTAGGGGCTGCCTCCTCTCACCAATGAATAGAATCAATTTCATAATTCCCTTTTCTACCCTTTTGTTATCAGAATCCCATTAATTCTCCCGCCCAAACTTGAAGAACCATTTGTTCTTAAAAGCAATGAAATAAGAAGAATACAGAAATGTGAAATTTATTCCTGCATCCAGTACGGTACGCCCAGCCAGGCAGACTAAACAAGACCCCATTCCTTTCCTGTAACTTCATTAGAATCCATTTCAACTACACTTCCAACAAGACTCACAGACCAAAGGAAACACAGATTTGGAGGGTTATTCTATCTATCATCCTCCTGTTGTACTTAAATATAAACAATATACTTTTCTAAAATGCAGAAAAAAAGACGGAAAGCTACTAATCACAATCTCATTACTTTAAGTAATTTAAGGTAGATTTAACATGGTTCTCAAGGAGGACAGCACCAGACTAGAATTAGGACTTTTATATCAATCAACTTTTATTAGGCAACAATAAATTCTCAAGTGTGAAGCAGCTCCACCTTGGTCAGGGAAGGCCAATTAGTGGGGATCCCAGAATCAGCATTAACAACTCTGAAACTACAGTGAAACCACCCACTCTTCTCTGCATGCTCAACAGGAAACCCTAAGGTAACTGCAGTCAACCAGTGCTGACTCAAACAGGACTCCTAAAAGAGGAGGGTTCAAGAGGCCAGGCAGCTTCCCAAGGAAATTAATCCAGTTGGAATCCTGCCTTTCAGTTACCCATTCCAAAGATTTGTCACTGAAAAAACAAACAAACAAACAAAAACAAACAAACAAAAAAACAAAAAAGAGCCATCAATTTTTTTTTCCACTAAAGGATGGAGCAGTTTCACCCTTCATCCTACACACCTTTATTACTTTTTTTTTTTTTTTTTTTTTTTTTTTTTTTTGCGACAAAGTCTCATGTATTATAGGCTGTTCTCGAACTCACTGTGTGGCAGTGGCTGCCCTTGAATTTACCATCTTCCTGTGCCCACCTCCTGGAATTACACAAGTGCTTTTTCCCTAAAATCACAAAGGAGTATCTAACTTGAAATTTTCCCTTAAAAAAACAAAACAAAACAAATAAATTAATACTACTGAAGACAACAGAGAAGCTGCTGCTGCCAGGGGGAAGAGTTTCCAACAGGATTGATTCTAAGAGGGAGCAGGGAAATGCCTGCTTACATCTGGCCTCGCCTAAAAAAAATTAACTGCTGAGACCCAGAAAGTGTGGAAAGATTTCCTTTTATGTCCTCAAAAAAGTGTTTAAAGTTTGGTTGTTGATGCTACATACATCACTTCCAATGCATAGGTTCCTTTTGGATTGAAGGTAATGTTTGAATCACAAACAGATGTAAAAATTCCTAAAGTGTGGTAGGAACTTGTGGGGAAAATGAACCCAACCAGTTACACAACAGACACACACATGTAAGACACTCCCTAAGCACTGTAACTACTGTGCTATTATTCTTCTTAATGATACTTTTAAACCAATTAAAAACTCCAAGACACCCCAACAAGTGAAGAGAAATGCATCAGTCTCACCCATCATACAAAAGCAAGAGTTGGCTACAGTGAAACTCACTGCTTTGTGGGCTAATAAAAAGCAAAACCAAGCATGTATTATAATTTTGACCTCATTAAAAAAAAAAAAAAAAAAAAAACTCAAGTAGAAACAAGTATTTCTTTCTTGGTCACTCACTTTTTCTTGTTGTGTTTGTGTGCTTGGAACATGCTAATTTCTCCCAAAGATCACTCTGGAATAAGTTAAATAAATTAACAAATATGGTAGAGGCAACACCTTTACTTCCACACCCTGGAGGAAGCCCACATAGTATACAAGTCCCTCTAGAAGCCAAAGATGGTACTGTACTTTAGACATAATTCCAGCTCATGATGAGATGCAGGTATTATTTCTTCAAGGGCAGAATAAGGGGAGTTACAGTAACAACAGATAAAGGACACAGACACTGAAAACAGATGGTTTTGTGTTGTAGTCCTGTCCACCACTAAAGAAAGAGGTAAAACATGATGCGTCTTTACAAATAAACATCAATGACTTCTCATAGTTCCCCAAATGTTACACAAATCTGACTTACCCAATAGCTAATCCACCACTCAGGAAACTGACAGTGAATTGCTCCAATTTCAAGGCTACCCTGAGCTACCCAGCTAGCTAGGGCTATATATTAAGATCCTATCTTAAAATTCAAGAAAACAACTACCTTAATGTTGACGCGCGCGCGCTCACACACACACACACACACACACATACACACACAAATACTGTGTTTAATATTTTCTAATATTTAACACAATAACAATAGGATTTAATGACATGTTGAAATAATACAAAATTTGAATTTCAGTATTCTATTATAAAATTTTAATTCTGTCCATAAAATGTTTGCATCTTCATTTCCCTCATTATATAAAACCATGTAACACCATCAATTATACTTTTCAACATAAAAAGCCAAAAAAAAATATTTATGGGTTACTCATTAAATGCAGTAGGAAAAGCATAGGAATGGTCAAGTCTCAGTGGATACTCGATATCAATTTGTTTTGATATCTGCTATTAATTAATGTTTGATAATGAATATAGATAGATTAAAAATAATAAAACATGATGACTGAGGTTGAAGTTTCTCCCAGAGCTAAATAAGAAAGAACAAGATCTGCTCATCAAAACCCTAAGCGGGGGAGTATTGGAAGAATGATCAGCTGGGTCAGTGCATTTTTAAATGTCTCCCTTCTGATGTATTCATTTAATGATCTGTACAGTTGGAATGGAAGGGTTTGCTTCTAAACTGTGTTAACTATTTCAGGTCAACAATAACAACTTCTGAACAAGAAGTTACTTGGTTTAGAATCTTTATCTATTAAAAATACAGCACCAATATTTCAGTACCTCCATTTGAAAACCAGGCATGGTTTTGAATTAACTGAGGGTTAGTACACAGACTGATGGTTTAAGATGTAGTTTACCATTTTAGGTATTACCCAAGTTGAAAAGCATCATAAATTAAGATCAGCAACTACAAATGTTTACTGCTGTGATTCTCTCATTGCACACCCCACACACTCACCACATTTGTGAAGGTATGTTATTGTTAAGTTCTAGTGACCAATGACAACTAACATGAGGAATCTGCTTTTGAAATTGCATGAAATTCTATTTATGAAACACAAGCTGCCATCTCCTCCCAACAAATGAACAACTGTCTCTTGGTGTGGAGTGCTTTACATAGACATGGATTGGGAAAATCTAAACACTAAATACTGAACCAAGAACATGCCATCAGGCCAGGCAGTGGTGGCGCACGCCTTTAAGCCCAGCACTCGAGAGGCAGAACCAGGCGGATATTTGTGAGTTCGAGGCCAGCCTTGTCTACAGAGCGAGCTCCAGGAAAGGCAAAAAGCTACAAAGAGAAACCCTGTCTCGAAAAACAAAAACAAAAACAAAAAAGAACATGGGTCAAACAGTTTATAGGAAAGTGTCTACGAGTCAGAGTATCAGCTTTATTTTATTTGTTTGTGTCTTTTTATTTGTTTGTCTCATGAGATTGGGTCTCACTGTGTACTCTCGACTGGCCTGCTAAGCTGGCTTTGAAGGGATCTGTCTGCCTCTGCCTCCTCAGTGTGAAATTAATGGCAGCATCACCACACAGGGCAAGAGAATCCATTTTAAATTAGGTCAGGGAAAGCCGGGCTGCGGATGTTGCTTGCTGTCCAAAGGCTGACCAAGGCCTGGGCAAGACCCTGGATTAGCTGCCCTCTGGAAAACATCAACATCCCCCAAAGCCCAGAAAATGAAGTAAATGTGAGTAGCAAATGGAAATAAATACTGTATTTAATGGTCAAGAACAAAAAGAATTTTTTAAAAAATCAAATTTGGTTACATTTTCTCCTATCAAATTACCAAAGATCTGGATGTTTATTATAATAATTGGGTTCATAATTTAAGTGCTTCACATTGAGTCATTTTTAATGGTGGAGATATATCAATCCATTTTTTGCTGCTTTTATTTCATGAATAGGAATTGAATGCAATTAAGATCACATTTACCCACATTTTCATTATGTTTATGCTATACTTCAGCTATTTCTAAGATCATGAACTCATACAATCTTTCTGAAAAGATTTTTACCAAATCCCATTTATGATAATATATTCTAAAAACAATCTAACAATCTGACAGTAATTTGGACAAAAGGAGACAGTGGAAATTTTAATACTACGTAATATCCCACAATAGGAGAGTGATTTAGAGGATCTTGATAAAAGAGAATGGTTTCCTTTTTGAAATATTAAATAACATGATAGAAAAATATTGTGGAGTCGGATCAGTTTGGAGGTGGACTCTGGAAAACTAGGAGCTAAGGCCATCATCTGCTATACTGCGAATCTGAGGTTGGTTTGAGCTAAATGAGATTTTGTCAAGAAAACCAAACAAAATTATGATTACAGTGAGTGATTTGGGATTGGATTATACACACACACACACATACACCCTGCTAGAGATGACTCAGGGGAGTGCTTGCTGCTCCTCCAATGGTCCTGAGTTCCTGGCATCCATTGGGGGAGTTCACAACCAACCATATCTCCAGCTCTAAGAGATCCAACACCCTCTTCTGGTCTCCACAGACACCCACACGCATGTGTCAGATACACAGAGAAACACACACAAATGAATAGCAAAATGTATCTTTAAAAAAAGAATTACAAATTTACTACAGTATACATATGCATGGTGAGATGAGGAGCTATGGGAACTCCTTTCTGGCATAACAGAAACCAGTCCATTACACCAAGAGTTCCCAGTCATCAAAATGTACAGGAAACCTTGCCACCAACCCTAGGGACCAAGTTATAGTGAGTAGATGAGCAAAGAAGCACAGAGCCCAGGAAGATAAGGCAGTAATGTCCTCTTTATGGGGGCAACCTAACAATATAACATTTCCTATGCTGAGACATGAAGTGAAAGTCACATTACTTTCTTCTTTGTGGCTGAGAGCCACCATATCCTACACAGCAGATCCCTGTGTATAAGATCCCATGTGGCTTCTCCAAACACTGATGTCTCTCACCCTACCTGGAATGCATTTGCCCTGGGTGACTTGTGCCCAGATTTATACTACAGAGAAATCATTTGCTTAAGCAAAATGATTCCTGTAGATCTCGTGGTATTTTCCTCATTTCCAACTCACTCCCAACTGTCTCCTTGCTGCCTGTTTCTATCTACATTTCCCTACTACATCCCATAGTTGGCAATGTTCTGCTGAGTTAAAGTTTATATTCTTCAAGGTGGCTGAGAAAATTACTTGTCTGCAGATTAATTACAAATATAAAAGAGAGAAGCAAAATAGAATGTTACTGTAGAAAAGCTACAGTTTGTTTATTCCATTAAATTCTCTTAAATGACAGATGCGCCCTACAGAGTTGTCTTATTTTAAAATTTGATTCACACATCCTTATCTTTATAACTTCATAGCATCCTCTGCAGTTGCAATTCCCTCCTGCATGCTCAGCTTTTTTGAAACCTCTCTCATCTAGGGTGTAGGAGTTCCCTCTACTTCAAAACTTCCCTAGACAACAGAAAATTGCCAGGAAACTTACCGAAAGACCGAAGGCAGAGATATAATATGTTTTGCTCATACACCAGTTAGGTGCACAAGAGTCCCAAACCACACTAACAATGTTAAGTTCTTTAAAGAGAAGTCATCTGCTACCAAAGAAGAGAGATAGATCTAGGGGAAGAGATGACTGATGTCTTTGTAGAAGCCGACATAGCAAGTCTCACTGAATAGACAAACAGAGCCAGGATACGCTTAGTCCTTTGGTAGCCAGCACTGCAGAATCATCCACCTTTTGCTGAGATGTTCTCGCAGAGTCCCCAGTGACATGAATGCAATTCTTAGTTCTGCAACTGTATGCTGCAAGCCTATAAGCTAAATTAAGTTGTGGAGAAGCTTCTACTTGACACCACAGAATGGCACTTTTGCAGGTATCCTTTTTTGGGCTCTACTACCCAGCTGTTGGGTGCAAATACACCTTGGAGGTCTTGAATTTCTCTGCTGGGTGCACTACTAGGAACTCTTTAATCACATCACTCTTTTAAGACAGGGTTTCTCTGTGTAGCTTTGCGCCTTTCCTGGAACTCACTCTGTAGCCAAGGCCAGCCTCGAACTCACAGAGATCCACCTGCCTTGCCTCTCACGTGCTGGGATTAAAGGCGTGCACCACTACCGCCCGGCTTCATATCACTCTTTAATGCTACTTTACAGATGTACTGTCTGACACAACTCACCTGAATCTGAGCTATATTTCCAATGCTTGCTAGCAGAATGATCTTGCTTACCAACCTGAGGATCTGTTCTCCAGTTTCCCCACTTATCATATGGGAATAACAAAGGTCCTACACCCCTTCTTCAAGTTTTGCAAACAATAAATAAATTATATGTAAGGATTAAACTGTAACAACTGCCAAGTGTTTGATTTCGCCAGCACATTAGTGGCCTGGCGGGGGGCGGGGGGAGCCCCAATGTGTCAGCTAGCAATTCTGCCTTCATTAGTGCAGTTTTTGAAAGGTTTAGATCCCATGTCCAGCTATCCAAGGAAACAGACTAATTGGTAAATTATACAGCAGATATAACTGACTACATGTACAAAGTTTGTGTATGATGAAATCATAATTGCAGGCAATTAGAATTAAGCTAATCCCTGTTAGCCCAATTTCTTTCTCCATTCTTCTTAAAGCTACACTGGTAGCCAAGTCAGGAAAACAGCATCCCTCACAAAGACTGAACACATTCTAGATATACTGCATATTATCTCAATTCTCATGAGGACCCTGGAACAATTCAAGCCAGGAATAACATCCAAGCTACTTGCTGGACTCTTTGCTCCTTCCTTTTTCTGACTGGAATTAGAAAATTTTCTCTGAGGGCTGTCCTCTGTGTTCTCTGTGTCACAGCCAAGCAGTACTGATTCTTTCCCAAACAGGGTCAACAGCATACCCCTGGGTCCCCAAGACTTACCTCATGTTCCTCTAAGAATTGTGAAATATTCTCTGGCTTCAGAATTTATTTATTTACTTATTTACTTATTTAACCATGGATTTATTAGCAATGGCACTCATCTAGCAAGACAAAAACTCAATATAAAACTCATTTTTTAACAACTCAGAACACGAGGCTAAGAAGAACTTAAGTTCAAAGCCGAGGGACTGACATTGATACTCCTCCCACATCAGCATACATGTAGAGTCCAATCAGGAGCATTTTTCTGTTTCTAGGCCATTTCACGTGCATACTGCTATTCTCATTTACCAGGCAAATCACTGCAATCCTTACACAAACTGGATCAAAATCTTTCCTATGGAGATGGAGAATTGGCTTGGTGGTTAACAGAGCATACTGCTCTTGCAGAGGTCTGGAGTTTGGTTCTTAGCAACAATGTCAGGTGGCTTACTACTGCCAGGAACACCTCAAGTTTCATGCACAGACATACACATTCATAATTAGAAATACAATCATTCTTTAAAACATATCTCCAGGCACTGAAACTAAATATATTAAATGCACATTAAAAATGTGATCATTTTGATGCAACTAAGACAATCTCATAAGCCCTTTTTATTTCTATTTCCCCTGCATAGTAACGCTTTAGAATAATAAGCAATGGGAAATTTCTTTAGAAATTGCACATGAAAAAATTTCAAAGCGATTTAACAGGCAGTAAACATTTTAATGATGAAAACATCGTGGCATGTAATGCTGTTGCCATTGTTCTTAGCATCGGTTGCAGCATGTCTTAGTTATCCATGCCAGATGATCAGATTTCAAGACCTCTACTGTCTCCCAAGGAACAAAATAAAAACTTCTAAGCCTTTAGTCTATTGCTTGGGTCACCTTGATTGTCTGCATAAGACACTAATTGTCTTTCTAAAATGCTATTTTATTATTTGGGGGAAAGTAAGTTTGCCTATACACATTACATGTAAGGAAGATCAGAATCTGTGTGGTATGGTCTCTGTGAACCGGAAAGAGATTCCTATATAGCAAGCTGTGAGGAGCTTTTCTAGGACCCAGCACTTTAGAGGAACAAGGAAATATTATTTTCTGGAGTTGGAAAGAGCTGTGTGTATTTTCCTACAGCTGTTGTCACCGTACCTACATGCTTACATCTCAAGCTCCTTTTTCACTATTGGCTGAAGCAAAATAATCATATCCTGAGCTCAGTGAGATAACGTGCAACTGGAACCCAGTGTACAAGAAGAATCAGGAGGTCAAGGTCATTCTTAGCTACCCAGTGAATTCAAGGTCATTCTGAGCTACATGAGACCTTGTATCAAAAAACAGAATAACGATAATGATAATCACATGAATACCTGCAATGTTTGTAAATATTCTTACTTTTTAAAAAAACATTCAATGTATACATTAACTGATCTGCAAAAGTAAGAGAAATAACAATGTCAAAAGCTTTTGTCAGTAATGGGAATGTATATAGCTCTCTTTAATAGAGAGCCTTACAATCTTCTCAGGTATAATGAGGAATTTCTTCGTGTTAGCTATTTTCCTGGTTATCACACTATGGCTTGAATTTGTGTGTTTTCAGAATAGAGATGGAAAAGAAAACATGCATGAGTAGTATAGAGATGGTTTCAATTATGTTCAAAATCCTCTAGCAAAGTAACTACTTCATAAATACACATTAATGAGCCAATGTAACCAATCATGTCCAAACACTATAGCATCAAATTTTAATTCTTCAAAACAATTCCATTATAACCTTTTAGCTCAATTTCCTCTCACTTAACAGCTCTTACTTGCTACTTTAAGGACTGCTTTTAAGATATGGGAGAACAAATGTTTGTTTGTTTTATTTTATTCATAAAACAAGGTCTCCTGAAACTGGAGACCCCCCTGACTCATAATCCTGGGATCCTGAGATGAGACTCTGCCCTGTAGATCCTTTCTAGCTTGCTATTAATTGTAGAAACATTTATTAAGGAATCATCATGTTCGAAGCAGGGTACAATCTACTAAAACAGACTTGCCCATTTCTACTTTTAAACAGCTTCTTAAGAATACACAGTGGGAGTACATCACACAGTAAAACAAAGGCAAGTGAAACCAAAGATGGACAAAGAAACGATCCTGATTTGCAAGAGAGAGATCAGGAAGAATAACGTTTTTAAAGTCCAATTATCAAGAATAAATAAAATGAAATAGGGAAAATTCTCAATAGAACTTCAGCAACTAAAGATCACATCAAAGTTGTCATTTATGCTTTCACTCTATCATTTAACTCTGTGTTCATTTAAAAATGCTATTAAGGATCTGGAGAGATGGCCCAGTCAGTACAGTGATTGCCTTGCAAAAGTAGAAAGACCAGAGTTGGATCACACAATCAATGAAAAAAAGCCAGTCAGGATGGTAATCCCACCATTAGAGAGAGGCCCTGCCTCAAAGAAAATGTTGACAGCTAAGGAACCATTCCAATGCCATCCCCTAAGGGCCTGTACACAAATGCACCAGCACTCACACATATACCTGTACACACATGCACCTGTACACGCATGCACCTGCATTTACATATATTCATCCAAAATAATACAAATAAATCTAAAATCTATGTGATATGTAAATTGAAAACACCAGTCAAAACATTTTTCTCACAGTTCTGCTAACAAGGCAAATCCCAATATATGTTGGTCTCATTTTAATAATGTAACATTTCACGTAAATGAACTTAGATGCTTGGCAAACATATACAAAACTGCTCCAACACCTTTATCATAACACAAAATAAACTGTGAAATCCTCCATAACATAATCAGTGTGCTACAGAAACACGGCCAGCACCTAGGGCTTACTTACTGTGTTTATCAAGACACATTTCTCACTCACTTGGTAGCATCATTCACTGCTGGCCATCTCAGATTCTCTTGTAATTTACCCTGTCATTTCCACAGCACGTCTCACCTTCCTTACCACAAGCACTCTACCCATGATTCTTTTAGCCTTGCCAGCCTGGAGGGTCGGATAGGTGTGTCTAGGCATTGAGATCAATTCCCAATTCTTAGAGACAGCATGGAGGACTCTGCTGAACCTTCTACACATCCAAAGCATACAAGAGTCAAAGCCCTGCATTCACTTCCTCAAATGAATTAACTCAGACCTGTCTTTAAAGTATATACTCTTTAAAAAAATTAAAACCAAAGAGGCCAGTGAGACTGTTCATCATATACAGAATCTTGCCCTGAAGACTTGATGACTGAATTAAGTCTCCAGAAACTATGTAAAGATAGAAGGAGAGATTTGACCCCAATGCTCTTGTCCTCTGACCTGCAACACTGTGGCACACATGTGCATGCACACAACACACACACACACACACACACACACACACACACACACACACAAACACACACACACACACACACACACACACACACACACACACCATGCACATTTATAGTATAATTTTTTTATTATTTTAAAAGAATACACTCCCAAATCATAAACTTACTTCTTGGCATCACAGTTTGATAAGTCGCCTGCTTCCTATAACCACAAGGTTTTTCTAGTAAGGTCTAACTTCCCACACTTAGCATTTAGGAATAATTCCAATGTATACAGTACTACTGCTGCAGAATATCAAATCCTACATCTTTCTCTTACCTTTTCAGCCCCTAAAGATTGTGCATGTGACATAATCTATTAAAAAGTAATACTACCCAAGAAAGAGTGGCACATGTACCCTTTTCATCTGAACATGCTGTGCTAGGAAAGACTTGATCGTGAAGCTTTTACTTTCATTTTTATAAACTATTCTCCACTACAAACGGACTTCTTATAAGAAAACACTATAAATTTACTATGCTCACAATTGGTATAAATTCCATGAACGTTTAAAATTGTTTTTAATAGATGATTGTGACTTAAAAATATTGTCAAAGTTGCAATGCACCACTTAACAGGTGCTGACTTTGCCCACATTGGAACCCAGGAGGGAAATGAAGGCTTCCTCTCCCTGACTTAGGTAATGCAAACACTGCTGCCCCTCAGACACACTGGAGGCTGCCTCAGCAACTGCTCTGAATACACCGAGTGCACATTCCATCAAGGTTCTAAGGCTGCTAGCAACACTCAGCTGTCTCTTCTAGTTAAAGTGTAGATTATTCTTAAATAATATTTAATATTGGGAATGAACTTAATAGCCATATCAAGTGCACAAACGAGTAATTTTTAATTGTCTATCTTGAGCTAATTACATAGGTGGGGTATGTCTTAATATTTCCAGACTTCAGGGCTAAGTGCATCTTTCTGAGAAAGTGTGCCACATTCCTGGAATTTCAGAGCTACAGTCTTTTAATCCATTACCAGTTTTCTACCAAGGGACAGCCCTCTTGTTTTCCTTACATTAATTATATATGGAATCTTCAGGCTGAAATTCTGACAGTAGGAATGTAAACGAGCTAAGCAGAACTATTTTTAATTAAAAAGAATACATGCAAAATATACCATTTTTAATAGAAATTCAATAAATGCTTAAAATTATTTTTATTTGGAAGGTTTTGTTCCTTAGATAAGCAGCACATTAGTTAAGAAGCATGCCACATTTGATTATTAATTAATGCTGAATAAGTAGTTCACTTAGAGCTCTTTCTGCAGAAGTAATGAGCATTGGAAGATTTTGAGGAAGAAAAATCACAGACAACACAAATTATCTAATGGTGAGGAGTAAGCTGACCTTTTATTTCTGGCAAAAATATTATCTGACTACAACCAAATCTAAGACTATAATTTGAGAAACATGTAATGATGAAGGTGACTACAAAGAAATGACCTACCTATGTTGCATCCAAAATGATACACAGAGATGCAAGCTAGTTAATAACACTGCTCCCAACAAAAAGATAAAATTCATTTGGAACCTCTGCTTTGGAGATGCCCCAGGGGACTGTTGTTATTGCATTAGTAAGTACTGAGTAACATCACCCAGTGTAAGCCTCATTTCATCTAAGTTAACTGTTTCCTATGTGACCTGTGCACATTCTAACAGAACCATAGGTGAAGGTTCCTCTGACCCTGTTTGAGACACCATAAGTGTGGGATTGTTTCCATGTCCCCCTGAACAATAGTCACAGCGCATTCACATTTGGAGGAGACAGATTTGTGTGGAAATCTCAATCCTTAATTAAATCACAGAAAGAGTTTTTGAAGTAGTAAATAATAAATCACAATGAATCCTCAAACTGGTTGTCAAGGAAACTACTTTGCTCCTGGTGTAATTGCTGTTGTGCCCATTTGCCCTCTCTGACACCAAGCCTCATCGTGCATTCTGGTCAGAGACTGAGAAAGTTGCTTTTCTAGCCCTCTCAGGCAATCATATAACATGCATTGAGCTTGACTGAACAGGGCCATGCGACCATACATGAATTCAAGGCCTTTCCTTCTCTGTCTGGAGGCAGTAATTAACTAGAAAGCAGTATATTGCTAGCAAGGCTCAGCTAAGAAATGCAACCAAGGTGTCTTGGCAGCTCTTAGCAGCTGTGTTTATAGGATGTTTTTACTAACTTAATAATTTATTATCAGAAGACTTATTTGTGAACCCATAATCCCCAATGATTTAAAAGTGAAGTGTCAATGTTCTTTAGATTTCTCTGAAAACAGACACATGAGGGTTGATAAAGCCGTAGTGAAATGGAAGTAAAAGGGCAAAGTCAGGGCCAAACAGACTTGGCCAGCTCAGCACAGCCTTTCCTTCACTGTCCCCTTTGCTTCTATCTAATTACGTTGATCATCTCTCAGGTAAGAATAACATAAAATAAAATCCTGAGAGAAACTGGCAGCTCTATGTTGTGAATTCCACACGTTGCACTGTTTTCTTGCTGTGGATATCGCTCTGTGTAAATAAAGTTCTGATTGGCCAGTGGCCAGGCAGGAAGTATAGGCGGGACAAGAGAGAAGAGAATTCTGGGAAGTAGAAGGCTGGAGAGACACCGCCAGCCAGACGCCGCCATGAAAAGCAACATGTAAAGACACTGGTAAGCCACAAGCCATGTGGCAAAGTATAGACTAACAGAAATGGGTTAATTTAAGATAGAAGAAGCAGATAACAAGAAGCCTGCCACGGCCATACAGTTTCTAAACAATGTAAGTTTTTGTGTTCTTTCTTGGTTGGGTCTGAGCAACTGTGGGACTGGCGGGTAAGAGAGATTTGTCCTGACTGGGCCAGGCAGGGAAACTCTAACTACGTTTTCTGTTGCTTGTATTTCCTTGACTAGAATGGCCATAGAAGAGACCTGTGTACAGACATAATTCTATTGATTTTCAAAAGACAGTATTCGTTCCCTTTGTGCTCTTACTCTGGAATATTTTTAAGTTCACTCAACTGGTAACTTCTCACTACTTACTTCAACAATTACTAAAAGGTAACAGCAATATCAGAAAATTTAATTTGTATCCAACAAACAGACACTGAAACGGTAAAATGATCGTCATCAAAACAAAGCCCTTGATTCGGTGCTCTCCTTCTTTTGGACATGCATTCCAGGCTTCTCTAAAGCTGGTCACCCACCTAGCAGGTCTGCTCTCTCACCTGTACAGATGGTAAATAACACTGGAGCCTCAGAGTTTCCTAATGGTATGTGAAAACACACAGGTAATGTGTTTATCTCTTTCTAATGCATGTCTAGTCTGAAAATATTGAATTGACTTTAGTATTTATTTATTCATTTATTTTACGTGTGTTGGTGTTTTGCCTGCTTGCATGTTTCTGTGAGGATGTCCTATCCTCTGGAACTGGAGTTACAGACAGTTTTGAGCTGCCATGTGGGTATTGGGAATTGAGCCTAGGACCCCTGGAAGTGCAGCCAGTGCTCTTAACCGCTGAGCCATCTCTCCAGGCCCCTATTTTTGTTTTCTACATGGTACACATTTTTTCTGCTTTGTATTTATTAATTATGTATTATAATTATCAGTCTACCTATCTATATTTATTCCTTTACCTATAGATAGAATTTTCCTACATATCCCATGCTAGCCTGGAATTTGTTATGTAGGGCAGGCTGGTTTTAAATTTGCAATGCCCCAGACTGACACTCTCAAGTACTGGGATTACAGGTGTGCAATACACCATGGCTATTTTTTTCTATTTCCCATATAAAAATAAAACTAAAGAGCAACATATTGTATAATTTTGAAACAGTGGGTTAAACAATTTAATATAATGTTAAGAAAGTTTATTTTAGGAAACCAAATTCTGTCTGCATGTAACTCTGGGTAGAAATGGCAAAGATTCTTTAAAGCCATGAGTCAACATGGGATGCTTGTGAGTTGGGCTGTGAAGAAAGCAGTTTTATCTGAAAACAGAAAAAGAATTTAACAGTCTAAAACCTGTGTGATACAAAAGGTAGTAACTGAAGTTTTTTTTAACACCTATGGCACTTTGTTTGCTTTGTCTTGGTTTATTTTTTTTTTTCTTAGTTCAAGTGAGTGTATGTGTGCATGCATGCCTTGGGGGGGGGAGGGGGAAGGCAGGGCATGCATGTCCATGCATGGGTATGTGTATGTTATAGGCTTCCCAAACCTAGCACACTCTCATATAGCCACATGATTCTCCTGCCTTTGTCCAGCTAGGACTGTGTTGCAGACATCTGCCATTATGCCCAATGTTATATTAATCCTGAACTTGTTTGAACATACTATTCACCTTAGTTTTTAGAAAGCAAAGAAGGGCGAGGGAGTGGTGGTGCATGCCTTTAATCCCAGCACTTGGGAGGCAGAGGCAGGCAGATCTCTGTGAGTTCAAGGCTAGCCTGGTCTACAGAGGGAGATCCAGGAAAGGCACAAAGCTACACAGAGAAACCCTGTCTTGAAAAACCAAAAAAGAAAGAAAAGAGAAAGAAAGAAAGAAAGAAAGAAAGAAAGAAAGAAAGAAAGAAAGAAAGAAAGAAAGAAAGAAAGGAGAGAAGATATAGATGTTGCTTGTCACAACACACAGTAATAATTATGAGACATTAAAGGGAAAAACAAGAAGGTTAAGTTGGATAGTCCAACTAGAGTAAGCAAAGTATACTGTGGTATCAGAGGGGTGTGCAGGGGATTTCATTGGGGTCCTAACTACCACTGGGTCATAGGAATCTCATGCCTTACATTTCGTAATGAAGAATCTCTTTCCTGGTTTTATTTGAAATAACTGAATTCACTCATTCTTTGTAGAACGAGTAACTACACAGCATCTTGAAAATAAAAACAGTAGGAGGGAATTTATATTTCTTCAAAATGTTATGGTCTAAATTTGGTTATCTGTACATCAGACTGAAAGGAAACAGATCACATCATTCCTATTGGCTGGTTCTAATTTAATATTTAAACTGAATATTGCTATCTTGTTTCCTAGACTAACAAAAAAAAATGCTGAAAGCCCAGTATTTCTTGATACTCTAGCAGTACTCAAGAGTTCAGGAAGTCGTGTTTTTCTCTGCTGAAGCTCTGACATGAGAAATGCATCACACTGTAGGTACAATCCATTTGGAGCAAAGTGATATGCCCTGTGAAATATCTTCTTTCCCAAAGAAACAAACTCTACCTTAACTTGGAAAGTTAATTATGTGCTTCAGTTTCACAAACCAACTGCTGTTGCCAGCTGCATTCTAAACACAAGTAAACAGAGACAGTTTGAGCTGTCAACAAAAGACATAATTAAGTAGGAAAGACACTGTCAATAAGACATGGCCACATGTAAAACTCTGGGAAGCAAACAGGGCCAACCACATTTGGATTACACAGTATAGTCAATACATTCCTAACCACTAAATAATAGGGTTCAGTAAGAACAATCTGGAAGGAGAAAGGTCTTCAAACATGAATGTGGAAAAACAAGATACTGTACAAGAGAAGATTAAAACAAATTGTTCCCTGCCTTTCTCGAGCTAGGATTCCACAGGAGAATAAAGAGGCATGTAAAACAATATGCATGCCTGTTTTCCCAACTCTACTAATTTCTAGAAGCATCCAAGAGTTCTCTCATCACATGCAGTGGGTATTCAGGTCTTAATTATCTGCTGGAACTGGCTGAGATGCTTATGAGGAATCTTATAAACTATGGACACGCATTACACATTTTTCAGTTGGAAAGACGTCAAGAGTAAAGAAGGCACTCAGCCCTTCCCTCCGGCTCTCCTAATCAGAAGTTTGCATGAATGTTTACAGTGATTCTAATTATGTCATTACCCATCTAAGCAGTCCTATTTGGATACACTATGAAGAATCCATCTTATTTTTCTCCTTTTTTTAAAGATAAAATTAACATTTCCTGGAAACAACAAAAGAACCTGAACTCTGTGTGATGTTTTTGTTATAAACGTATGTATGTTCAGCACAAAAAAGAAAAAAAATCCTAAATAAATACATACACAGATGTTGTCTCCTGAAAGTCACTCACCATTTCTCCATCTTCACACTTTTACACTTTACACACACACACACACACACACACACACACACACACACACACACACACTCAGGAAACTAGTTATACAAATTTCACCCAAGCAAAAGGCTTTTCATAAGACATTTCTAAGAAGCAAACAGAGTTTGTTTAAAAGGAAGGCAGGGGAGAGTTGGGCTAGTTCATCAAGTACAGGAAAAACACATACACAACAATGGACAACGCACCCAGGAGGGCTGGACCACTCTCAGAGGCAAATTTGGGGAAGATAGGAAGAGGAAAGTCTGAAATCTGGGAAATCTGAGACTTCCAGAAAAGCAAAAACACTGACCAATACCTACCCATACAAGGAGCACACAAAGCTACTGTAGAATGAGGAACTGAAATAAGATTAACAGGACTGATGCTGTGAAGAAAAACCTCACAACTTTGGGTGGAGGGCAGAGTCACCAGCAGCAGGGACGAATCTCAGAAGTCAAGTTTTTTCTCTTTCCTTCAGGTATTACATGAAAACCAGTATCTGTCTCTAAATAACCCACACATGAACAAAGGACTAAAAACATACAGGACTCAAGAATTAATGCTTTACTTTGAGGTTTTTATCAATCATTTTTTTAAGTGTTAGGTCAGCTAATATTCATATGATAGATTTCATTTTCAAACATGCAAACCCATTTATACTACTCTATGTGACATGAGTACACTGATATTCAACAGATACAAGGGATGTGACCCAGGTAGCCTGAAGTCCCCCTCCACCATGTGAAGATTGATGATACCACCATCCTGGGTGAAGGTGGAGAGAGGACAGGGAGAAAAATAAGATGTCTTAAATTACTTTCTAATGAGCCAGTCTTAGGAAAGAACTTCAGGCTGACAATCTCCCACTTTCTGTGCAAAACAGAAAGGATAGTTGGGGATTCTTGACTGTTAGGAAGCCCGATGAAGTACACCTGTGTGGAAAATATCCCTCTGTGAAGCAGGAGAGGCCGTAAAACACTAGAAAACACTGCACATCCCAGAGTCACTCTTTCAATGGAGATGAGGAAGGACTTCCCATCACACAAGGAGGGAACTAGAACTGGCATCATTCTCACCCTCCAGCTTCACACTGCTGCTGTCTTGACTCTCAACCAGGTTAGATTGCACCTGTAAATGCGAGCCAAAATCACCTCCTCCTTCTGAGTGGCTGGCGTGGGGCCTTTTGTTGGTTTGTTTTTCCAAGCAATAAGGAAAGAAACCGGCATCTCCCCACCTCCTCTCATCCGATGCATTTCTGTCCATTCACTCTTCCTCTCGGGCTGGTCCAGCACAGCAGTTTCTGAGCCAATCTAGTACCTCAGTTGCAAGCATTTCAGGAGACTGGAGTGTGAGTTCAAGGGAAGACAGGATGGAAGCTTCATGTTTAGGCTTCATTTCTCTGTGAGTAACAGAACTTCTTGAGGATCCATCTAAGGTCCTTTTAAATGGTTGGGGGGAAGTGTTCTATCTTCTTTAGAACTACTGACTTTTCATCTAAACTAATTCAACAAAAATTCAGTAGGACCAAAATACTACTATAGTACCTAATAGTTCACTATTTAAGAAAAAAAAGAAATCAATGGGGTTTAAGAATAGGTCCATAAAGCATATAATACAGCCTAGTATTTATTGCACATTTCCCATGATGCCACTTACTCTAGCTTTTAGATTCTTAGCTGGCACTGATGTATCTTACTGTTGTAAAATGGTTGAAAAAAACAACTTGGTGATTTAAAAAGATACTTAATGGCACCTCTCTCTGGCACTATATCCTTTCAACTCCTTTGAAGACAAACTGGTTGGATAGTGACTACTTGCTTTGTGTTCATATTATCACAGCAAAGTAAGGAATAAATGTCCTCCTTTGCTGGGAACCATTCAGTGTAAGAATTCCAGAACCAGAAGTGAACTGGCAAACTGATGACTACCATGTAAAAAACCATTCTGCTTAATGATATTCAGCTGTAAAAAATAATGTAAAAGATTAAATGCATGTTCTATTTAGTAGATAAAATAAATCTTCAGAAACTAATTTCTAGAGTTAAGGAAGAAAACCATAAAAAGACAAAGGCATTTATCAATTGTCATGATTTTTCAACATCAATTCAGATATTTCCCCAACATATTTTGCAAACATAAAATTTAGAACACATATACATGGCAAGTTTTTATTTCACAGATACAATTTTTAATGTTTTTGAAATGTTTTCCAAAACCTCGTGCCATAATAAAAAAGCTAAGACACTTGTTTATGAATAATTTTAAGAATTCAATTCACAAATAGGAACACGATCTTTGTTATAATGATTTCTTTGCATCTGTAATGTGGGTTTCACAGCAGGACAAGAAGCTGGGGCCATTGAAGAGAGGAGAGAAGAGCATGGCAAGGTACAAACACAGTCTTCCACATGAGAGGTTTGTTTATCTGAAAATCCACAGCTTCAGAATCTCTCCCAAAGTTGATCAGGTGAGAACAAAGCTGCAAGGTAAACGTAGCACTATTCTAAAGACTAAAAACTCAGTTTATACAATAAAACTACATAGGATTTTACTACTGAAAGCAAATGGAAGATTAAGATTTTATAGGAAACATTTCCACTCATTTTAAACATGAGTGTATAGACACACACACACACACACACACACACACACACACACACACACACAGAGAGAGAGAGAGAGAGAGAGAGAGAGAGATGTAAAGGTATTTCTCTTCCTACCAATATATTTAATATCAAAGTTCTGGTGTCAAGCTTAACTCATGATTAACATACCTGGTAAACATTTTTAATGACTTTAATTGCTATTAGGCAAATAAGCCACACTTCTTCTAAAGGCAATATACCTATATAGCTAACTACAAATGCTTGTAGCAAAAGTAAATAAATAAATAATAAATCAGTGAGCTCTGGCTCACTTCTCCAAAATACCAGCAGTCCTTAACCTCCATTTCCCTCTCCTAAACAATCCAAGGGTCTTAAAGAAAATAAAAATCAAAGTACTGCCCTGCACTTTATAAATTTATGGTTTCAATAAATGTGGCTCTAAAAACAGATAAGACATACGCGAGGTAGTCGACTTACCTCTAGTTCACGGAGGCCATCGTGACCTCATGTCACTCCTAGAATATCTGCCTCGTGTACTGCTTCAATGAGTCAGATTTTAGTAAATACTAAAAGATTAGTACTGTTAGGGAAAGGACAGCAGTTGTTCATCTATCTGTCCTGTCCTCCTGATGCAAAGCCAGTTTGCCTTTGTTCTCACAGTAGCAAACAGCTGCTAGGAATTGAGCCCCTTCCTGAGGCTGACTCCCAGTATTCCAAGCTTGTTTGACAAGGTCACTTGCTGGGGGGATTTGTGGGGAAAAGAGCTTGCTGCCTGCAGAGCTAAGAGTTTAAACCACAGACAACCCAGATATTTGTATTTTGGTAGGATGTGTAAATAAAAAAGAATTATTTGTTCATTGGGCAAGTAGGCATTTTATCTTTAACAATTTCAGAAACTTAAAATTCTAAGTATATACATAATTTTCCCATAGTCCTCTTTTCTTTGAATAGCAGCTATACAAAATATTGAATTGCAAGATACCATTGAAAAGCAAACACTAATGAACAACAGACTGTGGTCCTTCACTGCTTTATAAGGAGAGGGCTCCTGTCAAGTGCAGAACTGTTGGGGGAAACCTGAGGCTATGGTAGGTAGTTTTCCTTCACTTAAAGTCGCATCCAAAACTTAATTTGTAACTAATTTCATTAGAAGGAAGATGCAGGGGACTCCAGGGTCAGAAATTGCAAATTCAATTCTGTCTTGATTTACCTTTAAAGTGATGTAAACTTTATAAGAGTTTTTACCCATAATCACCAATGTTCCAGAGGTGAAACTGACTCTAGGAAGCAAGACTCATCTTGAATTGTCAGGTTCACTTACGGTCTTTGAAAGGTCATGAGTCTACATACATGAAGGCAATCTCAACTAAGTAAGTTCTTCTCTTACAGAGGTATAAAGCGAGAGTGGAATGGCCAGTTTTCAATGCATACTATGGACAGGAGGCAGCAGGAATCATGTCTTTGTGGCTTTGGAAGTTCAAAGCATGAATAACAGAACTATGACTCTTTTACAGTCTTAGGACGATCTACCCTTAACGTCACTTGGAAATCTGGAGTTTAATAGCTATTGACAGATAATTCACAGTGACTTCAATTTTTTTAACCTCTACATAAAACTAAAGAATTTATACATTTTCCTCCTAACCTTGATACACAACCAGCAGAAAGAATATGAATCAAGAGTAAATTTTAATACTTGACTCATGCATCACTAAAATAAAATATTATTTTCTGCAACATTGGGGTTTGGAGGTCTTCACTGTTAAAAATTTGGTGTGTCCATATGGAAGGAAGAAGACAAGTGGTAATTATCTCACAAGACCTCATTCTCTTCTCAAATATTAGCATTATATTCACAGAATGTGCTGGCCAAACTTCCCACAAACCAAATACTTAAAAAATTTATCAGTTCTGGTCTCATGTGAAAGAAATTCCAATTCTAAAACTATTTTGACTGCAGTAGCTGGGTGAAGTGTCAGAGTCCTTGGAAGAGACACTGACTCTCATTTCAGATATACACTCATACCTACTATTTAACAATATTTACATAAAATGAGATCTTTTCCCACACTTTAGTCAGAATTACAACACTGTTAAAGCATTTATAGAATCCCATATTTACAGATTTAAAAGTAGGTACAATGATTGAATTTGGTTTAAATTATCCACTGATAACAAATAGTTACATAATAATGTTAATCCTGGATGACAGACAGCCGTCAATCAGAGATTCCAACACTCTAGTGGCTCCCTAACTGGAGCTCACTCAGGACAGATTGTCAGCTTCATTTCTATTCAGAAGCAGCCAATCACCAGGACTCATTTACATCTCTTCATTTTCCTTACAGCATGTTAACAGCAGGCGGTCCACCCATACCATCTTTGAAATAGGTAGGTGGCTCAAAATGCCTTCATATTTCAGTCAAGAACTTGAATTAAAAATAAACTGGCACTTCCATGTCATCATTTTCTCTACAAGATGCTAACAGGGAAAGGGAATAAACACAGCACTTACTTGCTCCTGGTTTAAGATACGGACTGCACAGCAGCCTCGCTGCAAAAATCTGTGTCCTTTAATCCCCCATGCTCTCTAAAGAGTTGAGCATCATTTAAGCTCACACACTAAAGAACATGCAAGAAACTTTAAGTTTCCAATATTCCTTTTTAACTTTCTTTTTGCTTACAACAAATTTCTCACAATAACATTAAAACACATCACAAGAGGAAGAACACATTGGGATTATGCCAGTACCCTATGGCAAGCAGAAAAAATATAGACATGCATGAAAATACCCGTGTCCTATTGACAATGGTACACACTTAATGGCACAAAACAAAAGATTTTCCAAAAGTATATGCCTCCAAGACACAATGACATACAGCAGGTCAATGAGCACCAGTATTCAGTGGGGTTACTCCTTATGTGAGAAATATCAATGCAAAAATGTTACAGGCAACATTCAAATCATCAATCAACATTACAGGGGATTGAAAAGCAAAGTAGAATGTTAAAATCACCCAGGTTTAAAAACTGATAACCTTTTCCTGGAAGTGAAACAGATGCCTCTATTTTTGCCAGGTTTATAGACTAAAATCAGAGTTCATAAGGAACTGTGGTTCCCACAGCCACAGAAACAAATTATCGTGTGATTTTTGCTGTGTTTTAAGTTCTCATTACTTGTGGTCTTGTACATTTCCATGAAGACAGAAATGGTGAGAACAAACGAGTTCACATCTTAATCTTCAACAAAGGGTGATGCACTGAATTTCCTAACAATGGCTGTGCACACTGTCCTCATCCAGAGATAAATTAATACTTAAAGCTGAATCAGAAGCAAAGCCTACTGAAACAGCTATGAATTTACAGGATTTTCATTTATCAGCAACAGCCATTTACATTGACTTCTGACTAAATAAATATATCTTCAAAAATACATTACTTATTAGTGTTTTGACTAGGTAGTATCTTTATAACTAAATTAAAATGCAAAAATTTACAATATAGTTTCATTCAAATAATAAAAGCAAGCCTAATAAAATTTTCACAAACAGTAAAATGGAAAACCAAGAAAAATGTTTTTTTATGCTATACTAACACATAAACAATGCACAGATAAATCCATTTCTGTATAATGGCAACAAAAATTAAAAATTTGATCATTTCATGATATTCCTTGTCTGTAAAAATAATATCATTAGAGTAAAATGTAGTTCAGCGCTAGAGCATTTTTGTCTAATATGCAATAGGCCCAGGATTTCATCCATCCCTTGTATCACAAAACAGAACATCAGAAACCAAACCAAACAAAAAAGAACTTTCATTAAGGTAACAATTACATCATAATTGATATGACATTTTAAAATGTGGTTTACATTCCTGTCTACATTTTTTGGGGAGGTGGCAGTTCTAGACAGGGTTTCTCTGTGTGGTTTTGGTGCCTGTCCTGGATCTCGCTTTGTAGACCAGGCTGGCCTCGAACTCACAGAGATCCTCCAGGCTCTGCCTCCCAAGTACTGGGATTAAAGGTGTGTGCCACCACTGCCCGGCCCTGTCTACACTTTTATGTTTGCTTTATTTTAAAATAGTTTTTGCTGTTTAAAATGTCACCTTCTGAATGAAGTCTTTTATCTACCAGTATATACAGAAATGTTTCCAGAAAAGACAGAAACCAACATTTGGCTTTACTTTTATAACATTTTAAAAGTTGTGTGTAGAAAAAGATCACTGGTTGTTCCTGGGTATGATACTGCATAAGTAGCATTCAATAAGATTTAGGGTGTAGATGGAACAGGACAGATGGCCCAATGGTTAAGAGCACTGGATACTTTTCACAGCTTTGGTTCCTAGCACCCAATCGGCTGCTTGAAACCATCTGTAACTGCCATTCCAGAGATCTAGCGCCCCCTCTGGTTCCCACAGGCAATGAATGCACTCAGTGTACTTAGGTGCAAGCAAAACACTCTTACACATAAATTTTATAAATTAAAGTTTTGAAAAGATGTAAGAAGGGACTAAAGAGATGGCTCAGTGGTTAAGAGCACTGGTGCCCAATTGGAAGGATTGGAATTTCCCTTCCAGCACTCACATAACAAGCTGTCCTTCCCACAAATACAGGCAACTCTGGATGCTGCGAATCCTATGCCCTTTTCTTTCCTTCCATCCACCAGTATGGATGAAATTAGCTCTGAGTACAAGGCTGCCACAGGCTAAGGCCTTAGTTCCACATAGATCTCATGTGTGCTGTTAATTTTTCACTGTTTCATATGGAAGTATGGTCTTCTTGTTTAATTTTCATATGAAAGTGTATTGTACTGTTCAAGATATATTGACCATATGATAAAATACAGATTCAAAGACCAGCAAGGCTTCATACTGTAGAGATCTGAACATTTAAAGAAATACAAAGGAATCAGAAATTACCCTTGACTTCCTGAAGAGTCAATCTAATTTTTTTAAAGAAAGCTAACATATCTATGTAAATAGACAGGAAGTGACCATATCAGCATACAGGCATATATATATTATCTAATCTTAGGTCATTTTATGAATTTCCAATAATCCAATGAATTGAATATTTTGACTCATATTCACCCTTTCTCTAAAAATATGGTGAGGATTTATAAGTAGTTACAAACTGTTAGACTAAAATATTCAATCTATGCATATGTGTCACTATTTAACTATCATAATGTTTTATCTCCGTTTGGGATCTTTCATGGCTGTGAATCAATGTAGATGGGAGTTAATTCATTACTAATAGAAGGATTGGTCAATACTAGGTGGATTTCTTGAAAAGAAAAAAAAGAAGCATCAACAGTATAGTCTAAAAAAGAAAGGGGTTGGGGATTTAGCTCAGTGGTAGAGCACTTGCCTAACAAGTGCAAGGCCCTGGGTTCTATCCTCGGCTTAAAAAAAAAAAAAAGAATGCGAGACTTTCGAATTTTTCTTTTCATATACTTTTAAAATAAGAAAGCTCTGATCAGGCAACATCTGAGTTTCTCATTCCTGATATTTGAGAAATGAAAGAACTTTCAGGGCAAAACTACAAGAAGACAAAGCCTTCACCCCCAACAACACAGAAAGACAAGAAGGGAGGGAGGGAGAAGGGAAAGGAAGAAAGAAAGTGGTTACTCAAACATGCTGCAGATGGGCTACATCCCCAGCCTGGCTAACTTCAAAGTACGACTTGACTAGCATCCACTTCCTTCTCTGTCTCTATTCACTTGTTGGCATCTGACTTCATTGCTTTCCCAAGGACCTCTCTGTCCCTGCACCTGGTCTTCCACCTCCAACCCTCTTCTTTCTCAATGCTCTCTCCTTGCAGCAGCCATAAGGCCAATGGTCTCACCAGCAAGAACAAAGGCCGGATCCTGGAAGCTGTTGTATGTATAAGGGACAAGTGCAGACCATCTCATCTCCTTTGTTTGTTTTGACACAATTTCCCAGAGCCAGTTACTTATATCTTACTGTCAATAATCAGATGATCAATTTGCTAGTCAGTTCTCCACCAAAAGATTTCCTGAACCTCTGATCTGGTCAAATATCTATTTAATTTGTACAGCCCAGCTCATCATTTAGTAAACACTGGTGATGATACTTTTAAAAACTGGTTCAAACAAAGACAGGATTACTGGCCCCATGAAGACAATATTTTAATGAAATTAAAAGGAGTCCCTTCACTTCAAAACCATAAAACACATATTTTTAAAATGCTAGTAAAGAAATAATGATAAGGTCTACATGTGAATGTTTTAATTTGGCAGGTAGTATGTCAGAGAAAAAAAGCATCAGTTAAAGAAAAAAAAATCACAAAAAGAATAGAATGATCCAAGAACCACTTACGAGTATAACGTTTATATATAAGGGACTTTAGTTGTATAGAGGAAGTAAAATGAGACCAGTGCCTGAAGTCAAAGGACACCCCCAGACAGTCTGCACAGCAGGTGGGAGAGAAAAATCCAACTGCAAGATACCACAGGGCTTAGAAAGACAAGAGCCACACTACTGTTTTGTAAGGGGATGCAATCCAATTTATCCTTCACCAAGTTCTACTTAGCCTCGTCAAATGAGCAGAGACAGCAGGGACAAGGATGAAAGTGACCTTGTGCATCACCTTTGTGGAATTTCATGGATGCATGTCTCCCCTCACATTTAAAATGACTTGTACCAAAGCAAGAAATGTTTCTTCCAACAATATCAATAGTATGGACCCTAATACTCAGTACATACAAGTGGTACAGATTATCATTATCAATTAAACATCTAAGATGTATAAAAATTAAGCCAGTAATATTTAACTCTCTCTCTCTTCTGTCTCCTCCCTCCCTCTGTCTCTTTCTCTCTCTCTCTTCCTCCCTCCCTCCCTCCTTCTCTCTCTCTCTGTCTCCCTCTCTGTCTGCCTCTGTCTCTCTCTCTCTCTCTCTCTCTCTCTCTCTCTCTCTCTCTCTCTCTCTCTCTCACACACACACACACACACACACACACACACACTACACGCACCAATCAAAAATAGAGGCTTTGTATCATGAAGTAGATTGCAATGGTACAATTTTGTATTTGTGTTAATTACAATTTTATTATCTGGGGAGGACTGCTCAGTTCTTACTTATATTGTCAATTACACTATCAGCTCTGAAATGATAAGAACCACACAGCTAGGTAGAAGGTAAAGTTATTTGTATAACAAAGAAATACCAACTTGGGGCTAGGGATGGACCTTAGTGGCAGAGTGCTCACCCAGAAAGTGTGCAGTTCAATCACAGGAAGGGGGAGGTCAAGTAATAATCTAAAATAGATAAATAAAATCTAAGCTCTTCATAGAGTTAATCCTAAAATGTTACCTCAAATGAAGCATAGATATCATATTGAGATTTTAAATTGAATTACTTACTCTTGAGTTTGCAATTAAGTATTTAGATGTATTTAGTGACTGTAGCTTGTATTGCAAGCCCAAGTTGGCAAATTAGCTCCCTATCACTGTGTCTTAATCTATCAATCTGAGGTCAGTAGATAAGAATAAAGGACAGTGATTTGCACTTAACTGAAGAGTTGCTCTCAAATACAGAATTAAATAGAAAACTCACCGGGGGTCTCAGTGTGTTTCCTCTCATGCAGTAGCAATACTCACTGCCTCTTGCCCTGAACCTCTCTCTAACTGCGATCTACCGAAGAGCACAAGGCCTTGAGCACACAGCAAAGGAAGTCAAATACCCCATGAACAAAGTTCAGTTTGTTTTCATAGACACTCTAAACAACACCCCATTCTTCATATGGAGTTCATTAATAAGGCCCCTTGTCCAACAGGATAGCAGACATAATACATGCAGTCTAATTCCATTATTTTTGGAAAGTATATTATAAAACACAGAGAATTAAGCAATTACTAAAGAACAATAAAAATAATTATTCCTGCCCCAAATCAAGCAAGATGCATAAAAGTTTTTAAAAGTAACTACTATTTTACATTTTTATATTGTATATAGATCTCAAATTATTCTCCACACCAAAACACAATGCTGTTCTTAACTATACAAATCGTCACCATAGAAAACAATTTATATTCCAGTAAAAAAAAAAAAAAAGCATTTATTTGCCATTTATGTGCGCTTAGAGCTTGCCCTTGGCTAACGGTTGCTGAGAATCATAAACAGATTCCTAGGATATACAGACAAGATCATGGATTTGATGAACATGTAAATACACCACGCTCATATATTGAAATTAGGAGTCTGCTGTGTGCAACAAACACAATCAATTTAACAAGCTATAAATGTCAATCTTAACTGGACAATGAAAGATTAACTTGCATTTCACAAAACACAAGCCCAAGGTAAAAATGTCATATTACATAAAGCACAGTTTGAGTAAAAAAGTTCCTGTTGCAGAAAACACTTCAACTTTTCTGTTTTGGTTTGCTTTGAAGATCTCGTCCCAACTATAGTCCAAGATGATCTGGAATTAATTCATAGCAAGCCTCCTGTCTCAGCCTTTCAAGTGCTGGGATTACAAAAGCGAACTACCACGCCTAGCTTCAAATAACTTTTGACTACCACAAAAACAACTCAAATTTTAATCACCTTTTACCATTTAATTTTCATCTGTGTCATTTATACACTTTTCACTGGTGTACTTATTTCTGCATATTCAAAGAAATCCGAATAAAGTCAAAGTTGCATTTTCCATGAGTCCATAGTTGTATTATGCTAATACAAGCCATAACTATTCTGTGAAGCAGAATTAGAACATAAGGATGCAACAGGCCCCTCTCAGCATAGGGTTCCTGGGAGAAAGCCAAGGCACTGAAGCCACCAAGTGATACCATGAAGCAGGGACTGAGCTTGATGACATCACATGGGAGGGGTTGCAGCTCTGAGAAGCCTCTCCAGGGACTGGCAGCAATTACTGCCAGGACCTAGAGGAGGAGAATCCCTCAGTGGAGTGCCCTGCCCAGGAGTGGGGGCCTAACCCACCAAGGTGAAGCACACGGATAGATGGCAGCGCTTCTCTCCTGTTTTCCTATCAACAAAGTGACTCAGAAGTCAGTCCACTTGGAGGATGAAATTTGGTTTCAGAGGTTCTCAACCCATGGGTCAAGAGCCCTTTGGCAAACTTATATCCAAAAATATTTACATTGCGATTTGGAAACAGTAGTCACTTCATTCCCAAGTGTTTTACAGGAGAATACATTATTGGCTCAAAATGAGTAGTACTAGCTCACATTTCAGAAAACAGAAAAATTAGGAGGACCCAGAGTCTGGTTTCATTTCTAGAGTGAACAGCTCCAAAGTTTCTGATCTGGGGAAACCATTCTCTGCATGGAGAAACAGTAAACAAATAAATATATAACCTTGAAATTAGCACATGTGAGAGCATTCTATAACCCCAAATAAAAAAACAAACATTACATGCAAAGGAACAAAATTTGTTTAAATACTTCCACTTTCAATATTTTTAAGACCTCTACGACACTTGATTCTAAACTTGTATCATGTCAGTATTCACAACTTAACTCGTGGTTGTCATCAAAACATTACAAATCTGACAGGACAGTTTCAAACACGGCTCACTCATTAACTTACAATACTGAAAATGTTGGCTAGTGTCAAAGCTAACAGGAAACAGTTAAACTACAGGGCATTTCAGAAGAAGAAAATAGGGTAACAGCTGCAGAAATACAGAAGGAAAGCTGAAAGGTCAGAGCCCTGGAGCTAGCTTTTTCTGAGCAAGGACTGATTGCTCAAGTGAAAGAGGGAAGGAGGGAACACAGAGTTAACATCGAGGGAAGACTTGCGGTCTGCAGACAGGACCCTGGGGACATGACTCTTCCAAGACAAGCAAATCGAAGAAAATGAGGAAATCCCACTTTCCATCTTCCTTGGAATTATTCAGTGATTGAAATTTCCATGATAAAAAGATGTAAATGAAGGCACTGATCACACTGAACAGAACCAAATAATCACAGAATTTTACATATATATAAAGTTTCCATTAACACAACCTACTTGCCAGTTCATCTTCTGGAACACAAGCCAGCTATAATCATTTGAAAGGAAAAAAAAGAGGCTTGTGTAATGAACTACCTGCATGCTGCAGGAGTAAACCCTGGATATTTTTAGATGGAAAGAGGACCTCACCAAATCTATATTCATTGGCCCAGAGACATGGTGCAATTAGGAACCTCATGTCGTCTTTATACCATCCACCCCCATTTAAATCTCCATATTTGCAAGCCCAATAGCTCACACCAACACCTCATTGATAGTTAAGATATACAAAATCAAGCCATGAGATACATATGACAATTACTACTTAGGGGCACTGATGATTGTTTCTATACAATTATGGTCTGCTAAAGATGCTATGTAAACAGTAGATGATAAAACTCAAAATGTTTAATATCAAACACATTTTGCAGAGGTCTCAGGGTTACTTATGGTAATAAAAATTTGAATTCTGGCATTGTTATTTCTACTTACAAAGTAGATGCCACTTATATGAGAAAACTGTAATTTTTAATGTTAGTCCCATCAACATTTAAGACGGCTGGAAGAATAAAATATCTGCTCTCTTCAGAGTAATTTAATCTTGGTTCTAAAGAACTGCAAGCATCTGAGGGGTGATTTAATACTTGTGACACATAATTCAATACATTTGGGTCAAATGTATTGACTTCTAATCTTTTTGGACAACTCCATTATTTTTGTTCCTATCACTAAATATATACAACTCAACTACCAGTCTTTTTGTATGGGAAAACATGCTCATCTGCTCTGAAGCAGGCTCTCACTATATGATACCTCGTTTCTTGGTTTTAATTGGCCCAATATAAACAATTAAATCTCAATTTATACTAAATCAAATTTAAACAACAGCAAGAAACCAAGGTTTCCCACCCATCTGCTGCTGTACTGCCTGAGACAGTACAATCCACTTCTAGCATCTTAGGGACTCTCCCAGCAGGAAGCCAGCAACTGCCCTTTGGGTCTCATTGTCCTCTCTCTTCTGCCAGTGAAGGATCTAGGCTAATGAAGCAAAAAGTGGCTTAAAGAACTTTCTTCAAATTTCCAGAGATCCTTTCTGCATGGATCCCATAAAGCCTGCCAGCCAGAGGGTAGTGGCAAAAATCTGTGACTGAGACACTTGGGAGGTCAAGATCTTCCTAGATCAAGAGTTTGAAGCTGGCCTGAGGTATATGTTGGTGATAGTCTGCCTGTGAAGGACAAGCAGATGGACAGATGGACAGATGGATGGACAGATAGGTAAGCTGAGAGTCCTTAAACACTACCCTATACCTGGGAGATACACAGGCAAAGGGTGTAACCAAGCAACCCTCCAGTTCCATCCACTGTTAATTGCCATGACTTAGGTATCTCTAATGTCTGGAGGACCATATAAGAACTGAGGTGAGGATGTGAGGGCGATCTGGCTTCGACATCTGTCACCCCATTGATCACCAGGGTTGATTCGGCTGATCTGGCTGGCTAGGCGGGTGTCCCCTTCCTCCCTCACCACTCCATGTGCATCCCTCCCGAAGCTGTGCGCTCGGTCAAAGAGGAGGACCGCTCTTTGGTCAAGGGTATATGAGTAGCTGGGCTCCCCTGCTAGAACCTCCAAATAAGCTCTCAAGAACTGAGGTGAGAGAGATATCCTCAATTCCTACATAGTAAGTCTTAACGTTAGTTAGTCTATAGTCAAAGATCAATAACTTAGGAACCCTAGAATCTAATTTCTAATTCTTGTTCTTACATTCTTATATCAGCTAGCTACAGCTACTAATCACAAACCCATCACCTAACTTTGCTGTACAGATGATCGTTCTCTGGTTTCACTCAATCTGTACACATGAGACAGAAGTATAAATACACCACACACCACCTTCTCTGCCCTCTAGTGCTGTGGGTTAATTCTTAGAAACCACTCTAGTATTTGTTTCCAGGGTGAGAGATGTAGGTCAGTGGTACAATGCTTACCTAGTGTGCTCAATGTTCTGGGATGGACTGATGTATATATTTTCAAATTTTGTTTTCTCTACTGTCCTGTATATCCTAGTCTGTTTTATTAATTCCTTATTATCTATGATATTTTGATAGTCTCATATTGTAATCCAATGTTTCCCCTTAAGCTTCAAATTTGGAAGATTTAACTTTTTCGTGTAAGTGAAATAAAATTACAAGATAAACATATTTTTAAATTAATTATTGCTTGTCATATTCAGTGACCAGAAAAGGATCAACAGACTCATGTTGAGGCAGAACCACTAAGCTGAAATTTTCTGAAACAACATAATTCATGATGGAAGTGCTTGGGGGTCTAAATCTAGCACTTCCCATGTCTATCAAAGTGTGAAGGGTATTGGGAAGTGCTACTGACAGGGTCAACAGAATACGATTTTCCTGCTTATAACATCACCGAGCTATACCTCTAACCTAGAGCCCTCCAAGACATGCTGACAGTTCTTATCAAGTGGAGGATGGGTTCCTTAAATTGATTTAATACCCAAATCATTAACTCATTTGCATAACTAGCTGTGTGATAAAACACTCTAATAGTTAATCATCCAACTAAAACTGCAGTAAGATGTGCACATATCCTAATATTAACGAAGCTGTGTAATGTGTAATGAGAATCAACAACAAAGACAGCCAATTGGAAGACAGCCTCACGCTCAGTGAACCAGAATGAACTTGGTGTCTGAGAAAAAAGAAAGGGGGTGGGGGGTGGGGGGGTGGAGGAGGTGGGGGGGGGGGAGGGGGGGGGAGGGGGTGGATAAGAAGCATGTTGACAGAAAGGGGACTGTGAGCAGAGAGCCCACCCTCCCAGGTCTGCTCTCTCTGTTTAGAGGCAGCACAGGATCTGGCTCCTTTCCAATCTAATTTCTTAATGTTTTAGATCCAAGAACTTAAACCATGTTTACTAACGATGCTCTAGTTAAAGCAAGTACCTATATACAGTCTGTTTCCCCAAAACACCTCCTTTGTCCTGTTACCATGGCAAACAATAAACTCACACATCACAGGAGTATGAACATTTGAGACGGGTTTTGCACATTTTTGAGGTTAAGGTCCACGTTAGAAGAAAGCCTCAGTGTCTTCGTGTGTTGTTTGGTCTTGAAAATACAGAAGTCAACCAAGTAGTCTTTTCCATGGGGGAGGGGGTGACTATTTGAAATGTTGCAAGAAATATAAATTTCTAGAACTCAAAAATTCAAGTATTTTTTGTTTGCTTTTTAGGTTCTACAGTCTTTGGATTTTGCTTAAAGTCAACAAAGTTCTTAAAGAACTTTATGTTTTAAAAAAGCATCAAGTAGTAAATTCTGCAGGAGAAAAACAAGTTGACTTACTGAAATCACATGAGTCGTATTGGGATTTTGCAAGCTCTATGTGTGTAGGACTAAGCACTTCAAAACTGGAGATAAAAACATTGTGTTGACACAATGACTCTTCTCCATGCAAACCAGAGGTAAGGGACAGAACTGAAAAAGATAATGACATGTACAAAAATGCCACACCGAAACCCATTATTAGATTAGTATGCTAATCTAAGAGGTTAATTTGAGGAAACTATTTAATTACAATCATAGCAAATGTTTTTAAACAAGATGATGCCCAAAGTGTTAAACTATCATTCACTTGGTGACTAACTTTTCTTTCCTTGTATTCTCAAGCCACATCCGTTAAATACCTTTCTACATGAATTAGCTTTTTTTGTCTTTCATTGGTGGCATCTTTTTAATCCTTCTGACTAATTATCACAAATAATCTGATGTTTAAACATGAACACTGAGCTCTAGACAACTAATTACATAAAGATACACATCAAAATTTTATTTATTCACACAAATGTTTCCCAGCATGTCCAAAAATAAATAGTACATGCTATGTGGCTATAAATTCAAGGGATAAACTTTTAAAACTCCAAAGCAGACTGAAAATAAGCCAAGCAATGGAGAATCCACACTTTCCCTAAACTAGACAGCAGCATACTTCTGACCTAGAAAATTAATAACAAATGTATTTATCATAATTTCCTGTGTTTCAAATGCTACATTTACAGATGACTTTGTTCCTCCCTTTTTCTCCTTCATTTGCTCTCATTTTTATGACACAGTCTCTGACATAAACCCTTACTTTAGAGAATTAAAGAAATAGGAACACTAGCCAGGCATGCTTACATCACAGCACTTGTGGGGGTGGGGGGAGCGGCACAGAGGAAGGCAGATCTCTGTGAGCTTGAGGCCAGCCTGATCTACATAAAGAACTCCAGGACAGCCAAGACTACATAGAGACACTGTCTCACAATACACGAAAAAAAAAAAAAAGAATGAAGGAAAAAACTGAAAAGAAATGAAATTAAAAAAAAAAAAAAAAAAACACTAAATCAGACACTGCCTGGCTCTGGCTGCTCCAGCTGAGTCTACAAATGTGTAACCCTACTTAGGCAGAAAGCAAAGACCGGAAACAAGAGTAGATTATGTTTTGGTTCTAAGTATTTCTGGAACACTTTCATTCTTTCCCAAATAAGTCCTTTATGTAGAAAACACAGAAAGTAATATTCACTCTCTGTATTTTCAATCCTTCATACCAACCAGAACAAGTCCTCTTACTGAAACCTCAATGAATGCAGGCCTTGCTGAATGAAATAATTGATGACTTTATCAGTAAATCGCACCAAGGCTCAGTAACTATTTATGACCCATGTGTCACCATTCCTGCCTTGCCCCTGCTATGCACAGAATTTTCACATTTAGCACCACTATAAGTCAGCAGCGTGGCTGATGAAGGAATAACAGAATGAACATCAGCGTCTGAGACTTCCTGTGTATTCTGGAGGTGGGGTGCTCAGAAGGCTGCCTCTACTATAGTCATTTTTATCTGTGTGTGTCCTCCTTTCTCTAGCCCAGAGATCCATTCATTTACTTTTCTATTTGAGACAAAACGCATTCCTGTGCATTTTTAAGGACCATTCTAAAAATATAACAATGATCTTGTAGTTGGCGGCACTAAGAGTGATGATTAATTGCTGAGTAAATACACACAAAAACTCCATACTTGGCTATATCTGTTATCTTTATCACCTATGATGAAACTGTCACAAGTGGGGTCTTGTCTTAATCTCTGGTGGCACGGCTGATCAAAGGCGCTAACTCTCAATGGAAAAACGGGTTTTTACATTTTTCTCCACTTACCCAGTACATTTTAAAGTTATTCAATAAGAAATTCGTATTTTCAAATTACAAAATAATTTTCTATTTTCTGTATGTCTACTATTAGGCACAAAAACCTTCCTGCATACAAGTCCTCAGTAGATGGTGAATACATGAGAAGAAACTCATATTATGTGAAAGCTGCCACCAGAGAAAACCATCTGTGAGCTGATAAAGGATTTCTAACATTGTGTCTATGCGGTGCCAAAATATCTAGTCGATGCAATTAAAAAAGAAAGTTAAATAAGACGTCTGGCACCAGAGACAAAAGCATATGCTGAATGCTGTCTCTCCCATTTCCCAACATGCTGTCTGGGGCTGTGTAGACCTAGCCTAAGCACGACCCATGTGAGTACATGCATGGACCTTTACAACTGTCTGGGGCTGTGTGGACCTAGCCTGAGCAGGACCTTTACAATCACTTCCTTATTTGTAAACCAGAGTGGTGAACTGCGGTCGTATAGGCATCTAGAAACACTCCGAAAGTGGAAATAAAAGGAACTGTGCTTGAGCTGACAAGTTGATAAAGGCACTTGCAGCCAAGTCTGTTGTCAATCTGAGTTCAATTATGTGGGACCCACAGGGCAGAAGAGAATCCACTATGGCTAGATGTGTTCTGACCTCTACGGTGCATGTGAACACACACACACAAGCACACACACAAGACAGAGAGATGATAGACAGATGGATATAATATAAAAGTGAATAGTCCTTATTATACGAATTTACAAGCAATATGAATTTTGTGTCAGTTCTGGGGATGAACGTATCTCTACAGTCATTTACACAATATTGATTTACTCTGTCTATGTCTCCTAAATATGGGTTCATCTCCTCAGCTACAAAATTGACAAAATACTCTGAACTGCATAGATCATTTGGGAATATAACCCAGGACAGTAAATATAAAACATGTAGCCCAGTGCCTGAGATCCTGAGGAGTTCAATAAGGGGTCACTGTGGCTGTAGATTTATCTGAAAGTACTAAGTAGAGAGAAAAGCTAAAACGTCATTTCTGCATACTCACATCTATTATTTAATCAAAGCAAGACTTCCAGTAAACATGTTATAAATTATGGGACATTAAAGCTTTGGGAATATTTTTAATTCTGGAATTGATTATACCACTGACAAGCTTATCTCCGCAAATCATTGTAATAACTTATACTTTAATAGTATTAACTTCATTAAATTGACTCCACAAAGATCTTATCAATTTTTTTCTCTCCTTTCCCAAATTTGCTTTTGAATCAGGGTCTCTCATGCAACCCAGGTTGGCCTTGAACATGCCATGGAGCCAAGTATGGTACTGAACTCCTGCCACCAGGTCCCAAATGGATTACATGTGTGTGCTATCACATCCAATTAATACAATACTGAGGATTGGACCCATTATTGCTTGCCTCCCACCTGGGGTATACCTCCATTTTCCCTTTTCTGTTCTTCCATGTCTGAATTTGGTGATTTCATCATCCACCCTATGTCTCAACGTTCCAGATACAAATCATTATAGCCACCAGCACTGCATTTATCCAAATTCAACCACTCTAACTACAGACTTTTCTGAGGGGACAAACCTAGCCTGACCATGAGAACCCATGAGCAACAAGACATACATAACCCTGGCAATCAATGGGGTTCCCATCACTAAAGCTACACCTGCTGCTTCCTGACACTAAAAGAGCTGGAAAGCCTAGGAGGTCCTCAAGAATTTTAATTGGGAAACACCGGGCAATTCTGTGGTTAGAGCAGATTCCAGGATGCTACATACTGTGGTCAAAACAACACTGAAAGACAGGAAACCTGAGTCAGACAACAGAGCAGAGCAGGGAAAAAAGCCTACTCAGAGACAGGAAGCAGATACAAAGGGGATTTCTAAACCAGACAAGTGAGCATCTAAGCTGACTCTGAGATCCACCTGCTCCTCCAGGTTTGGTGTTCAAGTAAGACATGGCTGCCTTTCACTTCACCTTGCAAACCTTACACAAATAACCTCCACTCCACGGTCTCTCTTCTCAACCAACAATAGATTTGAATGAGTCATTCTTTCCTTCACCAGCCATGCTCTAAATCTCATTGCTACTAGCCCTGAAGTCTCAGCAGTTCACACGTCCTTATCTGTTATCAGGGCACTTTTCCTCTTGTCTGTCATTCTTTTTCACCTAAGCTACCGCAACTGTCTTACTCAAGAAAGGGAGTCGGAAGGCATGCAGGGCCAGAGCATGGGATAAACCCAGTTCACAAATAGGTTTTATTTACTCCCTTGGTGCCTGAATTTTTTTTCAATTAGTTGCAATAATTTGAAATATGAAGACAGAGTAGTCAAATCCAAGTTCTGACTTTTCTGCAGGGAGGTTGAAGCTGAGGAAGGGGGATCAGCTCAGCTGATAATGTGTAAAAAAAAAAAAAATGTCATTATTCAATATTCTTTCTGCTTTCAATGGTGAACCTCACCCCAAAAGAGTAAATACTTCAAGAAGAAAACCTATAACCATCTTTGAAGCTACCTGATGACTGTCACCTACGTGATGAACTCATAATTCTTCCTTCCACATGACATATGAAGAAAGCCCTTTGGGACCTGGCTGCAACATCTTCAGTGCATCTCACTCCTTACCTTGAACACACAGTGACCTAAAATGTAGACACAATCCACATTTTTACTGGTCATATTTGCCACCCTCACTCCCTGCTCTAGGATGCCTTTCTCATTCTTTCTTTTTTTCCAGATGAGCAATTCATGTCCATTCAGACAACTCTGCTACACAACCTTAGCTGGTTGTCTTTGGGGTATAGCTCTCTCTAACACCCTGATTAATAAGATCCATAAATGTTATAACAATGTCTAGCACAGGAAAGCCTGGCCTCGTGGCAGCAATCAAATAATTACTGCTTAATAAATGTTTGAATATTTGATTTTTAAATATAGAATTCTATTTTTAATTTTTTGTATTACATTTATTTATTTATTTTGTCTTTGTACATGCATGTGTATGTGCATGGGAGCACACATGCCACTATGTGTGTGTGTGTGTGTGTGTGTGTGTGTGTGTGTGTGTGTGTAGCACAGGTATATGCATGAGTGTAGGTCAGAGAAAAACTTGATGGGAGTCTGTTTTTCCATCTATCATGGTTCTAAGCATTTAACTAAGGTCATAGGCTAGGCAATAAGTGCCTTTACAAACTAAACCATCTCCCAGGCCCAACATGAACAATTCTAAACAGAAGAAATTTTGAAGTTTTATAATGGAAGTAAAACACAAGCTTGACAATTTTCCCAAATTCACAAAGGTGATACATGTGAATTAAAATAGGGAGTTTCAGACAGAGAGATGGCTCAGTAGTTAAGATTGCTGACTGCTCTTGACCAGGACAAAGGATCCATGTCTTCTTCTAGACTCTCCAGGCACCCACACATGTGGCATAAACTTACTTATGCAGAAAAATGAACATACATAAAAATAAAAATAAAGCACTTTTTAAAAGAAGATTAATCACTGTGCCCAAGCTGGCTCCACAGATAAAGTTACTTACTGCCAAGACTAAAGACTTGAGTTCCATCCTGGAACCCACACAGTGAAGGAAAAGAACCAACTCCTGCAAGTTGTCCTCTGTGACATGTGTATACACACACACACACACACACACACACACACACAATATTTAAGCTGTCAATAACCCTTTGGACTTTTCAGCACCACATCTTACTCATTCTGAAATTAACCGTTTGTTGTCCCCATGAGAAATGTATCTGAACACAATTTCACTGCCTGAGTGATCAGTGAAAGCACACAGAGATTAAATCAATACAAACGACAATAGGGAGAGTGTGAGCTGCAGAATAAATGCTGGGAAACTTCCATTTACCGCTGTGTGGTGACGTCAGAGGCTAGAACAGCTCTCAAGGGCTGAGAGAAGTAACAAGAAGCGGCATACAATGTTCATATTCTCAACACTTAGCACTTCGTTACCTTCCCTTAATACAAAATTAGGAAAATGAAAGCAAAAATAAATTTTAATGGGAAATACATCAAGAAAATTCACCGCCCACGGGATAAGCAAAAGATTGAACATAAACTCTTCTAGAAAAAAATATTTACATTAGTCAAGAAAGCACAATTAACCAAACTAATTAAAGAATCATTCTGTGAGCTGAGTTGTTTAATTTCAAGAATAGGAACACTGTTACAAGTGCTTCAAGCATAAATTAATTTGAATAGTTCTGAGCAACCGACTGTGATATAAATTCAAACAGAATAAAAATTTTAAATTTTACTTTCAAATCACAAAAAAAATCAGAAAATGACAGTAAGAAACCCAAAACAATTACATCATGCAGTAATTTTTTTTTTCAGTAAGATTAAAAAAAAAAAAAAAAAAAAAACCACCAAGAAGCAAGATTGTCTTCAATATTACTTCATTAACGCTTGGGTTGCTTTCATGTTTTTGCAATCCTTGAAATTTTCACTAGCTATCCAAATAGTTTGCAAATCAAAGTACTTTTAAAGACTCAAACATAAAGCCTAATTAAGCAGTCTAGTTCTCTGTAAACACCAACTCCCACTATTTCACTCGCAATGATGTCTCAAGGCCAACAAAACTCTGATGCCTTCTCAGCACATCAGGGGTACAACCCTTGAAAACCACAGTCCTCACACAGATGGGTCTGTTCTGTCCTGCTTAGCAGCCCCTGCCTCAGAAACATCTGCACTGTCCTGTACTATCCTGCAAGGCAGTCCTAAAAACACCTGGGCAAGCTGTTTAGAAAAAGAAGGAGACACTAGATGAGATGAGGGATAATGGGCGGGGGAGGTGGGGCAAAAAACATATCCCTGGCACTCTCTCAACACTTGTGTGGAACCAGGCTCCAAGCCGGCACCTGGTGAAGGGAACTGGTAGATGTGATGATTCCAATTTACACATTCAGCACAACGTTCTGTCTGCCTGTCAATTTGAAACAGTTTTCTATTCAGTGATAATAGATACCCCAAAAGAATGCAGTGTCGAAATGCTGACAAGAATTTTATGCACTAGCTAGACCCTCTCTTCTGGACCAGCTGCATTTGCCTTCCTAACTCTTGAGTGGATTGACAGCTCTTTACTTCTACTATGCTGAGGGGGGTAGGGAGACACAACGGATTTTTACATGTTAAATTTAATGTATTAGTTTTTTCAAATAAATACTGATAACATTTTTTCTTAAGCAAAGTTAAATATTATTCAATAACTTTCCTTAAAAATTCTGTGGGTATATAGTAAACAGCATGAAAGTTTATATTTATAGTAAACAGAGAATGTGCCAGTATATTTTCTAAGTTGACAGAGACAATGAGCAAATAAGAAACGAGAGGAAGACATGAAAAGACAATAAATGAGGTGTGCATCTGCAAATGCTGAATGGAAGGGGAAAAGCTGAAAGCTATGGGGGACCATTTTCCTTCTTCTTTGTCTGTTCTTTTGACGGTTTTACGTATGCATGCAATACTCTGATAAGTGCCCCAACCCTCTCTTCACTCCATTCCACACTCATCCCTCTTCTCCTTAATGGTCCCTTTTTTAGGTCAACAACTTGTGGGTTGGTTTTGTGACACATTTAGTCCAATCAGAGCATCTGTGAGACCACTAGCCTGAACAAGAAAGACATTGGAGCCTGACAGGGTCATCAGTGGGTACAAAAAACCCAGGCCCTCCCTGACTCTATATGATCATATTTTTAAGGAATATTGTAAACACATAATTAAGTTAGTGGGTTTTTTTCAGGCAACTATAAATCCCAGGAAACTTTCACATTCTCCTTATATTTACATGATAAACGAATCAACTGTACTTATAAACTGTTAGTATGTATTTCTTCATACATACCAATCTCCCTAGAATTACTACATCCCTTTCGTTCCAGGTAAAATTATCTACCATTTGTTAGAACAATGCTATAACAACTCTCTTACGCTTGTCCTATGAAAAAAGCAATCTATTCTTTAGCTGCTTTCAATGGTTCCAAAAACTTTCATTTTTAGAATGGATGACTTTCTGAAATAAATAAGTACCATTGAGGATTGAGATGTGACACAGTGATTTTTTTTTAATCTGAGAGGAAACACAGTTATAAAATTAAAGATAACAACAGACCAACAGACATGAGAGCAGGAAAACTCACTTCTGAAACCTAAATCCATGTTCCATTCATCCTTGAAAACCTGGCTTCTAAGCAAACCTGTGAGTTATACTGTAGTGGATGGAGGCTAGAATTCTTAGCAGTGGGATAGAGGACAGCACCTTTGACCCCACCATTCTAAGTCAACTGCTTCCCTCTTCCAGGTCACTGAACATAAAACAGATCCAGTATGTACCATGCATTTACCTAAACAGTCTGTGTTATTTTAAATTAAACAGAAACAGTCAAAGACAGCACCGTCAACCAGATATCCACGTACTGAAGCTGACTAAAGAAGAACAAGAAAGTCTGACTGGCGACAACACAGGCGCACACAGCATGCATTGACACTTAACATGCTAAAAGAGCACATTGTGAAATTCCTCCAGCAAAACCTAGTCTATTATCACAAACTGTAACTAAGTATGACTAGCAGCAAGGTCACTAAGAAGATGCTAATTTTAGAGCTAGATATTGTTAAGATAGGCTGTATAAATCTGTATAAAATATCATAATAAGTCATTACTTGTTAAAATAACAAAAATGCCTACTTCCTAAAAGGAGCAAATCACAAGACAAGATCATGAGAATTTTCAAAGAACTAGAGGCAGTCATTGATCAGTATGCCTACAATGATGTTGTTAAAATTACTTCCAAAGCCTCATCCCACACCGTAGAAAGCATACAGCTGAATTCAGTCACTGGACTTCTGAGAAGTTCCATGTTTAGGGAGAAGCAGCCAATGTCAGCTGACTCAGTTTCCAGAAGGTTACTGTCACCTAGATATTGGAAAGAACTAGAGGAATGGAAACACTAAGCTATGAGCAACCAGTTTGCGACAATTACGTTTTCAATACTCAGGTGTGAAGCTTAGTGACACCTTCTGCAAGCTCCACACTCCTTAGGCCTCACATTTGTGCACTCAACACCCACACACTCAACATACTGCTTGTAGGTGCTCACTAGTGAAACTCCAGCCCCGTGAATAAAGTACATCTAAAACCTCACCTGGGTGCTAAATCTGCTTGAATGTGTTTTACAATCAACTAAAACACATGAGTACATTAATCTTAGCACTATTACAAATAAAATCATGAATAAAAGATTATCAGTGGCCTCACAGAACTCACTGGAACATATAAAAGGATGCAAAATGGTTTGTAAAAACAGGCTTACTGGGGAAAGGTGCCTGTAAATCACTCTGTCCAATAAAAGCATGCTTTCACTTCTGTGGGTCAGTTCTGATGTTCACTGGCTACTCCTGGACTGTGGACTACACTCACCTATTTTACCATATGAATCCAGAGGATCTGTGCTTGTATTCTTTTCTTAAAGCTTTCAAAAGAAACCAGTTTTCAAAAGTAACCCCCACCAAAATTTAGCACAAAAAGTAACTAGCACTGTTTTTAAGAAGACCTTAACTTGTGATTAATTTGGCTTTTGTGTGTGTGTTTTCTTTGAGACAGGATCTCAGGTAGCCCAGGCTAGCTTCAAATTTCCAATCATCCTGACTCTACGTGGAGGTTGCTGAGATCATAGGCATATGCCACAATACAGGGCAGAAAATAATAATTGGTGATAGACTCGATGATGTTTACACACAACAGATATTCAAAACCTAAAAGTATAGGAAGAGGAAGGAGGGTAGAGAGGCGTTGTCTGAATATTACATACTAGAACAGAAATGCTAGCTCAAAACTTGGTTGCTAGCACAGAAAGCCTTCCAACTTCTCCTGATGAACGCTTAAAACCATCCTGTGGTGCTGGCAGATAGTTATTTTGTACTACAACACATACATTAGTAAGCAACAAAGTAGCATCTACCAGTAGCCACACCACAGAGTAGCTTTGGACCAGCTGAAGGTCTCTGAAGTGTGGATGTAGGGGTGAGAAGAAGGTTTGGGAAGGGTGTGTGAGAACCTGAGCCAGCCTTCTAGCTGTGGCACAATGTCAACCATTTGGTGCGTCCTTAAACTGCTTCGGCATTCAAGATCTGTAAATGATCTCTGATCTATGCTCAGCTGAAATGCAATCCAAAACAGAAGTTAAAGAAGCCAGCCATTCAAGTTACATATGGGGACTTCTCTTCTCTCACTATGTCTTTAAAACTGTAGCCAAGGCCTTAAAAGCCAAAGGAAGCATACATAGTATCCACCATGACAAATGTACATTTGTCTTCTCTTGAGAGTCTTGCTACAATACTAAAATATGTGACCTGAAGACATACTTATATACTAGTTTTTGATGAAATCAGCTTTCTAAAGATAAGAGTAATTTAAGCTTAGTTTAATTATTTTGAACAAAAGTGACTAGAAATATTTGTTTACACCTTGTCATAGGGTTTTGAACTTTACAGTATTACACTTTTGACTTGCCTTATCAGTTGAACAGAAGTACTTGAAATCACGTGATTCTTACATTTGCTTTAGCTACAAATCCCTGCAGGACACTAAACTAAAATCTACTAAGGAATGTTTGCTGTGGATATCACTCTGTATAAATAAAATGCTGACTGGCCAGTAGCCAGGCAGGAAATATAGGTGGGACAAGCAGAGAAGAGAACTGTGGGAGGTAGAAGGCTGGCGAGGAGGGACACTGCCAGCCGCTGCCATGAGAAGCAACATACATGTAAAGATACCAGTAAGCCACAAGCCATGTGGCAAAGTATAGACTAACAGAAATGGGCTAAATATAAGAGTAAGAGCTAGACAATGGTAGGCCTGAGCTAATGGCCAAGCAGTTTAAATAATACAAGTGTCTGTATGATTATTTTATACGTGGGTTGTGGGACCGCGGGGGCTTGGTGGCACCTGGAGAGAAGCTCTCCAACTACAAATGTTAGCAATAATTAGGGCCACAAATTAAGCCAAACACAAAGTGAATTCAAATGATCAAATGCTGTCACTTACATGGTTCCCGTCTTCCCTTTGCTTAACATTTCTGAATGTGACTAAGTGTATTTCGCTCTCCTAGTGTGCATTTAGCATTTTAGTTCAAACGGAGATGAGACCAAGAGGCAAAGGTTGACCATCTTGCAAACTGGGGTCACACCTATCCCCAGTGTTTTTTATTCACTAAAGATTTTCCACTCAATCTTCACCATCAATTAACAGCATCGTTGAAAGATGAGAGTGGCAGCTTTCAGAGACAAGCCTTCAAGTAAACAGACAGGACTGCAGGATTCACAGCACCGCCTTTAATGGACAAAAGGAAGGAGTCTGAGAGCTCTGAGGGTGGACGATTTGCTGAAACTCTGAAACAGAGCCTGGGATTCAGCAAGCTTCCTGTGGCAAGCAGAATAAGGAGGAAGAATGACACCCAACACCCAAACCTGAGGAAGGATTGGGGAGCCCTGACTAGCTATTTGACAATGATAATCACTGAGAAATGAAAACTAACCATAATCACCACAGGCTTTCAGAATGCCAACAGTCTATCATCTCATCAATGTGTACTAACTCAGAAAACTACTTGCTTCTCACTGAAAACTTTCTGAAGATGTTTGGAAGTTGCAGAATTAATACAGTTGTATTATTTTGTTATAAAACAAAGTCAATTTTAATATAGCTTTGGTTCTTTGTTTTGTTTCGTTTGAGGGAAGCGGATGAGACAGAATCTCTCTGTAGCTCAGGTGAGCCTCAAATTAGGCCAGAAGGGTCTGAACTTGTGATGCCCCATCTCAGTCTTTGCAAGTGGTGGAGTTACAGATGTGTGGCTACCTTGCCCAGCTCTTAAGGTAGCTTTTCATCTGCCATGGTATTAAACAAAGAAAACTTTTGATAATAACCATTAAGCAACAGTGTAGTATATATTTTGAAGTGTATTTTATTCTGGAATGACACCTCACAAGGCAAGAATGTCAGTCAACCAACTGAAGTCAAATGTAACATTCTATGGGGAAAAAGCTGGACTCGGCAATCAAACCTCGATTAAGGAACACCCCTTTCTGGGTCTTAGTTTCTGTATCTGTTACAGAAAAGAGTCTACAGTACTAATCTCCAAGCTGGCATCCCAAGTCTCAAATTCCTTAACTCCACCAAACAATGAAAACAAAAATACCTAAAGTACCTATATACAATTGTATATACAACTGTTTTTATTTCAAATTTGCTGCTTACTCCAATTCTGGCTTTCAAGGGCTCAAGAGACCACTGAAGACACACTTCATTTGCAATTTTTATTCTCATAAAACTAAATATTATCAGTAACCTGTTTTTGTCCTTGAAAGACAGGCAAGAGGATTATATCCTCTGCTGCAAAGAAATATTGTATCTGCTGTAAAAGGAACAACAGAATATCTTTGATTACAAGTATTATCAAGTGACATTATTACATGACCCTAAGCACACAAAACATCCTTAAGCCACTTTTCCTGACCAGTTAACACTGAGGTACACCAGGCCTGCAATCTTCTGGCCTCAACATGCCACAGAATTAAAACTGAAGTGAAATGATGACTGTTGAAACTGATGTATGCTGACTTTGGAAAGAAAAAATAGAAAATAACACAAAATAAACTTTTCCCAAATGGGTTAGGACAAAGAACCATATTTCACAATACATGACCGCTTGTTAACTGTTACTTTAAATAATAAAACAATGTGTGAAGATGATATTAAACTAATGTATCTGTGTGGGGTAAAATAAAAGTAGGGCAGACCAGCAGGGAATAGAGGGAAGTATTAAGAAGAGGGCAGGCTGCATGGCTGTTCAGGGATTTGGTTTCCAAAGTGAATCATCAGATAAAAGGTCATCTCCAAGCATACAAAACGGGATTAAAACATAACAAAATATAACAAGGCTCTCTGCATCTGGAGGCACCTCAATTCTTTCCTTAATAAGGGTCATAAAGCTGAATATGGTGCTGCTTCTGTATTTCAGCCACGTTCTCTCAGTTAAAAACCAATGACTTGCAATGACTGAAATCACTATCATGCAAATTCTGATTTTCTCAACATTTTAATAAGCACAACTCCAGGATACATATCTCCTCTCAGAGATTTTCAAAGTCTGTGCCACCAGGGAACTTGTCAAACATGATCATGCCCCAGACACTGAGTCAGAATCCAGGTCTTTAGATGCTTGAGCGACTCACAGCCATATGCACTAACTTCCGACACACACTGTGCTGGTTCTGAGTGTTAAGGTTCAGCATGATGTCTCTCTATTTCTCCCCCAGCAAGAAGACCTCGGTGAGAGAATAGTCCTTTCTGAGTCTTAGTTTCTTCTCCTGTTAAGTGAAAAATTCTACACTACTAGTCTCCAATCTGCCTTTCCAAGTCATCGCCTCCTTCCTATCTAGTTCCCTATTCAAATCACCTACCACTACCACTACCAAATATTTAAAAAAATAGTGAGCCTCAAAATACCATGGGCTCTGTGTGCCACCAGCAATGCCCTCCTGAAGCCTCTAGCTTCAGTTAATAGAGCTGGACCTAAGATCAGACCACGAACCTCCTGCTTTAGATAGTCCCACAGCTTGACTGCCTCTTATCTAAAATACTTGGGTCCAGAAATATTCCTGGTCTCAGAGTCTTTCCAATTTGAGACCATTTTCCAAGACTTTCAGGCAGATATTGCAGACAACAACAAAAACAGCACCTGGCCTCAAATGTCGGGACTTCAGAGCAATTTGTTTGAATTTTTAGACGAGGGAATGATCAACCTGTACTACAAAGAAAAGAATAAAAAACAAAGACAGAAGTGAGAACTCAGGATTAGGCCATAAATACACAATTAAATAGAAATAAATGATTACAAAGGAACAGTTCGGAAGCACCTTATAAATATGCAATGAAACAAAAGGAAATTTTGCTTGGCTCTCCTTTACAGAGCAATCCCTTATACAAAACACAGCTGCATTATCCGAACTCTGCTCTCTACCACCTCTCTTAACAATCTATCTACGCATCTACTTCATAAAGACAAATCTATATTTTTAAGATACCATGCAAAACAAAAAAACAAAACAAAACCAAAAGACAAAAACTCTGCAAAGCAGGGTATATGACTGGAATAAAAAAGGTGGGATTTTCATCCAGAGCTTAATCTGTGCAGATGGCCTCTCTGCTTTACTTTTCTGTCTTGTTTTTAACAATTGCCATAAAACCTGGTCCTATCCTGATTTTACTCCAACTTTACCCACACAGACAATCAGGTTAATCTTTATTTGCTTCATTTTTAAATTAACTAACTACAGAATTTAGGGACTAAAGATGTAGCTCAAGGTTAGAACACTTGCTTAGCATGAATAAAGCCCCCAGGACTGAACAATTTCAATTAAAAATATTTAAGAGTAATGGAAAAATACAAGGGAGGAAATATTTAAGACATGGATATAAGGGGCCTTAGTATAAAAACGGAAGAAATCCAAAAAGAAAATAGCTACAAATCAAAAGGGGGCATGTGTGAAATAAACCAAACGTAACAAAATCAGGATTGCTATTCAACCTTTAACTAGTGTTCTATTACAAAATCTTATTTTAAATTCTCATTGGAACTCCAAGCGATACAAATATTAAACTACCAGGCACACTAGAAAATACTTTTCAAAATAAAAATGGCATAAGACCATTACAAATGATAATCATCAGGAAAATGGTCAAGTGGGTAACAACAACAAAAAAAAAAGTTCACATCACAACTTAACCAGTTAACAACTGAGTACACAGAAAATGTTTCTATCCTTACAAGTCATCCTCAAATTAGAAATATACAATGAAAGCTTGTGTTGTATTCCACATCACTGCTAATAAGGCATAGAGACATTAACACTCTCCTGCCCTGGTTTTATCAACATGAACCCTCTTAGAAAAGGTGATGTGCCTACATCTCAGACTAGTCAGAATTCCAGGATTCCAGCCTCAAAAAATAATTCACCCCCAAAGAAGTATTTCCTATGAAGGTATTTATCTAGTCTATACCTGAAAAAAAAAATTAAGAACAAATGTCTGGTAAATGAAGGTGAACAATAAATGTTTTTAAATGTACACATAATACATTCCATAATAGCTATTTAAAGCTATTATCACAATAAGAGATGCAAATGAAGAATTTATCTTTGTTTCATACACAATTTTGTATTTATCTGTAACATCACTATGTACATTGTAGAAAATTTTTTTAAAAAGATGTATTTTAGGAAAATAATATGAAAGGTTCAAAGTATGAGCAACGTTGCATTGTTATCTTAATTCCTTTTAATTCTCTATCTTTTCTCATGGAGATGTGTTGCATTCACACTCAGAGTAAAAGGGAGATACTTTTAAGGAAAATAAGCTCTCAAGGCAAGAACTATGTCAGACAAGAAAGTCAAACTCAGGCGAGTTCCCAGCGGATAAGAAGAGATTATAAATGTTGTTTGTGCTTCCTGGAGCGCAGATACGGAATTCCCTTCTCGGCTTTGCATTTTAGCCAGAGATCCCAAGGCCAGGACTAGGTATTCTCTTGGAATCACTTCTGTCAAGCTGACAGAAGGAGCTGAGAGACAGGGTTGAAAGATGTCGGGAGATAGTCACTAATCCACACTGATGTCTAATACACGTAGCCTGCATGGCTGTCATATGTCACTCTCTGTCACGCAGAGGAGGGGGGAAGAAATAAAGAGTGCCACAGGGCATTGAGCATATGTTTCAGTAAGACACTCCCTTAGTAATAGGGAAGATAAATCAGGTTTCCAAGGCATACCAGCTCCTCATTAATAGTTATGTTCAATCATCCGTATTATTATTTCTCTGATATCGCAGCCCAACTATATGGTAGATTTTAAAATAAAAAATAAAAACCCACATGATTTCAAAAATAAGGAATGTGTCTCCTCAAACTGAAGCAAATGAATGGCAAATAAGTAACAGAATTAAAGGCCTGAAAAATTCCAGTGCTTTCAGCGCTTCCTGTGTTTTTAATTAAGCTACCTTTGATATATTATTGACTGTTGCCAATGTAACAATAAAAGTGATGAAAGTCTAATTCACATATAAAAATCAATGTTTCTAAAATGTACTTTACTTTGAGAAAATCATAACATCTATTTGTAAATATTTGATACAGATTTTCCATCCAAAATTTGAAGCTTGAAAAGTACCTCATTGCCAAGAACACAGTGATAGTGAGTTTTTTGGGTCAGCTGTTGTGAGAGACACACTAATTTGTGATACTCTTTCACCAGTGGTGAAAAGACCGCTCAGGGAATCAAGAGACTGCAGCTATCAATCCCTTTCCCACGCCAGGGAAGAAAAAGACAATAGAACACGAAGTCAGAATTAAATAGAAAGTCAGAATTAGAAGTTAAAAAAAAATTAGAACCCAGTTCTTGAATTTAGTCTCTAATTATAAAACAACGTATATTAGCAGCGAAGACTAGTGAACAAAATGACCGATATGGGGTTGGGGAGTCGGCTACCGCTCCTGCAGCACCCACAGTGGGTAGCTCACAACAGCCTGGAACTCCAACAGTTCCAGCTTCTAGTGGCACTGGCCGTGACATGCAGAGCCCCCATATAGACAGACAAACATACACCTAATTAAAGTAAAAGAAATCGGCCAGGCATAGGGGTGCACACCTTTAACCCCAGCACTCAGGAGGCAGAGATACGATCTCTTAGATCTCTTAGTTGGAGACCAACAGAGTGAGTTCCAGGACAACCAGGGCTATGTAGAAAAATCCTTTCTCAAAAACAAAAAATAAAAATAAAATAAATCTTTTAAAAAATGACCTACATATACTACAAAGAAACATTTCCAAAGAATGTGTATATCCTATTATTTTAATTTATGCAACTTTCACATTCAAAAAAATATATATCTTCAGCTAGAAACCAAGTAATTCTATACTAAATACACCATAGTCAAATATGATGCTATCCTATACAATTAAATTTACATTTTTAAACCCTATTATACATCATTCCCCACGGAGAAGGTTGCCACCATCAAATTATGTTACACTTGCAAGGTACAATAAGGAATATTTAAGGTGTCCTAAGAGGAGATGAAGTTAAGAGCTTGCTTTCTTAAAGAGTAAAATGGCATTAGTCTGCCCTAAAAATATAAATACAAAAAAAGTAAATGCTTTGTTTTGAATGGATGCTAATTTACCCAGTCTCAGAGTTTAAACAATGAGGTTACATTAGCTATGCGGCGAGCACAGACACAATTCCTATTAATTTAATGGGAGTTATGACTTCCATTAAGTTTAATAGGAGTCATACAGCCAAATCCCCATGTACCTTGCTGGAAATTCACGTCTTAGACATCAACTAATCAAACACACTGAAATGAACAAAAGTAGGCAATCTGGCTGGGCTCTGAAATCTAACATGGCTTCTGTAAGTCAGCTAGCTCAGGAGGGCCGTAAGCATTCCCAGGAAGAAAAAGAAGAAGGTACCACTGTGAAGAAACCAGCCCTAAGCCCAGGAGTGCCACTAAACCATGCTCACCCAGCTGCTAATGTAATCTTTGCAATTCAGTGTGAATATTTCTTTTCTCTTCTTAGTTCACTGCCAAAATAGGTTAAGTAAACAAAACAAAAAATAAACAACAACAACAAAAAGCTATTCCCAGAGTCTACAGTAGTTACTCAATGAGCCTGACCACCAGGATTAAAAAATAATAATGAATAAATGAAATAAAATAATCTGAAAATGCAAACATAAATCCCAAGAAAGCAAATGGTTTTACCAACTTCTGAATCATAGTGAATAAAATCACATTTTTTTTTCCAAAAACTTACAATCCAGGATGGGACCATAAGTTAGTGATAGTGACTGCCTAGCCCGTGTAAGGACCTGGTTATCATGCTATTATTCAAAAGCCCCTGTTCCCTCCCCACTACTACAATTATGTCTTCGAGAATCACACCCTCCTGTGATGGATGCAGACTTGCTGATTACAGGAAAGCAGATAACAGCAGGCAGGGACATTCCCTGATCCTGGGAGGCTGACATGTTATGTGTATGTGCACTGTCTACACAGGCTTATGTGGATGCATATTTATTATATAAATGTGGATGCAAGAGAAATCAGTCCGATGGTCTGAACTGTTTACCCCCCTTCAGTTCAGCAGTGCAGTGCAATCCCTTCTTCCACCAAACTCTGCCCGTTCCAAAAGAAATGTTTGTGTGCCAAGCAACCTTTCTAGTTCATATCTAATTGTATCTCTGCCTTTGTTCCACAGCTACATATTAAAAACAGTAGTAAAACAGCATTAGTGAAAAAGTTATAGGAAAATTGTGCAATTTCCAAACTGGCTTGATACTATTTCCACAAGTATGTTCTCAGATTTTTCCGGATTTCTATAAAAATGTGGATTTTTGTTTGCCATTTGCATCTGTTACAACATTTTTCTTTGAAATTGGGGTAAGCAACAATGTCCTCTGAGTTAATTAACTAGAATTCAGAGTTATGAGGTCTAATGATACATTCACCACATAAAGAACTCGGCCTAAAGTTGATATTCCTGGCTTTGCTGAATAACTGCTATTATGTATAAGCTGTCACTTGAGTGAGCCTTCATGGGTCTGACTTATGCTTGCCAGGGCTCCATTATATGGCATAATTTAATTCTCTAGGACACAAAAATTCAATTTACTTTCCTACTTACTGATACATGATTCCACAGTGGGTTACTATGCTTATAAAACTTGGCCAAAATAATCAAAGCACACCAGGATCTCAACAGAACCGACTTGTGAAAGGCAAGGTTAGCTCTATAGAAATATAAATCAATTATATGGAAAAATTTACAAAACATTTCAAAGTATGATCTTCATGCTATCACTGTCTGTACAGAGACACTACACAATATTCAAAATTGCACAGAAGAGTCAAGAACAGAGCATTGCATTGTTTTGGAAAAAAAATCACATGGTAAACTGATGGACCAACAGAACACAAGCAGCTAAATTTTCATATAATTAGTTTATCATCTCAAAACATTTCAAATGAGTATTGGTTTTTGGTATGCACAGGAAGCCATGAGGACATAGCTCAGTGAAAGAGTACTCCCACAGCAAACAAAGGTCCTGGGTTCTAGCCCAGCACTTAAAAAAATCTGAAAGATTTTGCACAATAAATATGTCATAGTGATGAGATTTGTCTAAGCACTGAATAGACACCTCATAAACTTTGAGATACACCTCTCATGGGTACTAATACAGACCAAATTCAAAGGCATGTTAAGCCTCCACACTTATCCAAAAGAAAAAGCACACACACACAGGAGAAGTCAAGCACTGAAGGATGGAGAGATGCCCACGAACTTCTGTGGTGCACCAGGTTGGTTGGAGGTTTTGCTTTTTTTTTTTTTTCCTAATCTTTAGTGGGATGAAAACTCTTGCCTCTGGATTTTACTGAAAGGGTAAAGAACTGGCAAAACTGGTTAAATATTGGAATGAATCCAAACCTGGGTGGGCTTGGCAGGTGGGTTTTAGTCTGTGGCAAACCTCAAGGTGCAGCAATGCAATGGCCTGTTGAACCCCAATGCGTTCTTGAGTCTCCATTCCCAGCAAAGGAACACAAGCCCCTGAATGAGAGAGGCCTACTGTGGGCATCTCTCAATCTCAAGCGCCCAATAATGAGCACAGAGGGAGAAACCCATTAGGTTGTGAGTGTTTGTGAGGACTTCGGAAATGGTACAAATATTTGTAGATCCATCTTTCTTCACTCACCTCTGCAAAGGCAACAGTGGGGACATGACTACACATCCTCGGTAAGAGTGCTTGCTCTGTAATTTTAGGACACGAGTTCAAATCCCAGAATCCACATAAAAGCTAGGCGTGGCATTGTGGGGGCAGAGATAAATGGATTACTGGGGCTTAATGAACCAGCCATCTGCAAGTTCAGTTAAACACCTTATATCTAGGGAATGAGTCCTCAGTGTGTGACAGAAGAGGGCTACCTACATCATCTTTTGGCCTCCATACACCTGAAAAACCACATGCCCCAGCACACAAATATGTACACACAAAGACAGACAGACAGACACAGACACACAGACACTTTTAATTGAAAAAAGTAAAGTTAGTTAAAAGGGGGAGGGAGAGAGGGAAGGAGGGAGGAAGGGAGGGAGGGAGGAAGGGAGAGAGAGAAATCATGTAAGCAGCTGCTTAATGGCTGAGAATTTAAATTTCTATCTTCTATCCCATGCCCCTTACACCTAACTTTGATTGGTTTCTCAACAGGTGTTCATAGGTCATTATCTGGCTTCTGGTAATACAGGCGGACAGTGTCACACACAACTCTTCCAAGACAACCTCGCGTTCTGCCACGAGGCTTTCTAGTAGTGTGAGCTCACTGTGGCTCCTCTTAAAGGCGGCAGTGTGAGTCCCTCCCTGGCTCTTTTCTTGACAGTAGGAGGGAATTCTTTCAAAAGCAACATGTCCCTGGCCTGATGGGGCAAAAATGAAATTTCTCTTAAGAGCGGATATGAATCCTGACCTGAGAGGTGACACACGAAATAAAACCACAGCATCTCGTGAAAAAGCCTCTGCACGCAGCCCCCCATGGAGCAAAGCTACTGTGCTGGCAAAGTGGTCTCTATCTTGATTGGAAAAATTTTCATTATTGGACTAATGAGCCATTGGTCCACACCTGGAATCTTTTTCAATGTATAAAAACACTCAAATATAACAGCAGGAATTCAGACAGTGTTTTCCAAAAAAGCAGATGCAAAATTATAGACCATACATATGATTTTCACAGCAATCCAAGCCTGAGATTCATATTATTAAACTCAGTTTTTGCCTGTTTATCATTATAGTACTAGTTATTCAGACATATTATACTTTTAGATTTCCTATCTTCAATTCTAAAGCAAGTAACTATGTTGTCTTCAAATTAAATATTAGCCTGTGTGTAACTTTCGAGTGAATATGTATGTTCCAAATATGAAAATATTTTCAAATAATCCTGAATATGTTAATCATTTAAATTATATTAAGTTGTATTCATTAATCAGATGTAGGAAACAGGGAGAGCAGGCAGAGAATAAAACACAACTTTAAAACAAATAATTTAAACATACTCCTTCTGTCAAAATGAAAATGCTTAGTTTGTCAAAGTTCCTCACAAAGACAATGGACAATGGCTTCTCCACACTTGATAATGTGCCTTTTCCCTATCATTTTATTACTATGTTAAAACTAGAACATTGAAAAGTACTAATAAAACCAATTTTCTAAGTGCAGTGCTTTATTCTACTGAGACTAAAAGAATCCATTGTATATGCAAGTATTTCTAAAAGTTTTTTTTTTAAGTTAATGTATTTTCTTGTTAAGTATAAATATTGTCATGATCAACTAGGTACAACACTGTCACATATTACCTCTGTGTTTACTTCGGGCCTGATTTAAAAAGCACCTGCGTGACCATTTTTTTTATGTGACTAATACTGAAGACCATAAGTAATGGGTATCAGAAAAATCCATTTAGAAATTAATAAAGGGTAGCTCTCGTTATTTAGAATAAAAAATCTGCCGGGCGGTGGTGGCACACGCCTTTAATCCCAGCACTCGGGAGGCAGAGCCAGGCAGATCTCTGTGAGTTCCAGGCCAGCCTGGGCTACCAAGTGAGTTCCAGGAAAGGAGCAAAGCTACAGAGAGAATCCTGTCTCAAAAAAAAAAAAAAAAGTCTGCACGTGTACATTTAGTTCTTTGAAATTATGTCTGTTTTAAAGACTTTATTCACAATTATTTATAAATTTAAATAGTTTGTAAGGAATAGGGTTATAACTCAGTGTCAAAAATTCTGTTATTCTTGAAAATAGGGAAAGTTGATTGATATATTTCTGAACTTTTTCAGACTGCAAAGTGTGGATGCATATTCATAAATAAGATACATTTTATTCCAGATGTTGCAGAAATATGACTTAGAAGCAAACTAAGAACTGAAACTTCTAAAACAGGGTTTTGAAAAAATAAAAAATAAAGTAAAAAAGGTTTTAACAAAAGAATTCAAGTTTTCTGGAATAAAGGCAACCAAGACATGTAAAATACATGCCAAAGGACTGCTGAGAATTATTGTATTCTGTAAATTTATAAAGATATCAAATAAGGCATCTAGCATTTTCTATTCCAGACAACAGTGTAAAGAAAATAATTTAGCCACTACAGAATGAATTCAACACTTACTTTTAAAATAAAAAAAAAAAAATGTGAATGTAGCCACTTTAACACAAAGACAATTACATCCTTCATGTTCTCTTGGGTTTCAGAAAGAAAATATGAACTGTGTCTTACCTTCTGTATTCGGTGAGAAACTGATTATAATGATAAACCACAGACTTCGCATTCTGCAACCAGAAGACACCATTATTGATCCCTTTAAATATTTTCTTTGTATTCCTTAATGAATCTAGTTATAAATGCCCAGCTTCATCGAACCCAGCAGTCTGCATCATTGATCTTCATATCTGAAAAAAACAAACAAATCCATCACTTACTTTAAGACTCTGGTATGTCGTCACTGTAAATGCAGAAGTAATAACCCTCTGCCCTTCCCTCCATTTTGTAAGTATAAAATACATTCTGATTGCATATCCAAGAAGGTAACTGCTCCTATACATATAGTATCTGAGGCATTCTGAAAAAAAGAAGCTCCTACAAATGCATAGACAATCATATTCATAAGTAAGTATATATATTTTTTCTAGTAATGATGCTCTCTTAGGAAAGTATGAACGCTTAGAAAATCACTTGAGATAATACATCCATCTCTCCATGACATTAACCTTTTGATCATAGAACTAGCTTTAGAATACATAACACCTCTAAATAAATGTATAAACACATGCGCATTTGTTGATCATAGTAAAGGCAATATAATTTAATATTCTCCTCAGTTGTCTTACAAGATAGATTGCAGATCCAATGAGCTCATTTTTAAAGGAAGGTAAACAGTTGTTAACATATGGGTGTTTGTTCGTTTACAGCACATGCACTTAAAATACCATCTTCTACCACTCCTTCCCTGCTAATTGCTCACAGAAGAAGCAGTTAGGTATTGTCTCAAAACTGTTTCATGCAAGTGCTTCAGGTTTCCTGCCACAGTTTTTCTTTGAGTAAGGTGTAAGTTAAGATCAAAGCAACATCACTGATTCTACTCGACCCAAAGAAATACCTAAAGTTCCTGAGCAATGTATCTTCAAGGGCTTTGGGGGTTTCTTTTCTTTTCTTTTTGAAGAAGCATCTAAGTCTAGGTTATTCTGAAATTCATCATCTTCCTGCTCCTGCCTGAGCACTGGCATTAAAGGTGTGTGTTACAAGACTGAGTCACATGGCTTTTTAAAAATAACTGATATAGGGTGGATCCTAATTTCGATCATCCCTGATGGACCCATCTTCCCAAACTAGTGAGAGCACAAAAGAATGAGTGTAGTTTCAAAGTATCCTCACCTCCTAGGATCACATGAAAACAGATCATCTGAAGTCTTCCAGACAACTGGTTTACCTCCTTGTAGGGTAGTATAAGGAGTCACAGAGCCTTATAGCACACATGAAGTCAACACAGTCCCCAATATACTTGAACTTCCTGGTACAGCCTCCCATGATAAGGAAACCACTGTTCTCTTAAAGGTCCCCTCACAAGCTGGAACCATGGAATTGTGTAGTGTTTGCTGTCAGGCAAGGGGCAGAACCCAGGACTGACCCAAGGCCTAATCTGTACTAAGCCAGCACTACATCGCTGAGGTACCAACCCTAATCTTAAATAAAGAAGGGACACGAAGGCATTTCTACTCCTTGCCTCTCTCAAGTTGTGTCCATGACTCAAGACAAATTCTTAGTAATTTGCATCCTATCATTAAAACATGAAAAATAACAGCAAACCAAAATTTCCCTGCTAATCAAGTATTCTGTAACATCATCTGAATCACTCCTATCTGTTAGAAGTTCCATGTACCACATTCTATTAGCAGTTCCCTCTATTCTGTTAGACATCACTATGATAGAACTTCAATGGGAAAGCGGTCAGAGTCTAAATGGTTTGAAACATAACATTCATCAAACTACAAAGGGGTTATCACAGCTGTCAGCAACAAATATACGAAAAAGCACGTAAGAAACAAATTACTCTGAATCTACTCTCTAGCATTTGCATATAAAAACCTACAAAAGTCTCAGATGAAAAGCTATCAAGACATTTCTATTATAAGAAATTTGTTTTATCATACCTACAGGTTAAGGGATATAACTATGTCTGTATACATATACACACTTCAGCTCATATTTTAGCTCTGTGAATACACTGAAGAGATTTTAGGTATGGTCATGATGAAGGGAGCAGTGGGGATTATGCATCTCTAAGAACACTCCATATAAGCTTCTCTATCAAAAGAAATAAAACAGAAACAAGAGGCAGCATGTTTCTTCATCCTCTGAATGCAAACAACACAGGAAGCAGGAAGGCATCCAAACTTAATCTGATAGAGTCAAGGCACATCTCCATATGCAGAACTAACCAGCTCTCTGATAATCTTTCCCAGGGTTAGTCAAAGGACAATCAAAGAAATCTGTAGTCTACACTCGCATGGCCAAGTTCCCATCTCAACACTGAAAGTTATTCTACATTAGACAGATTAAACAGCTAGTGCTCTGTCATGTAACTAACTCATCAATGAACACTTTCTCACACACTTCAATCTCTTCAGTCACCTGACCAGGCCGTTGAGAATGATTTCAATATGTGAATGATATGCATTCATTGCTACAATTAAAACTGAGCCAGTCTTTGGACGGCTCCATGAGCAAACAAAAATTTTGCCTATCCAAGTTTTCCTTGCACTGGATTCTCTCCTCTCGGCGAGCTTTCCGCACAGGCGGCTTGCCCCCTGTACCACTCTTACCCGTTTCCAGTTTCTTAGAGTGATCCAAGACCCGTCTGTCTTTGGTCACCCACTATTTGAAAGAGTCCTTGTTTGTGGGAAGAAAAGGAAGGAAGGAATCAAGGACTGATGTCTGCCTTGCAGGAGACAGCTGCCAGCTTAGGACGCCTGTGAGAGGGGCCAGGGAAACCGCACAACCAAGACCTCGATTGTGGCCAGCACTACTACTTCAGAAACAGATTTGACACACTGAAATCCCATGTACTCTTAAGGCTTGAGAATGTGAAACACACGTTACAGTGCACAGTCCACTTGACTAGGGGACTCAGTGTAAATGTCTGTTTCTGGCAAAAAGAAAATTCTGGAATGTATAAAGTCAAGGCTTCTTTTATGCAAATAAAGATGGAGCTCATCTGCCTGTGCAGTAAGTAAAAAGAATATCAAATTTATGTTTTTCTAATTCTACAACCTATAACGAATCACTTTCACATCAAATAAAATTATTTCCAGAAGTTCATACTTTGAGTGCAATTTTTGAAAACTAAGTCAGAAGATTTTACTGCTGTGATCCAAATTAAAAACAACCCTTCATTGAACAAATGTTAATGAAAGCTGAAATACTTACAAACCACAATCAGCCAAGAATAGAATGAATAAATAAATATGGTGAAAGGAATCCAAGAAAGCTTTGCTCCTAAAGTGAGCTGGAGCCGAAGGAAACTCACACACATACATGAGGCCACAAGACCAACCCTTCAAACCACCTGCAAGGGGCCCGCATAGCCTGGCACGCTGGCGCACACCTATAATATGAACAATCTGGAGCCTGAAGCAGGAAGATCACAGTTCAAGGCTCATCTGGGTTACAAAAAAAGAAAGGAAAAAACCGGCTACAACTTTAAAAAAAATGGAGGGAGCAGATAGTTCCCACAAAGCAAAATAAAACTTAGAATAAACGCAGAAATGGGCTACTGAATATCCTTCCAATAAACAAAAGATTACTTTGAATAATACCTCAGATTAACTACTTATTTGTATTTAGATATTTAGAAAATCTTTCTCCAAACACATCAGAAAGCTTGGCATGGCAAGGAGGAGAAATGGGCAGAGCGACACCATGTAACAGTTTATGTCTCAGTAAAACTGGAGACAGCACAGTACCCCTTAAACTAGCCCTAATCACAATCTCAGCCAATCCAGGCTTCTGACAGACAGCCTCCTCTGTTTCTGTCTCATTCTCAGAACAAGAAGATTCCAACTACTTTATCCTAATCTTGCTTCTGTGAACCACAAGCCATTGTCTACAAACCTCAGTCGTGACCTCTTTAGATCTACACATCCTATTACTCAGCCATGTAAAAAGTCAATTAATGCATCCCTTACTAGGAAGCCTTCCCCAGCTGGGGAGTGACTTCCAGGAATATGCCTCAGCACGGTGTACATCCCAACAGCCCTGGACGTTTCAGACGAGGCTGTGGTCTTTTAGACGGTAACCTGCATTTGTGTTTACTAGCTGCAATAAACATTCCTGTGCCTTCAACTGCCAGTGAGATTACTTCAAAGGGGAACACCAGTGACCAGTCCTCAGTCACATCGTTATGTTGCACGGGCAGGAAGTCACATTTACCCTGATGATGTGACATATATTTACCAAGGACAGAAGACAAGAGGCTGAATCACTGATAAGCATAATGTAGCCTATAGAACTTAAGATCAATGATAATTCAAGGAAAAGGAAATTGAAACATCAAAATTTGCTAAAACTGATGAACGAAAATGGAGTTTTCTACAAAAAGCAAGGTTACTACAAAGAATCATTTAAGCTGATTTCCACTTGTGGACACAGGGCTACATAGAACTTTGGATATTAAATACAAAGAGAAGCCTTCAGACAGCAAGGAGGAAAAGAACCATCTAAGCCTGAAACAGCCCAAGTCACCTGTCCTTGATTTTGCACACACACCGATGCTGCAGAAAATGAAGCAAGCATGCTTTGGATAAGTGTTTCACATTAATATACATGGACTCTGAATGAAAACCAAGTATGGCTTCACAAAATCATTCTTCCTGATTTCTTTCTCACTATAAAATTGTAATCATTATCAGAAAGGGTTTCCCAGCTCTAAAAGGGGGAGGGGGGCAGCCTTTCCATATTTTACTAACATAAATGCATAATAGGAAGAAACTAGTCTCCCTCCCTTCCTGAACCCCAGTAAGTTACAGAATTTGTATTAACTTAGCTAAAACTCGGTCAGGGTTTTCAGTTTTCAGAAGTGTTTTCAGTTCCATCCATTACAGACAGGCTGAACTCGGCTCTCCTTGCTCGGACCTGAGAAAACATCAACAACCCTGGGAGGTTTCCCACCAACAGATGCCCTGAGTGAACCTTCCAAATCACTCATCAGAGATGCCGTCTCAGTACCAGACACTTCTTTGCGGTTTGAGCTTTATTTTCTTCCCTTCTCAAGGAGAGCATTGGGGCTGGCGGTGGCCGAGACCTTAAAGCCACATGGCCAACCCGTAGTCCCCAGCCGCTCTCACTCCCTCTGTCAAGCCTTGCAGACACTGTTATCAAGACACCAGCAGTGCTTCTTGAACACTTTATGCTAAGGTCCCCTTAAGAGTCACAATCGGTCTTACCCTTGACTGAAACTTCTTCATTGTGAAGAAATAAATCCCCCTCTGGGGCTCAGAGGAGCAGGAGGAGTTCGGGAATTCTCCTACTTGCATGCGCTTTACGCCGCCGTCATCTAGGAGTCTTGCTGAGCCGGCAAAAGAGGCTGGAGCTGTGGCCATCAGGGCACAGTCGGGGCAGGCTGCCATCCTCCTCATTAAAACCCATCCAGTTGAAATGACAAAAACAAATAGCTGTCATTTTGGAACCAGTATGGGGGACAACTTATGACAGCACAGGAAACTTGCAACTTAAGTACCAAGCAAAAGGGGGCTATGGGGAGGGATAGCCACAGAGCAGGCAAAATTACCACACTGTGTACATTGGAAAGCTGACAAATTCCTCAAATTTATATTTGAAAAAAATGTTACCAGTGTATTTTGTACTTATTATTAGAAAACATTTGGAGTGTGACAACACAGAAGGTACAGAGTTCTTGTCGGGTTTGTTGTTTGCTTGCTTGCTTGCTTACTTGATGGCTCATTTTTACCATTTGGGTAAAAGCTATTATGACTGAATGGCTGACTGGCTGGCTGACTTAGGGGTTTTGAAATAGGGGCTCATGTTCGTCAGACTCACGAGTAGGTGGGGGTATCCTTGAATTCTTTATCTTCCTCCCTCCACCTTCCAAACTCTGGGACTACAGGGGAATGTCACCACGCCTTATCCAGAAAAACTAATTTTATTTATGTATTTATAATTTATTTACAGATGGTGTGCATGCATGCATGTTCACATATATGTGTGCCAATATAGCCGAACACATGGACACAGGCCCAAAGTTGATGTCTGGTATCTTCTTCATCTCTCTTCATATTATTTACAGAAGTAAGGTCCTTCACTGAACCTTTGAGCTTGTTTATAGCTAACTCACCTATTCTGGCTAGTCTAGATAGCCAGCCTGCTCCAGGACCCTCAGTCTCTACCTCAAGGGTGCTGAAATTAAAAGCATCCACATCACACATGGTCCACAGGGTTTGTTTGGTTTGCTGGTTTGTTCTGGTTGTTTCTTGTCTTTTTAGCTGAGTACCCAAGTATGGATACCAACACTAGAAGCCCAGCTTGAAAGAGGCCCGATCAGTAATCCTTTTAAGAATGCAAGCTTAGAGCTGCAAGGCTCCTTCATTACGTTCCCTGCCTTCATTACGTTCCCTGAACTTACAAGTTGATTAGAAGGAGGAGTAAACATGCCCATCAAGGCTCAGGGGATGCTGCGGACCCCTGACTACTACCAGCCAACCCACTCAGGCTTTCACTAGAAGTTTCTAGTTACCTTGCATGAAGAGTAAGTGAAAAAACATCTCATCCACAGGGAGGTCACATTCTAGGTCAAAAACAACTCATCTGAATACATAGCTATAAACGCCTAGCCAAATAAATCAATTAAGTTAAAATCTGAATACGTAGCTATAAATGCCTAGCAAAAAATAAATAAGTAAATAAGTTAAATAGACAAACTCAGTCATTCAAAGTGAGAATCGTACTGGCTGCTCCTGCGAGCAGCAGGCTGGGAAACACACCCATGGCCTAGAGTCATGAGTGCTGCTAATAAAGTTGATCACACAAACCTACTTCATGTGTTCTAATACAATTTACTTTAGATGAAAAAATGTAAACAGCGTCATTTTGTGATTATGAAAGTGTTGAAAAAATCAGAAGAATAATGAGTTGATTTTCAAAATGTTTACATGAGCAAAACTAACATCCCTCAGGTAATGATAACTATGTATTAACTTAATTTTTAGTATTTCCAGTTGAGCTACCTTAATTTTACCCATTTATATTGCTATTTAAAGCACTAACAATTATATGTTATAAATTAACAAATTATTCTAGACTGATAAATCTCATGAATCAAACTACCTGAGAAGTTGCCTGTAAGTAAGAAAAACAAACACAAACATTAGCAATGTGTACATATTAATTATCATAGAAGGAATCAATATTCAAATTCCCTCATGATCTGAGTATACAACCACTGAATGAAATAATAATGACCCAGGCTTGCTATATGTTACAACAACTAGGAGGTGATGAGTTATTATGAAAAAAAGCATGCAAATGATCTTTAAAAATATAAAAAATTGACTTAAAAATATTTAGCAAGAGCCCAGCACGGTCGTTCTTGAAGGTAAGCCCAACACTTAGGAAGACTACTGCAAATTCAAAGACAGCTTGGGCTACATTGTCTCAAACAGCAAACAAAAAGCCCAAGAACAAATGAACCAAAGAGAAAATACAGCATAAAGCTGAAGAAAAAGTTGACATACAGCACCACAGTTTTGCAATAAACCAGTATACAATGCAATTTCCTCAGCAGCTGTCATTTTATATAGCATTGTGTAAGTCCGGACTTCTTTTTAATTGAAGTGGTCGTATTAGCACACTATCTGGTTCTCACTGGCTAATGAGTTACAAGTAGGCCTTTCTGGCCTTGGATTCTGAAATCAATGTTTTTATCTTATTTATTTCACATACTAGTTTGTCTGGTGTTAGGTTCTAAAGGGATTGTTTGGAAAGACAAAAATATGATGAAGAAGTTAAAACTCTAAGGAGAAATAAAATGTGCTAGAAAAATGTCAAATAGAGAACATATAAAACAATTACTTAAATTATCAAAACTTAATAGTAACCAATTTATTTAATATCAAAATGCAGAGAAAGTAAAAAGTTTCTGCATGGCTCTCTCCTCGAGACGTCTTAGATCAACTGACAGCAGCTTACTGAGTTAGTTGTTCAAGGCTGAGATCAAGAGCACACTTAACCTGCCTACTGAGAGTTGGGACCCTTCACAAACAGCTGGGTCTCAAGTTCAGCAACTGTACAGGCTTGTAGCAAAGTCCATAAACCTACAACTGTCAAGTTTTCTAATTTTCTCACGTAGAGACTTTGGTGCTGATGTCACTGTAAGTAATATCAAGGAAAACATTCATGGGCTTCCAGTGTGGCTAAATTCCTATTGTCCTGGCAGCTACAGCACATTTATTCTACATACCTATTAACATGACAGGAGATACTTCAGGAAAGGACAGGCCCTGAGGTCACCAAGCCCTTGCCACAGGTATCTACTGATGTCTACAAAGAAAACTCAATATGTTTTTTTCTTAATTTGTAGAGAAAAGAAAATACATCAACTATTTATAAATAATTAAATCTACTAGCCATTTTAAAAGATTCTGTTTGAGTCCTTTAAATGAACAGAACAGACTGTCCTCTTCCAAAGTCAGAGTTAATTCTAAGAAAGAATCTTAGGATAGCTTTGGCTAAGGAGGGAGAACCTATCTTAAAAATTTAATGCAATGTCAGAGAGGAATTTGTCATCTCCAGAAATAAATACCAACTGGGTCGCTTTGAACAGTTAACAGTTGTTAAATAATACAATTTTAAATTTTGTTGAAAATTCAAAACATTAAATTTTATAGGTTAGTGCTGCCCCACTCAGAGTTGGAGGAGGCCTGAGGTTTTCAGAATAGTAATTTTTCAAAACAAAAATGTAAGTTTACAATCCCCAGTAAAATTCAGATGACACTAAGGAAACAATAAAGCAGTGACATTTTCACAGAAAGCAAAATAAGGTTACAAAAATCATATTCAAGACTTCATTTGGTAACTAATTAATTCGTGCGGTGTGTGTGTGTGTGTGTGTATGTGTGTGTGTGTGTGTGTGTGTGTGTGTGTGTGTTAATGAGTTTTCAAACATTTTAATTTAAAGATCTTTAGGGGAGGGGAATTGTTGCATCATTGCATACAAAAAAAAGAGGAAATGCATATGTTTGACTGACACCTGCAATCCCAACACCTGTATGCTAGAACAAGGCCAGCCTGGGCTAGAGGGTGAGAGCCGGCCATGGGGTTGGGGAGAACATAGCGGTCGCCTTACAACCTCAGCAGGAAGATCACACATACTGGACCAGCCTGGACCAAGCATTGAGATCCCATCTCCAGAAAACAAAAAGCTGATGTGAAAAGGTAAGAACCCATGATAGCCAGTGACTCTTTAGACACCCTGAGTTTAAAGTTATGAACTGTTTCATTATATTTGGAAAGAGTAAAAGCACCAAGTTACATGCACAGACTCTGAGAGCATCAGAGCAGGCTTCAGATAACATCGTCTATGAAGGACCAGGCTGGTAATAGTTTAGGAGTCAATAGAATCTGTCACCACTACACAACAATCAGTGTCTACCTGCATTACCAGTGCCTCAGTCTGCCATTTTTAGAAAGTTAATCTGAACATTCAGGTAGAGGTAAATGAACCATGCTAACGAGAAAAGCAAAACAAGAACAGACAGATGTGTCTATCTCCATACAAGCAGATCCTCAAGTAACCCTCAGTGTTGGGGAGGCTTACAAGAGAGCACAGGACTTTACCCCAGCTGCTTACCTCACTACTTTGATTGGCATGGGACATGCAAAAGCCATCAAAAGAGTAACAGGAGCCTGAAAAGCAAAGAGGTTCAGAGAAGACCCCAGGTACTCCACCCTGAATGTGATAGAAATGGCTGTTGGGAAAAGTGGCCTCCCACACACACACAGAGCCTTGGCACTCCTGACCCTCATGAGCGACACAAGATCTGTCCCAGTTACACCTGTGATAAGTAGGAAATTGCTAAGCTGGAGTTTGATGACTTTCTTCAAGAAAGCTAAAGATTCTACTAGGATGACTCATTAACCTTACTCCATATAACTATGAAGTATTAATTACTATATACACTGTCAGTTGAAAAGAACTATTTTCAAAGTTCTTTATTCCTATGTCCACAACAAACCCTTGTTTTCAGCAGCAAATGTGACTTTCTGTATATGTAATGCCCTCTAAATGCAACAAACCATAACACACAACTCATAAATGTAACATCTTAAACTGCAACAGATATCACATTAAAGAAAATGAAAATGAAACTTTTCTACCAATATTATACACATAAGACAAAGAAGAGAGAAGGTTACAAATTTTTAATAAGAACATTATATTATGGTAGTAGTAATCTAGGTGTTTTACTGGAAGTAAAGTGGATTACTGTAAATGAAATTTTAAAAATGTCTTTTCCATTTTACAGATAACACAAAATGACTTTTTTCATGTCTCTGGCGATAAGGATAAATTTGCCACGCATTTAAATGGTGCCTTCACTCTTCCCACCCAGGCTCATGAATTAATAATTCAGTGCCATTAATACAAAGAAGATAAATGATAAAAAGGTTAAGGCACATGGGCCAACCATATACACACACTTCTTTTAGGGCAGTTAATACGTCCCTACCAATTATAGCTAAAACTTTTAAACAGTTTCCAATAGCGTTCTTACAATCGAAGTAGCAGCTTATACACACACGATTTCACAGGATACATTCCTAATAAATCTCCTGCTGGCCCCAAGCAATCATTCCATGGGATTAAAACGTAACAACTGTTAGCATTAGCAATGCCGGGCACACCGTGTGTTCAAGAAGCCCCTTGCCACTGTCAGCCTCCGCAACACCTTCCAGACCGACATCTGATTGAGAACGAATCTGCCCTGTACCTTTCGATTGCTAACTTACTCTAACAAAGGAATAAATTATCAGGAAATAGTAATAGAGAAAAACTCCATATTGACAATGAACTACCAGACGCAGTTTGAACCTAGCTTACCAAATGTAAAATAGATAAACACTACTGATACTCAATCTAAATTTTTAAAGCCAAAATTCCTCTGATGCATTGTTTAGAGTTTGGGACAGATACAGCTGTGTTTTGTAGTTTATGGAGTTGGTGTGGTTTGGTTTTTCTAATGTTTTTATTCCCAAATACATGTATCATTGTCTCAATGTGGTTGTTTTAAATATTTATTTATTTATTTATTTGTAATAGGGAATCGACTAAAGGCCTGCAAGGAAGGAGGAGAATGTATTGGCAAGAAAGACAAATTGAAAAATTCAAATTCAAATTACATTAGTAAAACATCCAAACCAATCTAACTTCAAAAGTACTTTATCTAGTACTCTTCTTGTTCAAATTTATTCCCTCAATAATTGTGACTATGGGGGGACAGGAGGCGGGAATCTGTGGTTCGTATGTAAAATGAATAGAAAATTTCTTAGTAATAATAATAAATTTTAAAAAATAATTGTGAATATGCCTGTCACAGTGATGTTACTCCAAACTCTTTATTCACATAAGGTCTCTTTTCCTTTCTACCTAACAATATTCTATACAGACCTGACACAGTTATGCGAAGGCAACCAATCAGCCGACAGGAAGGAATCCCTCTTCTCCAGTCTCCAGCCAACACTCTGGGTCATGTACCGGGTCATCTTATGTCAACTTTTCAACTAAAGTCTTTGAACGACTTTTTTAAGCTTCTGATGAAAATTGTCAATGTTCTTCAGCCTAAGTCCCCTGACAGCAAAACAGGCCTGGTGGTGTAGGCCTGTGATCCCAGTATCTCGGGAGACTAAGGCAGGAGGGCTACAGGTTCAGCATTTCCCAATGAGACTGTATAATTTAAAGGCCCCATCACAAAACAACAAAGAGAGGCTGAGTTCAAGGCTGGAATGCTTGCCTAGCATGGGTCAGGCTCAAGGTCCAATCTCCAGCACCCCCACCCACACCAAAAGATTTCTGAATGCAGTTTGTAAGGGGCTAAGGTGGGTACCACAAGCAATACAAGGATGCTAACAAAGACAATGAAAGAGGCTGACACAGGAGTGATTCCACATCCCTGTGGTGACGAAGGCAAGCACTCCCGGTGAAGCACGACTTTTGTTCTTGGCTGTAATCTTGATTGTGAAATAGCAAGCACACGTGTAATAAATAGCAAATATACAACAAACTAACCAACTATGGAGAAAACATCTTTTTAAATTCATTTCTCCTTCATCTCACACCTAAATGTGAAAATGGCCCGCCTTTCCGTGTTCTCCAGTTTGTGAAAATCTAGTAGTATGTCATTGTATGTTCGCAGGCCACACTAGTCTTGCTTGTGAGTATGTCTGGACCACATTTGACACACACTCTTATTTCTGACTGCGACCCCTCTGCCACTTGTTCTTTGCCTAAAGAATTCCTTTTGCCCCCTGCCCTCCCCCATTTAGGTTTATCACTGGATTTTCTCTAACTGGTGAAACCCCCAACACACACCAGGAAAAAAGGCTATTTTAACCACGGTACAGTGCACTCACTATTATCAAAAAGTATCCGAAGAATCATTTCAGAAAATCAGGAACTAATTGAAAACAGACCTGGTAACTTTCTCACCCATCACTTCATAAAGTGCCAGATACTGTTCTGAATGCAACAAGCAAAAGCAAAGGAACCAGGCTGAGGGGAGACAAGAAGTCAGGAAGGGGAGCAGGGAGGAGCAGAGCAAACTGAAGCATGGCACACGCATGATCAGAAGGAGGATTAAGGAAGTCAGTGGGATTCAGGCACTGAAGGGCAGAACAGAGACAAATTTCATTCTCAATTAGAAACAAATTTACAGAAAGATTTCAAAAAGGGTTTTGTTTTGTTTTGTTTCCCTCAGGCAGGGCTATTTTTCAATTGAATACTGAAGAGTATGCATTAATAAAATAGAAATGAGTATTTCATCAGAAAAATGAACTTATTGATATGATTGATACAAATCATCTTACCATTTGCAGCATCTACAGGAATCAAACAAACCCCTCCAGTGAAAAATTGAAAACCACTGGGACTCAAAGCACAGAGGCACCAAGTTATTACTGACACAAAGCTTGCAGCTCCAATCCAAACCAGAATAGCAAATTAGTTAGAACAGTAAGTCTCTGAATACACAGAAGCACACATGCACATACACATACATGCCTATGCACATGTGCATGCATGCATACACAAAACCCTAATTTAAAACAATTTAGAATGAAGTATGTGGAATTCTACGAAGCTGCTGATATTGAATCTTCTAATTTTGCATTTAAATAAAACCTTAAAATTGTGTAACGAACAGATTAGACACCTGTGTTGCAAAGTGCACCCCCAAAAAAAATCTTGGTGACTTTTTTTTTATTACAAGTGTTTTAAAGTAAGCTTCGATTCCACATATTTAATATGTGGAAAATAACTGCTCCTGCCAGTAGACTGTGACCTTAACACCAAAATATCATTGAACAGAGGTCATATATATGTTTAAAACAAAAACACTTTATCTCCACTCTAAATAAAAATGTGGGCTTGGAATGTAGGTCAATGGCATGGTGTTTGCCTAGCATGAACAAAGCTCCAGAGTCAATTCAAAACTACATTGAAACATGAAAAAAAATTAAATGTTCACATTTTTCTTACAGATGCTAGAACAATCAGTAATCCAGTTCAATAACAACTCATGGGTCATCTCACTTCTATAGGACTGAGAGGTAACCTCAATGTTAGGATGTACCCCAGCCTCCTGTGAGGAACCCACCATGAATCTTGTCTTTAATGCACATTGTTGCTTTTTAGTTTATTATTCATAGAGACTACGGAAAAAGAATGGCTACTTTGAAATCATACCAGCATTTGCAAACTAATTATCCATAATACATAAATTCAACATTGACAATAAGCCTAAGCAACTCATTTACAAAGAGACACACAGGTATTAAATATGAAATTTAACAGGTTTTAATAATTAGACTCTGTAAATAGTGTGATATGTGTGTCTGCTCTAATTTGGTTAAGAAGCGTTTCTCATGAAACACTCCTCAAACTAAACACAAGGAATTTATTCTGGCATTTCACTAAATTAAAATCCTGAAATCCTACAGCCTTATGTACAAATTTAGATTTTATTAATACTTTAAATCAAACCATAGTTATTATTCAGTTTCATCTAATGCAATTTACTTCTGCTGAGAAAGCAAGAACACAATGATACCCTAATCAGATTTTAATATAAAGGCATTGTGGAAGGCAGAGAACCACCCTCCTGCCCCCCCCTGTCATTTCACAATTAAAAGATAAAGATCATCCACTGATGATGTATGAGTATCCACTGAAAAAGAGCTGTGAACAAATGGCTCTTAGCATTCCAGAACATGTTCTGATGCCAAAAATGTGACCACCTGTGTTAGTATCTCATGTAAAAATTAAATGCCTTTGTCTCAGAGGCTGCTAGATGACTCGGTGGTAACAAGGTTTGGTCCAAGCACAGATTTATCAAAATATTATAAAAACATTTCTTGAAATATTTTATCTTACAAACATGAAAAATCTCATTTTTAAGAATTGTTATTGTTTTTAGTTTCCACAACCCACTAAACACAATGACATTCACACTTCAACACCAAGAATGCAGTTAACTCCTTTTACTTCATGCTAATTACCTTGAATCTTGTCCCCAGCATGACTGATCCTTTCAGCAGGAAAAAGAAACAAGTCCACATCCGAGACCCTCAGACATGAATCCCTTTGGCTCCCTTTGCAAGACATTAATCGTAGGAGGATCCTAATGCTGGACCGATATGGGCCAGGTATGCTGGAGCTATGACTGAAGGTGGGGGAGAGTACTTTCGAACTTTCTCTATGGTAACTACATCAGGCATCATATCACGAAGGGGAAAAGTTAAAGTATTACCTTTTGTACTTACAAGAAAGGATGAACAATGTGTTCTGGCAATTTTCAGATAGAGAGAGACACCAACACTTCCTGTTCTCGGTAGTAAGACCTTCATTTTGACATGGTAGTTACTGATTTATCATCTAAGCTACCAAAACTAGAAAAACCTATAATAAAAAGAGAAGGAGGCAGGGAGAAGGAAGAAAGGAAAGGAGGACAGAAGGAAGGGAGGAGAGACAGACAGAGAGAGACACGCAGAGAAAATATGAACAGGGAAGGACTCAGCCTTGAGCAGAAATGACAAAAGAAGACAAGGGGAATCTGGCCAAAACAAAAATGAAAGACAAAAATGGTTTCCAAAAGACACAGGCCACCTGAACACTGGAACCACCAGTATATCAATCACCAGCTTAAATCTTCATCAAGGACCGCTATGGAAAGCATTTACTGAAGGCAATCTGAATTCGAAACTCTGCCTTAATAGTCTGCATCACAAAATTCCCTCCACTCTCTAGAAGCAAGACAACTTTGAGATGAGTCCTGGACACCCAAGATCACATGCATATTCTACTGTTATCTCTCCTGGATCCGGGAGCATCCTGAGCTACTTAGGTTGTAAACTGAATTACCATCACGAGACTCAAAGTCCTCATCTATCTACTCAAAGTACACTGAAGGAGTTGGAATAACAGAGGATGTGGCAAAAGTTCAAATGTGCCCCCATCTAGAAACAAAACTCAGGCTGGGGTGTGACTCAACAGCTTTCATCTAGCAAGGGTGAGGCTTGCTAAGTGTAGATCCCAAGTACCCCCTGCCAAAAGGAGACCCTGAGAGCCCACTGTGACTGAGGCCACTGTGAGCCCACCCATCACTAATGGATTGAGCACAGACAGGCTGTTGTTCAATTAACATATTACAAAGGACCACCAATCAAACCTAAAAGCACTGCCATCTAGCATTGGGGTTGATCTATTTCTGTTGGTTTTGAGGCAACTCATATAATACCATCCAGACTGTCCTGAAACTCATGGTAATCCTCCTGCCTCTTCCTACTGAGTGCTGAGAATACGGGCATAAAGGACCTTAGAAATTCCACTAAGTATTTTTCACCCTTATAGAGAACAAAAGTTAGTTGGGGTATTCTCTACTTTTTAATTTTTATATTTAATTAATTGTATTTAATTCAATAAATATATAACATTGGGAATTTATGATATAAGAAAAGAGAAAGATTAACTCAGGAAAGACCTACTGCAATGAATAAAAAAAAAAAAATCTTCAGGGGCAGAGAGATTTCTAAACTACCTGGAAAGGGACAGAATGATAACAAAGAAAACCTATGAATACTGACAATTAAGCTGGTTGTTTACAGAGCTCTTACAACAGTAGGAAGATTAGAACAATGACAAATATCTCAATGGATCTATCCAGGGAAAGGTAAACACTTCATCTGAAATAGATTATAATAGCTGGCTATCGAGACTCTCATTAATTAATTGATTGATTGATTGATTGATTGGAAGCCTCAACCTTGTAGCTGGAAAGCTATAGAATGACTCATTCAGTACAAGGAACTGAGAAACACACTACTTAAGCACACAGCAGCTCACCTCCAAGACACTTCTAGGGACAGATACAAAGGAAGGAAAAGATCTATTTTTGCACAAATATCACGTGAAAAATACACATACTGCGACTGGGGATATGAGTCAAGCATAGAGCGCTTGCCTAGCATGCCCAAGTCCTGGATTTCAGTCTCAAGCATCTCAGTAAATAAGCACACTGGGGCAGTGAGCACTTAGCTATGCTCCTCAAGTATAACTAGAAACAGGAAAAGTCCTCTCCCTTGTGAAGGGGGTGTGGCTAGAACCTTGGTCCTAGGCTTTGAATCCTCACTCCGCCTTCACTAACTGGATTACACTCAACCATTACAATGTCTGTCTGTCATCACTGCCTCTCACCAGGACTGTCATCCACAGCTTCTAATTAGGTCTCCATCCCGGTCAATATTTCATCACTCTATTTCATGGCTACACAATGTCCGGAAACTAGCAACTCAATGTAATACTCTCTCAACTGAAAATACAAACAGTTATGCTCTACACCATCTTCACTGAGCAAGCTCTTTACAGACACATCCCTAACTAACAGGCCAGTTCCACGCCCTTCCACTCAAACACATTCCTTGAAGGCTCCAAGACTTCCTCCTCTAGCACAGCCTGTACCCCGCAGTCCTCCTCTAGCACAGCCCTGAAATCGACGCTCCTCTCCACACCACTCGTTTTGAATGCACTCAATACTTCATTTGGTCAGGTCTCCACAGTGTGCAAAGCTCCTGATTCTCGCACAAACCTCACATGGTTAGTCCCTTTCTTCAGAAAGGACCTTAATAAACGTCCATGCACCTAAAACAAACAAAACTAAAGCTACAGATTAATACTAAACTAGATGAGATGGGCTTACCAGGGGGCTTGCTCTTGGAAAGGTTAAAACACAGTATTTTAAAAGACAGAGTTGAAGACCAGTACAAGCAAATGCATATTTTTGGTCTGGTAATTTGGGCCAACTTGGTACCAGAAATTCTGTCAAATATTTGAGCCCACATGTGTGGCCACAATAACCTCTGTGGTATTACAGGGAACCAAAAATAACATCCTGAAGGTGAAATCCAAGGCACTGCAAATACTGTGGATTACTAAAGTAAACCCCAGCCCTTGCCTGCCACTCACACAGGAACCCCACTGAAGACAGTCTCTCTAAGCTAGACGAGGGTAACCTACTTTCACAAACTGTACCCATGTAGGAACCAGATCTTTTTCAAGAGATACTTTAAGTATATATGGCATTTTAATAAGCCTCTGAAAATACTTCTTATAACACCGAAATTTCCTAGTTGTGGACACATTAACACAGTTTCTTGAAACTGGGAGAGAAAAGTCATTGAAAAAAATGGCAAAAGCTGAATCATTCAGAATTGGTAATATCTTGCAGCCTGAGAAAACTAAGCTGCATAAGACAGAGGGTGGTTGACATGGCTTCTGAGTGTTAGGATTCACTCATTCAAACACACTATTATGACCGTCATAGAACCCTATTACGTTTGTACACAGGAAAAGTCAGCTGAGGTATCAGTAAAATTAAGTCTTACATGTAAAACACTTTCAAAAATAGAAAGGTCTGCCTCTCAAGTAAATAAGCAAACTGAGTATCTGTTCTAGATTTTGAAAGACAGAGGTAAGTTTCTGGTTCTATTAGAACTGTGAATGGTTATTTGCTCTTTTTTGTTGACACTGTAAAATCTACATGTGTTAAACCAAAATCACTCTGCTCTGGGTTGGTTACAGTCACCATGTGGGGTGTTCAGCCATCATCCAAACTTCAAGTTTGGATGCAGTGAACTTCTAACCTCTGCTAAATGTGCAGCTGCAGGGAAGTGCAATCATGAGTGGTCACCTTTACAGCTGTCTCCAGTGTCCTGCAACAGTAACTTCAAAGTCTTGACTTCGGCTTTTTAACACCTATATTTCACTTTGGGCTTTGTGCCAGGAGCTGAACCCAGGCCTTCAAGCATGCTAAGCACATCCGATCTACGCCCCTAGTCCTCTTTTTTTTTTAATGAAACTATATGTTAAGATGATGAAAAATATTAAATCTTTCATAAGTACCTGGTATTAAAGCACCAATTTTACAAAGGATAAACTTTCAGAGATGAATAGAACTAAAGATGTGGAGAGGCCTGGGTGTTCTCTAAAGTTACTGTACAGAGAGGGCTAATGAAAATGGTAACTATTAGCTCAAACTATATCCTGCTTTGTGGGACTCTTCCCAGCATTTCCAGCTTGACTCTCTGGATCTTCAATTATTGTTCATTTCAGGTCCCTATCCAAAGCTCTGTGCTCAGAACTCCATATGCTTTTTAAATCTTTGCAATTTTCTTCTTATGAAGTAAATACAAATTAAGAATGACAAAATGCAGTTACCACATAATTTTATCAAGGTCGTAGAAACTGACAGAAAGGGAGACATGAGAAAAAAAGTTGAGATGTAGATCTAACAAATACACTAATTTATAGATAGTCAGCCTGTCTACATCCAAAGACTAAGATGATCAACCATGTTAAGTCTCAGCCAGAGCATTTAAATATTTGATTTATCATAAATTGGAATAGCATGACCAAAATAAATCAACCGAGGTGCGTACTTCCGCATGCCAACCCTCTTAAATAAACTAGCTTCCCTGTCGCCTTAAAATGGCTCCACTACTCACAGAACTGAAGGTGGAAATACACACTCAGCACGCAATGTCCCTAAAGAGCTCCAGTGGAAACTTCTACTACTTCTTTTCAGGAAAAAGAAAAAAGATGTGATACTAAGTTTTATTTTGCATGCTGACAAAAGCCATCCATAGTTTACAATGAGTAATCCTCATAGTTAGCATTACAGGGAACCTCTCAAGATGAAACAAAACCTAGAGGGGGGTGGAGTGCCAAGTTTTCCTGTACTAACCAGGGAGGGCTTGAGTACATTTGAAGTCACATGAGACACTGTGCATTTCACCTACACAAAACTGCTAGCAGTCACTAAAAGCACATTTCACTCTTGGAGCGGGGAGGGGTCAGACAGCAGAACTGACTTTGGAGTGAATGGGAAAATCTTTTCTTTAAAAATATTAAGATTTATTTATTTACATTTATGTATGTGTGCAAGGCTAGTGAGTTTATGTGCACCACATGTGTCCGGGTGCCCACAGAGCCCAGAGGCATGAGACCTTCTGCTACTGGAGTCACAGGCTGTTACGATTGCCTGATGAGAACAGGTAGAAACCAGCCAGGTCCTCGCAGGAGCAGCAAGCACTCTAGCTCTGAGCCATTTCTCTAACCCCAGAAAATAATTGTTGAGGAAGAAAAAAAACATTAGCGATTCAGTGGGAAGTGAAAAATATCAACCTATCAAAAAGCAATTTTGATAAAAACTATTCTATGAGGACATCCTCAAAGTATTAGAGTGATATGAAAAATGCTTAAAAAGTGGTAAGAACGGTGCCAGAGTGCTCTGATGATAATGGGACAGTTTTATAAGTGTGCAGGAATTAGAAGTCAGTCACTACAAACAGGCAACACTGCTTTAACAAGATTACATTAACAGATCAAAACTGTTTCCAATCTATTTTTAATTCAAGACTAACGTCATGGGGATATGACTTCAATATTCCTGAAATTTTCCTTCTGATTTTCATAGACTTAACACACAACAGTGAGAAAGAGACCATAATGCATTGACCCACTTTTCAGAACTGTTTTCTGGTTACTTGCTTTGGTTTTTTACAATAGGTTTCTCATTCTGTAGCTTAGGCTGGCCTCACAGTCATGCTAATTCTCCAGCTTCAGCCTCAGCATTCTTAAAACTCTTCAAATATTTAAACAATAGTTGTAATATAAACTATTTAATTGACCATTGTTTTAAACAGATCAAATTCTTATTCTTTAGGCTTTCAAGAATATTCAAAGTACTGAAAAATCAATCCCAAGTATTTTGAAAACTGGAGTATCTAAAAGGGAGTTCTGGGTCAGTGAAAGGATGAGGGCCAGGGCAGTGGCTGCCATGCTGGGTAGCCTGAATTTGATTTCCAGAACCCCCATTGTGTAAGAAAAGAATCTGCTCTTGAAGGTTATCCACCTCTAAATTTGTGCCAAGGCACATACAAGCCCCCACCCTCAATACCTCAATACACACACACACACACACACACACACACACACACACACACACACGTTACATATGTTAAAAAAATAGCAGACGTAATAGGATACTTAAGCTTTGTTCTTGGAAATTTTTAAATATTAATGGCAACTGAAACAAATTAAATCTACTCTCATTTAATGGTTTCAATTACAGGTTCCTAGAATAAAATTTTACATAAACTAAATCCAAATATTTCATCATAAATCTATGCAATATAGTAAAATATGAAACATGCCTTTACAAGAACAGTAACAACCAATGTCTTCGCAATGGATTCAGAGCTCATCAGTTCCTAAGCCACCAAATGGGTACAGGAGAGGACCATTCTATTAAAACAACAAAGCATAAACAATACACTTGGCCAGCGTGTTCATTCATAATTTTGTCACCCCATTTATATGAATTCTATGTCATCATAATTCTACAAAATACTTTATAGGCATTAATCAGGGCTAAATCTTTATGGAGGTTATAATCAGAGAAAAGTGGTTTTAGAATATATTGCTAATATCGTAATGTGCTGCAGCTGTTATCCCAAACCCCAGATGTAAAGGAAAGATTGTCTTCAAATTTAAATTGTAATTCAAATAATTTCAATGGGACAGGTATTAATGCTTCACACGGGTTTGTTACTACAAATAGATCACAACAGCTTTGTCAGGAAGCCCACACAGATCCTAAAACGACCGCATACGGATTTTCTTTGAATCTACGTTAATCTTTTACTGAGGGACCTGGCATAAATAATAGAACCCTCTGCTTTGATTTATATTTTGTCAAAATAAAAATGCCTTCCAAAATCAAGCCTGATTTAAGGAGCAATAGGTACAAATTGGCTCTTTGAAACCATGACATAAAATTCAGAGATTAAAGAATTTTACTGAGTTTTACTCTTCCTTCTTAAACATGGAAATCAAACCAGCAGGCTCGCCAGTCACGTTTACATTAAAACATTTCAACCACATGGACATTAGAGTCAGACAGATAGCATCCGTTTTTATATTTTGAGTTTTTAATATTTCCTCAAGGATGTGTTTGATTTGATAAAAAGACAAAACTAAAATGCTTCAATGAATGGGGGAAAGTGTGAAATTTTGAATTTTATTCTTCAAAAATAATTGTAGAAATTGAATATTCTATTACCTTAATCCATTTGCTATTTTGTTAAAATTTGAATGGGCAGTACCATGTGAATGCCACAAAAATCTATCAAAGTATACATAATAAAAAATGTTCTTTAAATATTTGTTAGACTTAAATTTGAAGACATCTGTGAGGCAAACAAGGAATTCTTTTGAAACAAACAATTAGAAAATCAGTAACAGTTTTACTATTTTATCTTTAAAATAAAAATGTTAATGTCTAAAGCCTATGGACATGAAAGAATTTACGCAAATTTTAAATACTCTTTTCTTTTTTCTCATCTAGGTGTGGAAACAACCAGACTCATAACTTTTCATCCCTAGTTCCAAATACCCACAAACAAGCTATGATTACCATCTGGAGTTTATACTCTCTGCCTTCATTCAAAGTATTTGATATAATATAAGACTCATGATTTAAGGAAGATCAAAGACACTTTTAAAATGAACATCTTCCATTTTTATAACCCACTTATTAAGAAAGTTACTTTGACAGTATACTCATTACTTATTTGTGTTATTTATAAATATAGTCTATTCGTAATATATCTTGCTTTTAAAAAAAATCAGTCTGCTCAAATGTACTTGGGACCAATGCATATACATATTTACTCTTAAATCATAAATTTACAAGTGAGCATGAGACGTTACATCATGAATTTATATTCTTCAAGATTATATGATAAGATTATCTGACAACTTACAGAGACTGCCAGGGCTGTTTCTAATTGAAAAGGGCTATCAATGCCTCCCATAACTATACCAAATAATGTAAGTAAGCAGCAGGATTTTTACAAGAACATTTGAAAACATTTTGCAATGGACTCAGATTTCACTAACCTGGGCGTGAGGGAGTATCACTGAAATAAATGTTCTACTTTTAAATTTAAGACAATACAAGTAGCACTTACCCTAGCTGTACCTTTCCAATAACATCACAGAAGTTATGCACCTTGTGACAGCCCCTGCGTCTCGCCTCACAGTTTTTCTGGAATGAATTCTGCAGTAACCCTTACCTTGCTGAGAAGGAAGGGGAGGCATGAGCCGAGAGAAGGGAAAGAACTGTACTATCAGGCTCCACTTCCCAGTGCCTACCCACTGGGATAAGAAATGTCCCTGCATACATAGCATTATTTAAGACAATGACACAAACTTGGCAGTAAGGAATGTCTATCAATAATGCTATTGAAAAGGAGTGTTCGGATGCTTGCGTGAAGCACAGCACCGGCATCCTGTTGAAGAATAATTGCTGTTGCTCACAGCTTTACCCTGTTATGAAAATGCTCCGTAGAGCTGTAGCACAGACTTGTTGAGATAACAGAGTGTAACACTTACACAAAAGCCCATGTCAGTGCCAAGAATCTCTCTATTAAACCATTTTTCTCACCTGCAAGGTTACTCTGTATAACAGTAATGATCTGACTCCGCACATTAGGTAAAGATTAGCTAATGGAATAATATATTCAATACAGTGAATGTCATTAAGAATCAAAGCCCTTTAAAATACAAAATAAGTATGTTTGTCACACCAGTTTGGCAAGGGAAAGAGACTATTACATCTCTCTTCAAGAATACATAAGTGGATAACCCTTTTTCATATCCCTCTAACAAGCAAATTCTCAAATATTACTTCATCAAAAAAATAGATGCTAGCATTTTCAATAGAATTTGATAGCGTTAAATTTACTACCAAAAAGCAGTATGCAGGCAATGTGAAACAAATGAAAATGACCTGTGTACTTACTGCCCTAATTGTCAAAATGCCCGTATCCAGAGCTCAAACAGTTTAGAATGTCTTGGACATTCCACCGGCACAGTTCATGAAAAGAACAGCCTTCAATCAAGTACTGCCTGTCCTGGGTGCATTCATGTTTTTCCAAGGTATCCACAGTTCCCCCATTCCTGCTGTAAGGCCCTTCCTGATGGCCCCCCTGTCTAAGTGTCACTGACTAATCTGCTCACTGTGACAAGCAGAAGGCTTTAACCTGAAGGGATCATTCTTTGTTTCTGAAACAAGAACACATTCATCTAATTTAATCTATTGATTAAGTGCACAGGAGAGGAATACAATTTGCTACTTTGTGTTTATTGGTCATTTGATAATATTTTATATATCCTGGGAAAGTTCCTAAAACTTTATCATCTCTTCCTTAGTGAACATAGGTCTAGAGACTTTTCAAATGTGTTCTCTCCTGGAGGTTCAGTCAAAATAATATAAAATCTCAAAATGAATCAATCTGATGTGCTGATGACTCTTCTAATATTTTTACTAATTAGGGCACTCTTGTAGTCTATGAATACTGGAAATGATAAACATTGAACTATTAAATTCACCGGTATTTGGCCACCCTCAAAATACCTCACTTTCTAACCACCGTTTACTCACAAACAAAAGTAAATTCAAAGTCTTTAACATAATTTTCAAGTGTAAATTATCAATGCGATGTGCCCTGACTATTTTATCTCACATACAAGCTCCCTCTGCAGGTAATAACAAGAGTTAGCAAAAAATATTTGTTATGGCGAAATACTACTGCCTACCCTGTTCTCTCATTTGAGTAAAATGATGTTTCATAAAAATTTGTGATTGACAAATAATTACCTTATTCTCCACCCTGCTTAAGAAGGCAGCCTGGCCTGGCAGCATGCACAAATTTATCAGTCACCCTCAGGCTATTCACATGGGGGGGGGGGCAAAAACAACAAAAACAAACCGTGTTCACACTTAACCAGCTGAAGGCCAAGTGCCCAGCCCACACTTCATTCACCTTCTGAGGGCAAAGCAGGCAGGCAAAGAAGATACCTTGACATCGACTGACAGGAAAAGACAAAAACTGTTTTAAATGAATACACCTCACATTTTATCTCAATCTTTCTCTCAGGAACTCCAAAAGGGAAGAGAATAATTATTTTTTAAACAAATTTTTATTAATTTAACATAAAAATGAAAATTTGACAGACCATTATCTACACTGTAAATGCCGTTACCTCTTTCATAATATTTGTTTCAGAATTTCTTTTAATCTATCTTTACCCAAGACCCACTTTTGCCAAATATCCATCCACCAGGTTGATGTAAATTAGGGTGCCCACAAAAGGGTGAAGACCAGTCTCAAATTCTGGGGGACAATGTGTAAACCCAAAAGTAGCTTAAAGGCGATAGTTGATGCCGTAAAGTCTATGATTTCTCCTTTCCAACACCCACACCACCCCTTTATAATATGTAAATAATGAATAGAAACAAGCCAAATCTAATTTGATTTGCCTTACATTAACTGATAACCTTATAAAAACTGTTTTCTTTTTAATTGTTTCTTTTGGTTTGGTTTGATTTTCTGATACAGGGACTCCCTAAATAATCCAGTGGTCTCCAGCTCAGGACTATTCTTCTGCCTCAGCCTCCTGTGTGCTGAGATTACATTCTTGTATCACCACACCCCACAAAGGTGATGCTTAAAAACAAATTTGTTAATGAGCAAATGAAAATTATAAGATGTGGGTGTGGTTCATAGATAGAGCACTTGTCTAGCATGCACAGGGCTCCAGATTTTACCCTCAGCACTGCAAAACTAACAAAAATGTAAACATGGATTAATTTTCATGCTAATTACAGAAACAAAAATTCTATGTCACTAGATTTTTTTTTACCCCAAGGAAACAAAGAAAATAAGGCAAATGAATTTTAAAATGTAGGATGTCTGTGTATTTTTAAACCAGTAACAATATGAAAGCTGCCTTTTGTGTGCCTTATGGGTACCACAGCACTCACAACAGAAAAAGCAAAGGGTATTAACATTCCTCTTTATTTGTCTACTGAAGTAACAGAGAAGGCACAACTATCCAGGCATTATCTTCCCCATGACAGAGATGCCTAGGGCATCGTAACTCTAGTCTATGATTTCTATTTGTTGATGCATCTGAAACTACATGTAGCAGTTTTGTGTTGTATCCATCTTTTTAAATATGGAAAACAAGACATGGAGTATGTTCAGCCAATCTATCTCCAGTGTACCCGTGTCAGTTCACAGGAAGCCTTCAGCAAGCTCTGTGAAAACACGAACAACTACAGAATACAGGAGCATAAACACGAAACTGTACCCAAGGCTGCTCCCAACAGCCACAGAAAGCAGGAGATTCGAGGAACTAAGACAACTTTAAGAATCCCAAAATTAGGAATCCAAGGAAGGAGCTGGGGACGGAACACAAAGGGAGAAGCTTGCTTAGCAGCAAGTATAAGGCCTAGGCTCAATTCCTAGTACTGGGGGGAAGGGAGCGGAAATAGGTGGAGAAAAGGATGTGTAAGAAATGTAATTTCTAATCAATAACCACAGCACCAAACACTAAAAGACAGAGGCTTTTAATGCAGGAGAATAAAATTTCCCTGTGGAAGGTATGTGCGGAGCGAGGAAATAAAAAGGAGAAAAATAAATGTTGCTTTTAAGCGAAGACAGAAAAATCATTTTTAAACACTTCTTTTCTATGTGAGTGGAAACTTCGAACTGATTACGTAATGGTATTTGATAGAAAATAAACACCAAGTATTGAGTTTATCAACATTTTATAACAGTTCACCCATTTTATGGAAAAGCAGTTATCACAGCAATTCAGTTTTTCTTTAAATAATTAAAATTGGAGCTCATTTTTAAAACACAACAAACCTCTCCTTTGCACTCTCTATAAATAAACTAGGTAGCTATGGTCTACAAAAGAAAACATCAGTCAGAACCAACCAGTCTACCCACCAGCCAACGGTCACTCTGACAGTAACTGGGGTTAGATTATTCAGCCATCTTATCTCTGAGTGGTAATCAGTTCGAGGTGTAGCCTGAGGCAACACGACCAGGGGAGGATGCTCGGGTACTAACAGCGGGCAGCATAGGCAGTGTATGGCCCAAAGGCTGAGAACACCTTTGAGAGTAGAACAGAGCTGAACTCGCCACATCATCTTAAAAAGAGATGCCGTAATCATACCTGGTTCACATTTTAAACTTTCATTAATTTTTAGCACATAACTGTCTAAAAATGCCAATGTGTCAAGATGCTCAGAATATAAATTGTTTGCTCATGTATATATGGCTGGCAAAGAACGGAGGTTAAAGAGTGTACTTTGACAGCTAACCCTTGCCTTTTTATTAGGACCACTCTGGCGCGTCTTTTTGCCACTACTGTGCTTAAAATTTCATTGTGCAAATCAGAAAAAGACAGGAGCTCTGTATGCTTTTGTCCTGACAAAATAATATTGGTTTGATTTGACGGTCTGTCTTAACAGCCTCTGCCATCCTTCACAGCCAAGAATCAACAGTTCACTGTTATGTCCTTTTCGTTTAACTACGTTTGATTAAAAAAAATCAAGGTGATATTCTAAAATAGAACTAAGACTTGGTCATGTATTTCAGGGTGTCCTCCAGCCTGATTTTCAACTCTACATTTCTAATTTTATAAAGTATTGGCTCTAGCTCTTTTAAAAGGCTTCTAGGGGGTTGGATATTGTCGTTCTCTCTCTCTCTCTCTCTCTCTCTCTCTCTCTCTCTCACACACACACACACACACACACACACACACACACACACACACACACTGCACACCCAACTGTAAGAGGGCTTCTTTTAAGGAAACTAAAATGCAGAATTCAGAGACAGGGGTGCAATATGATGTCTGCCCTTTAACGTTTGTAAGATGCTCCTCATAGATTTGGGAGAGAAAAACATGCACGGCAGGACAGACTGGGGCCAGTTTTTGTCCCCTACTTTCTTGTCCTGCACTGATTAATGCTTTGCTCTGCAGAGGGAGACATTACATCCGGGCTAAGACAGACCTAAATTTTACCCTCAGGCAGAAATCTGCTTTAAACATCTCTATTTAAAGTGACATTTGTCCTCCTCCTTTCAACTGGTTTCCCTAGAAATTCCAGGAAGTTGACTTCATGACCTAAAAACAGCCCGGTGGCTTTAGCGCAGCGCTTGTGACTATCCCTGCACTAGGGTAAAGCTGAGTGCAGAATGAATCAACGGGGCCATAAAACAGGTGCCCAGATATCTATCTGCAGCAATGAAGTCTGCGCCACTTTATCGCGCTAAGAATTTAAGATCGAGGATTCCGTACAACTCTAGTGTTGGTGGGAAAAGAAAAAAAGAAAAAAGAAATCCTAAATTGTGTCCCTTTGGATGTTAACTGGCTGCCCTTTCTGAAGGAGGAAGTCTTCAGATTTGAATCTGAAATCAGGTGTAGCATTTCACAATGCTGATCTCAAATACTAACTGATCAAAAATTCTAGAAAAGCAACCTCTATAACAAATAACAACACCCAAGAGTACAGTTTCCTGTGCGTTATGTAAAAACTGCCATGAAAATTAAAAAAAAAAAATGGAAAGGGAAAAGAAAAAAGGATACATAATTTTAAAAAAAAATCACCCAGTAAGCAAACACATGCATATTACAACAGGGGCCAACACCCTCACCCTGCAAAGCATAGTGACGTTTGATATTATTAAGCAATTTCGACCATGCTGGCAAGTTCCTACTAACCAAGGTAATCTAATTTCTGTTGCTTTTCAATCTAAATTGATTTTTTTTTTCTTTTAGCTGTTCTGGTAATTGAACAAATTTATACAAGTGTGATGGGATTTTACTTACCACCATACAATGCATAAAATCGTCTATGAAGACAAACAGTATAGCTTCATAGAGCTGTATTTTTGTTGTAATTAAACAAATGGTATCTGGATTTGCTTTGTGCTTTCCAGACATTTCCAAAGGGTCTGCCGTAACTGCACTGTGTTGGAAGGCATTAGGAGTTTGGTTCCTTAAACTTACTCTTTCCAGGTAGTATTTGCTTGTCAAACATAAGACATTTTCTACAAGGGACAGGGCTGGAAAGAATAATAAGCTTTCCAAAACTTATTGAATTAAAATTTATTTTAGAAGTACCCAAACTATTACTTGCATTAGTCTATCAGACCAATGACCTAAAAATATTGATTTTTTAAAAGGTATTTTTAGCTGATTGGACCTTCCTATTCTTATGGCCCGTGACTTGCCTAAAAATAACTACTTACATCAAAATAACTAAGGACGTCTTCTAGTTTATCACACAGGCTTAAGGAAACCTACACAGCAGACTCAGTGCCTAGCTGCAGTCTGTTGGGTGCTAATTACTCCTTGCTTGTGACCAGACCAGGTCAGTATACTAGGTGTTATGATTCACAGTACCTAATCCCAGTAATTAACTATCTATCTGTATATTAAACAAATCATTTCCTTAAGCTGTTTCTTAAAGCATTTTTAAAAAGAGAAAGTCATTACTTTACCCAGTCTTTGAAAACATCTCACACAACTGAAGAGTTTAGAGAATAGTCCATCTATTTTTCTGATAAGATCACTCTAATTATAGTAATCTAATGATTAAGTTCTTTTTTAACCTTTAATCAAGAATTATTTGCAGAGGTGAGCATTTGGGTAGGCCTGAAAAGCGTAGTGTTATGTAACAAAGAGGCTAACCAACCTATGATTTTCCTCTAGCTTTCAAGTAGAAATGTTTTAATCTTTGTTCAAAATAGTTCCAAAACAGTTATGGATTGTGGCAATGTGAACTTGTAAGCACAAGAGCTGAGCTGGACAACATACCAAGAAGAATCCAAGTCCTTTTTACACTCAGCTATTTTTAGTAGTTCATCAAAACCTTCAACTTAATAAGGAATACTTGTACATAACCTCCCTCCATAAATATGCACCTTATTTCTAGCACATATTACCTTGAAATGACTGTGGTTTTGTTTTACAAAGATCTACTCTGCCAAAGAGCAGGCAGGTGTCAAACGAGCCCATGGCCCTTCCAGACTCCAAAGCGGATACAAAGAATCAAGATCCCAGAGTACAAGCCTCTTGAAGGGAAAGTTCTAAATATAGCACTTGGCAGGATATTCAGTTCTTCCATTCTTAAAATTGTATTTGATTCTTAAGCAAAACTTGCCTAACCTGAGTTTTAGTTATCAAGACTTAGGCAAGTAGTAAACGTTTTCCTTAAAATGAAAACGGAGCGTAGGTGGATACAGGTGTGTGAAGCCCCACATACTGCAATAAATCTTGAATGCTGTCTCTAGTGCATACTACATCTGTTAATAAACTATCGTTTAAATAATTTTTCACACAAGTTAGGTCAAATAAATATTTTTATAGAAAACAGGGCAGTAACATTTTATGACTTGGGTTTGCAGATCGCCTGTTACTCTGACTTCGCATCTGTCCGTTTTCTCAGAACCTATGTGAATTAAGGACACTAAAACATACCCTACACATTTTTAGAAAGCACACACACAGAGCTTCAGTATTGATCAAAGCCCTGGCCCTGGGTAAACCTTGGTTTTAAACCTCTCCATCCTCTGCATATTTTGAGAACCATCCAGAAGGCTGGTGTTTCAGCTGATTGTGGAAACCGCAGCAGTAAAAACTCCAAGTGTTCATCTTAAATTAGGACTCACAGTGCTGCATGTGAGATCTATGTATTTATATTATTTTTTATGACATCCGGAAGTTCTGATGATTGCTTTGGTGTTACTCTGCTAATAAAACAGGGCGAAAAGCCTGGAAAACAAAAGTTATTTATTGGAAATTCTCATGTCAAAACTTGAAGTAATTGGTTTGTTCTAGCCCACATGATTCAATATTCTGAATTCCCTAACTACCTGCTCCCAGGGCTATCTGCATTTCTACATTCGTTTTCTGTTGCCAATACATACCAACCTAGTGATTGAAAATGGCAGCTGACGTGCTTCAACTGCACGTTAATTTTTCTCTAAGTAGCCCAATTTCGTCGTCTAAATTCCAAGAAATCTCATTTTCACTGCATTTTACACCTTTGGAGATTTGTCAAATTCAGGATCATATAAAAGGAATAACAATATTTTCAAGGCAATTTTTGGATGATCACTAAGAGCTCTCAAAGATGGTGTGTTTTCTTCCTAACACATAGCACTCAAAGCAGAGGAGTTAAGCACAATTGGATCACAGGAGTCACAATTACAATCAATTGCACCCCCCACCCCAATACAACAGTACTTCTTTAGCTAGTGAACAAAGCAGATGAACAGCTATCATAAAATGATCGCAGGGTGATGCTCTCCATTGGAAAGGCACTAAAAAAAAAAAAAAAAAAAAAAAAAAAAAAAAAAAAAAAAAAAAAAAACCTCATCTTGATCTGAAAACAATTACCACTCCATTAAACAAAAGACTAAAATATTTAGGCAATTAATGGTGATCCCCCCCCCCCTCTGAAATTGCTACATTAGAATTCATTTCCACTGTTAAAATAGAAGCTAGGAGTCCCAACCCTGAGTAAATAATCCTTCCTCCAAGGTAAGAAGGTCAATTCCTGGCCAAAGCAAACATCACAGGTAAACCAAAAAGAAAAAAGAAAAGGAAGAAGAAAATGAAAGAAAGAAGGAAGGAAGGAAGGAAGAAAGAAAGAAAGAAAGAAAGAAAGAAAGAAAGAAAGAAAGAAAGAAGAAAGCTTTCAACCATTCTCTGTTTATCTTTAAAAAACAGTTTTAAAAAACTAAAATAAAATAAATACAAGTAATTTTCCTCAGAAGAAAATAGTTCTCTCTTGACCTCTGTGCCCTCCACAAATGCCCCACAGATGAGTTTCTTAATTCTTTCTTCACTCAAGTTCTGGGTTGCTAAAAGAAATTCAGACAACATAGTGTTCTACAGATGCTGGGAAAAAACTGAATCAAACAAATGTGGTGTTTTTCTTGAAAAACAACTTTAAGCTAAACAAAAAAGTGTCTAGTGTTTGACAAAAATTTAAAGATGAAAATGGTATCTAAACACAACTACCTCTATTTAAATAAAAGTCATAAAATTTGAGTCTTTGTCACTTAGAAACCTTTTCCAAACTGATACTTGTATCAGAAGTTGTGTTAATAAAGCTCACATGGGCTTTTAATTTTCAACAAGCTCTACTTCCTTTATTCCCTATTAGTTTAGCAAGTATATAAAAGTTCCCGATGTGTGTCTTATCACAAAATAGCTATTGTTGTATAGACTAATTGAAAACCCTTCTAATTGTAATAGCAGGGCAAAGTGTGTCTTAGAAAAGCTATAGGTTAGACAGTAAGGCTTTCTCAGAGTGTTCCACTAAGGACACCCCAAAAGAAACGCAACGGAGACTATCTTAAAACAAAAGGTCACCATGTTTCCTAAGAACAAACCATTTATCAATAGAAAATAATTGTCTCGCCATCTGCAAGTGCTGCAGAGCAACAGACAATGTTTCTAGCTCACATAATTACGGAAGAGGGAAAGTTGGGCAGCACAGCCTGGATGCTCCTTCCAGCCCGCACCCTTTGCAATCCCATTGCCCTTTGGGCCTCCGCTTGGAAGCAAAAGACAGGCTGCAGTTTTCTCAATTGAGCTGAAGCTGAGAAACCTTTGATATGCTAATCACCCCCTTCAAACGGTAAGAATTCACACTTGCATTAATTCAAACAATTTGTGCAGCATGTGAAATGGCACCTCTTTTAGAGCGGGGCAACAAAAGGAACTCAGCAGCAGAGCACGCGTTCCTCGGGATTCCATCACGCACCAGTTTGCTGGACGGTGGAGGGGAGAGACAAAGTTCGAGAACACACCTGAACTTAAACAGATTTTTTTTTAATAAGGAGTCTCTAAGAATTTCGAGTAAGCAGCAAAGCACACTACATTTATAGTTACCTCTGGCTAGGCTCAAGACAGTTCTATCCAACCTGGATGCTGTCACGGTCACCCCCAAAAACTTCTGTATTTCTGTGGACGAATTAGTGCTTCTTTAACGCCCGTTTCTTAAGGTTTACCCACCACAGACTGACTTAGCAAGCGAACTCCCAACAGTCAATCATTGACCAAACGGGCGTGCCTTTCTTCAAGGTTGGAACTAGATAGGAGACAGGCAGCGTCAACTCGAGGGCAGGCTCAAGACTAAGACCAGAGGGAGAAATGAATGAACCAACCACTGGGGAACAACGCCTCTGGAAAGAAGGAATGAGCAAGGGAACCCAGAACCGGAAAAATGCATAAGAAAAAGCAGCGGGGGACGGGAGGGGGGGCGGGAGACGGGGGGGGGGGCGCTCCTTAGAAACCTGGCCTTTGTAAGGGCAACCATCTGGTTACTGCTGAGGCTCACGCGCGCCCAGGCTGCCTGGAGAAGCTGCTAAGCAGCCTGACACCTTTCATGAAGCAGGAGGAAAACATTTCCTCCGTCTGAATATGAGACAGCACGGTTTGTATCTGGAGGAACGGAATCGAGGGGCCGGGGAAGGGGGAGAGAGGGAAGGAGGGAGGGGGAGGAGTCCCCGCACACCAGGGAAGGGCTGTGATGGGCAGCACAGGACGTTGCTTTTGGAGGACAGGCTGGACCAAGGGCTATAAACACCCAGGAAGGCGCACGTGCCTCGGCCTCTGCTCAGAGACAGCCCCGCACTCGCTAAAGCCTCCAGCGATTTCTTCTAATCCAAACCCTGCAGTTCAGCGAAGAGGAAAAAACAAAAACAAAAAAAACTTTGCTGGTCCCAAGTGCAGGAGCCCTGCACACTGAGGGACGCCTTCTCGCTCCGGGTCGCCCTTGTCCCGGTGGCGTGGCGGAGGGTCTGGAATCCAGGAGCCCACGCCCGCGACCCCAAGAGTCTCCCTCCCCTCGCGCTCCTCCCACGACTTCTTCTCCCCGCTGCTTTCAACCTGGGGCTCGCACACGACCCCGCCGGCTCCCCACCCCAAAGGCAGCCCTGGAGCCCACGCCCCTTAACTTCTCCTGCAGGCCCAGCGCGGCCCGCTGCTGCCCTCTCACTGCCGGTCCGGGAGCTTCTCTGCCCTGGCCCCGGCCCGCCGAGTCCCCCGACCCCGGTACCCTCCCGCCTCGTCGCCTAGCTCCCCGGCCCCAGGAGCAGGCGCCCCTAATCGCTGCCAGCCTCAAAACCGGCGCAGCCACATCTGGCTGTGCTTTTCTCTCATCCTCGCCTCTCCGCACCACCTGACCAACGACGAGAAACGACGGCCCGCAACAACTCATCTAAGCCCTCCCCCACCGTCCCCTTCCCAGCGACTCTCTCCCAGGGACAACCCACGGACGAGTCCCTGCCGAGCCTGAGGCCCAACACCTGGGGCAGGGCAGCCAGGCCGAAAATGCACTTCACAATCCCCTCCCCAGCCCCGCTGCGTAAAGAACCAAGGGCACCTTCTGCTCCCCAAGCTTTTTAAGAAATGCCCCCCCCCCAAATGCAAGATTAGGCTGGAGCTGCCTCGCAAGCCCGCACCCCCCGCCTTCTCGGTCCCCAGCAGCCAGCCTGATTCCCGAGAGCGTGACAATAGCCGCACGCGGCCCGGGCGAGCGGGCTGCACCGCACAGAGTTCTGCGGATCGATGTCGGCGGGAAGGGCTGCGCACGAGTGGCCGGCGCGGGTCTGACCCGGAGACACGGCCACCTCCAAGGCGTCAGCCCCATCAGGAGGAGCCCAGCAAACAGGTCTCTGAAGTCGGGCACAGAGGCACATTGTTGGCGCTTACCTCCGGGTGCGCCCCGGCGGGAGGGCCAATCTGGTGCGGGGAGCCGTGCGGGGACTCGGGCGCTAGAGAGGGGCCGCGGCGACCCGCACGGGGTGCTCCTGCTGGTCGAGCGCGCGCGGGGAGGCGGCAGCCGCGGCTGGCGGGCCGGACACGGCGCCGCGCGGCTCCTCGGCGTGTCCTCGGGCTCGAGTCTCCACCGCCGTCAGCCGCCGAGTCCAGCCAAGCAGCCCAGCGGCCCGGGCGGCTGCCGGGGGTTTAAGTCAACATCTTCCCGCAGTTTCCCACACGCCGCTCCGCGACACAGGGGGGGCTTTGCCCACACTCGCGCGCCTACCGCCGCACGCTCCCTTCGGAGCCAAAAATCAAAATCCAAAACCAAAAGATGCGGGGATGATGAGAGAGAGAGCGAAGCTGGCGGAGGTGCGCCGACTCGGGAGTCTCCTGGCAGCGGCGCGGGGGACGGGCGCCAGGGAGCGAGGCCAAGTCCGTCAGTCGGTCCGGAGAAGCCCGGAGTGCGCGGGCAGTGCCGGCAGGACCTGCATCCGGCGCACGCGCCGCCCCTGCGGCCTGGGGCACGACTCTGCCGCCGGCCCTTCCTCACATGTCGGGTCTCCTGGCTTGGGGGGTAGGGGGGCTCTGCGGACCGAGGAGACGAGGAACTCGGGTTCGGGGAAAGCGATGGGAGGAGCAGGGAAGAGCCGCGCCGATGCACAGCCGCGGAGGGAGGCTGGTCCCCTCAACAATCACCAAGAATCCTCCGGTAAGCTCCCGATGGCGCTCGGGCACCTCTGCGTGCGTGTGCGTGTGAGTGTGTGTGTGCGTGTGTGAGAGTGTGTGAGCGCGGAGAGAGTGAGAGCTAGAGGAGAGCAAGGAGAGCAGGGAGCGAGAGACGGGGAGCCCGAAGTCCTGACACGGACTCAGCTAGGGCTGAACTGGAGTCACCTCCTGCCTCCTCCTCCTCCTCCTCAGTCCCCCCCCCCAGCCCCCACCCCCCCACCCCAGGACTGCTAATCATATAAACATATGAGCACGGACCGCGGCGCAGCATCCGTATCTCCCTCCCGCGTTTGCCAGCCAAGGGGCTTGTGCAAACTCCAAAGAAGACAGGCAGCTGAGTACAAAACGCGGAGCAGATAATCTAGAACTCATTGCGCCCAATGGCCATTTTCCACTCCATTGGAGCAGCTGCGGCAGCGGGGCGCCCGAGCGCAGGGCAGAAGGAGGAGGAGGAGCGAAGGGGACACTTACTAGCGTCGAGCCTTTCGGGTGGCGGTGGCGACGGCCGAGCAGCCGCCCCAAGACTGGCCGGCCCGGGCTCGGCCCGGTGGGGCGGCCGCAGGGCTCTCCGGGAGGCGCTGGTGGCGGTGGCGGCGGGGGGACGCGCGCGCACGGCCGCGGAACGCGCCCCTGAGGCGCCCGCGCAGGCTCGCGCCCCTCCCCTCTCCTCCCCTTGGCGATCGGCTGGCGTCCCCCCACCCCCAGCCAGGTCGGGGGTTTCGGTATCCAGCCTTCACCCTCTGCACTCTGCCCCCACCCCCACCCCAACTCCACTCTCAGCGAGCCCGCTGCACGCTCAAAGCCCGCGCGCACACACGCACTTTCCAAACATCGCTTTTATTTCGGGATCCCGGTGTCGGGGATCCGGGAGAGCTCGGTGTTCTGGCCACCCGGGGCCGGGCACTGGGGCCGCTGGGGCCTGCAGCTCGGGACCCCGCTCCCTATTTCCCTCTTCCCCTCCAGGCCCAGGAGTTCATTCCTTGCCAGGACTGCGCCCCGACGCTCTGGAAGCGTCTTTTACCCACCCCGTCTCCAGGTTTTCTCTGCTCCGCGCGCCCCGAGCCGGAGGCCCCGAAACTTTTAGTTTCCGCAGCCCTCCTTTTGTGTGACTGCTTGCAGGAGAAAGGAGGTCTGTTTGCCGCGTCTGCCTCCGTCCGGCTGCAGCGCGCAGGGGACGCTCCAGGGCTAATGCGTCTTTGATACCTGAGATTTCCGGCGCGCTCGTTAACGAAAGTTACATTTTTTTTTAATTGCGATGACTTTTTCTTTGTAGTTACACAGAGCTAGCTAAACTTTGACTTTATTGACTATATTTCACAAGAGCGTTCTGTTTGTTTTTTATTAAACTCACCAGGATATGCAACGGAAGGGAAGGAGACTGACTGCAAGGCTTTGCTTGCTAGAACATTCATAGTCCTCTTAGGTCTATCTCCTGTTTCCATATATTGAAACCGCATAAGCTCTTGTCCTCTCGAAACACTTTCTTGTCCCTCTCTGCTGACAGTGTCAGCAAACGACAGAAACAAGCTGAAAGGACCAGACCACAACAATATCCTGCTAGGAGAAAATAAATAAAAATAAACGTTTAAAAACTGGGTAAGCGTCTTCTGCCCAGGAGGTAAATAATCAAATCTGGATTTTTTTTTATTATTTACAAGATTTCTGAACAAAAAGCAGTAAGTTTTCCATTGTATTCATAAACTACTGAGTTAATGAATTCAGCTATTTGCCTTTGAGAAACTGATTCTCCCAGATTTGAAACCTCTAAAAACCAGGATGAAATTTGAGCTTGTTTGCTTTCAGAAACAATATATACTTTTTGTTACTGTGGGTATGTTGCAGTCACCACACTTCGGAAATCATTCCAAACAATGTTATTAAAATGTCAACAGGAGATTGCTCTGAAGACTCGAAGATTCTGAATAACAATTAGCATTTGCATTTTGTCACAGAGCCAAATATTTGCAGCAGTAAAGTCATTCAAATACTGGTCAATTGCGTTCTTGAATGTAGAAAATCTGAAGTTAAGTATGCATATATCCAAATTACATCATCATTCTCAGATTCAACGAATCTCCTATGACCCCGTTTCTTCTACTGAATGTAGGGTGCTTGAAAAAATGAGCAACCTAGTGTGCTTTTCTTTACACTACAGATACTCCTCACCTGGAAATTCTTAGATTAATCAGTTGAAATATCTTCCATGCAGTATTAAAGTAGTCTGGAAAACACACACCTATGCAGAGCTCATGCAAAACATGAGTGTGCTTACATTGTCCCACTAGTCAAAAGCTGTACAAGGAGCAGATCCTCCTAGAAAAGTTAAGTCTGCCTACTTAAAGTAGGTGAAAAGAAGGCAGACCAATGATTTTCAGACATCAAAGGCCATTAATATCACATTCTCCTTTTTCAAAAAAAAATTATTTGTGAGTGTAAGACACAGTATGTCAATCTACTAATAATTTGCATTTGCCAAAAAAATTAGCTCTTTCTTTTGTTCAGCTTTGAAGGTTTTCATTCATCTGGCCTGATTCACAGGAAGCCCCAGTGAGTGCACAGACCCGTCTAATCCTATTTTCTTTGGGGAAGCAAAACTTAGCCTGAAGTTTTTATTTAGTGAGCTTAGTAAGTAATCAATAGACATTTTTGCCTGAATTAAGCTGGCCATATGTTGGCTCATTTATTTAATTCTTTCAGAAAGAATCTCTGAAAGAAACCACTGTCTACATTTCATATGTCTGATACTCTTTGATGCTCAGGACATAAAGTGAGTTACTCTCCACTATGCTTCTAAGTCGACAACATCACACCACACACACACACACACACACACACACACACACTTAAAAGGAGGAAAGTTTGCCAAAAGTGAGTTAAAAACTCTAAGGAACATAAAATGACCCATAAAAATTTCCAATCTTGATTTAGTAGGGTGTATATTCTCTACAGCTCAAAGGTTCAGAAAATTTTCATCCTGAGAATGTATACTTGCTATGCCAAAACACACACACACACACACACACACACACACACACACACACACACACGTAGTGTTATCTATTCTCCAAGATACCTTAAATATTAAGAACTTTTAATTCCTTATTATTTAAATATCATAATAGTTCAATTTTCTGGGTATATATACAAAAAATAATTAGCAGAGCAATCAATTCAATTTAAATGTTGAAGATTAAGCTGTTAGTCATAGACCTGACATTGAAAAGGAACAGTTATGTGATACACTCCACAGAGCCTGGCCACATGCAGAAAACATAACTTACCTGACACTTCATGACAATTCAAAACACAATCTCCAACGATACAGGTGTTATGGTAGTAGAAGAAAAAAAAAATGAACTGAGTTCCTAAATAGTGTCTACAGATGTGTGCAGTGTCAGGGGAATATGTTACTCGTTGCTAAAATCCAATGGACTGGACACAACTACTCAATTGATATTACTATTTAAGTAACGGCAAAATCATTGACTTCTTCATCATACTTGCTAACTGTTTTTTTTTTTTTTAAATAGATTCTACAAAGGACAAAAGAAATACCCATTTCCATTTGTTTTATGTTAAATCAACATCTAACCACTCATGGTGATTTTATTCAAAGAAAACAGAAGGAACTCATTAGTTTATGTGGTTAGAGAGATTGGTGGGCTTCAAACATTTTTACCATACATGTTTTCCCAACTGTAGAAACGCATGTTTTTAATTTAAACAACTTCAAGAAACTAGAAATTATTTCATTCAATAGGCTCATGTATTTCTGATACTGAAATCATGTTAATTATCAAAGCTGTTTGCTATCCATGTATATTGGTTTATGAAGAAAATGATCAGGTATTTGTCAAAATACAGTCTGAATAGTGACAGTTTAGGTAACAAGTTAATAGAAAAAATGAATATGGGCATAGTGGCAAAGTGCTGGGATCGGGACAGGCCAGTAGACCCAGCTGGAGCAAACTTGAATATAAATAAACCAAGTCTAAAAGAGGCTACACAGGGCGGCAATCGAGTGTGTGTGTGTGGGGGGGGGTTGCTGGGACGTGACAGCCTGAAGATTGAACTAAAGCAGTAAAGAGAACTATCTCAGAGGGGAGGCTGGGTCTGTCATAACGAATACATTTCTAGCTGGGCCTTGGTAGTGCATGCCTTTAATCCCAGCACCTGGGAGGCAGAGGCAGAAGTATCTCTGTGAGTTCGAGGCCAGCCTGGTCTACAGAAGGGAGTTCTGGGACAGGTTCCAAAGTTACAGAGAAACCCTGCCTAAAAAAAAAAAAAAAAAAAAAAAATACATTTTTACCTGAGAAATTGAAAAAGGTATGGGAGGTATGGCATAAACTGAACATAGTGGTGCACACCTTTAATCTCAGGATTTGGGATCAGAGACAGGTAGATCTTTGTGAGTTTGATGCCAGCCTGGTCTATAGAGTTCCAGGACAACCAGAGCTACATAGTTGACCTACATAGCTACCCTGTCTCAAAAACAAACAACAAGTATGTAAAACGACTCCACTTTTTAGTTCAAAACTAGGAACAAGATTAGTTAGTTAGATTATGTCCTAATTTGAATGCACTCCTCTTTTCCTGGTCACTACAATTTGATGTTGTGTGGGGAAATGGCCCCCTGCTCTGGAAAGCCCTCTGGCAGAACGCTCTAGAGCAGCTCAAAGCAGTGTGAGTCACAAATTTAACTAGAACTGTTTAAAAGTTGCCAGCTTTGTTTTTATTTCTTCCTTCTTTCTTTCTTTCTTTCTTTCTTTCTCTCTCTCTCTCTCTCTCTCTCTCTCTCTCTCTCTCTCTCTCTCTCTCTCTCTCCCTCTCTCCCTCTCTCTCTCCCTCCCTTCCTTCCTTTCTTTCTTTCTTCCTTTTTGCTTTTTGCTTTGCCATGCATGGAGGGAGCTAAAATGAAATCAAAACTCATTTTCCATGAGACAGAAACATATGAAAACACTTGGCAAAGCCAGTAAGTTTTAATTATTCTCTAAGCTCTCTAGGCTCAGTAAATTTTGTCCAAGAAGGCCAAACCTTACCTAAAAGGAGGCAATACAGTCTCAAAATTCAGGGTAGTGAAAAGCATGATATAAATATGATTATGGTGTACTATACTTAATGATATTATTTAGAATATATAATCATATGAATTTTAAGACTATCCTTTTATAATTAATACTTTTAAAAATATCCACCCATATAAGAGGCTTCATGAGTTTTTCTATACACATCCTCTTTAAATATGCATAACGAGCTGTAAAGGATTATAAAAATTTTATACCATTACAATTATGATCGTTGAAAGTAAGCAAATTAAAAATGATATCCCTTATAATCATTGTTCCACTGAGTTTCTCACAAGTCAAAGTCTTTCTTTTCCGTAGACTGTTCCCATAACTCTCGCTAATCTCTGCACCGTAAGGATTTTCCCTTAATTGGGTCTTATAGATTTTCTTCTATCAATGCTTCTGCCAAACCAAGACAGAGAAGTGAACTGTTTCCACAAACTCTCCGTCCCAACAACTCGTCATTATGCTCTTCAGGATTCATGTCCCCATGCACTTTTTCCTTGTTAATGTGTGTGTTTAGAAATGAACTTTCTCCCTTTCTTTTTAATGCATGTGAACCTTACCACTGTCAACCATGAAGGTGAAATTTCTTTAAAAATTATTGAAATTCAACCAAGATACCAGACTCCGCGTGTGCCATTCCTGGTAAATCATCATACATACATCTCTTGAGTGCAGAACAAAAGCAAAGAGATGTTAACGGTGGCGGCGGCTCCATGCTGAAAAGCAGCCTCACAGAATCCTCACAATGGGATTTTCCATGGCTCCGGGAATATGACTTTGCCTATTCATATCGCAGTCCACTGCAGTATGACCGAACTTGCTAAAGGCTCTAAGAGTCAGAATGCAAACTCACAGATGCCTCCTGTGAGTTCTAGAAAGTCAAAAATATTATTGCATCATTTTCTGATGTTTTCAAATTAAAACTAAGTTCTCATGGCTGTACAACATAAAATAGTTGTAATAAATAGTCTTAATATTTTTAAATAAAGAAAATTTATTTAATTTTTGAAAACACTTCATTTTAAAAATACTTAATTTAAAATTGTAAAACATGAGGCTTTTTATTTTCAATCTGATTGAGCCTCTGTTCAATTCTATTGGCTTTTACTGACATTTCCCATTGTTTCATTTTCTTATTAATGTAATTATATTATTTTTCAATTCTATTTTTTTTTGAGACAGGATCTTATGTAGCCCAAGCCAGCCTCTAACTGGATGTATAGCTAAGGATAGCCCCAAACTTCTAAGCCTTCTGCTTCCAGGAATTACATATGCAGGAATTCATGCCCAGTTCCTGCAGTGGTGGGCATGGAACCAAAGGCTTCATGGATGCCATTAGGCAAGCACTCTCCCAGCTGAGCCACAATGCCAGCACCATTTTTTAAAGGTACTTATTTGTTTTATATATTTTGGTAAAAAACACATTTGAGCATGTGAGAACCAGAATAGCAATTTACAAAGTAAAAGGCTGTATAGATTCTTGATAATACCATATAGTTTCTTGATAAGCTATTACAATGTCCCCTTTTCCACAATAATTTAAATCATTCCATTGAGTTCTCACCTCATTGTAAATCTTCGAGGTTCATCACCTAGGCCCTACACTACACAATGACATCATCAGCACATGCTTTTGCGATACATAAAAATACATTAGAATGGAATTAATTTTTCTCTGAAACTAATATTCAAATTTAGAATCCTATTAAAACTTGATTTGTATCTCAAAAGAGTACTGAACTGGTATGGTAGTGATGAGATTTGGTTGTGTGAATATTTTTAAGTATTTTGATTTTAAAAATCACAAAATATTTTTTTGCTTGAGGTTAAAAATAAAACATTAGTATAACCCGTGAAGCCACTGTGCATTAAAAGGACACTGCTGCACTGTTGCCCAGATCACTGTTCTTGGGATGCTTTTGTGTGTTCTCTGAATTATCTACCCTCTAATTCAATTGTCCTTACTTCTGAAATCGCAGATCGCAACAGAACTAAAACAGATTATTAGTGTGCCAAGAGTCTCCCCACCTTCACTATGGAGATATAATTATGGCACCAGTTTAATTACTACTGTGTCTTTAACACTTGAATTAATGGCCCAAATGCAAACCATGTATTTTAAATTGTTCAGACAATATAGAATGCACTGCAAGGAAAACTAATTTCCTGTTTGTTATCTAATGGTAATTGAAACACAACAATTCATTATGATGCTAGGTTATTGTTGTATGTGAAATGACAAGTCTCCACAATAAAGGTGATAGATATAATGAGGAGAAAAAGCTTTTTAAAAATAAAATCAGAGAGAAGTTGAATACAAACACCAGCTATAAAATCTAAATGGACAAGGAACCCAAGACTGAGACTTGTTTTTAAATAATATGAAACCCAAGAAGAATGTTATTTCTTGGGATGCTTTTGTATGTTTGTCTGTGTGTAGTCATACAGTAAACAAACCTTTATGTAGTCAAATTAAGAATCTGAGAAATACCTGAAATAATGAATCTTGACATTTTCATGCCATTAGTTAATGCATACTTTCTCTTTAATGCCCTATTGTAAAATGATTTTAAAGTTTATGAACGTAAGTACATATATATACATATGTATACCAAGCTATTTTATGCAGGTATAGATTTGAGATCATAAGGATGGCATATGCTTATGTACAGAAATAAACTATGTAATGTCAAAAATAGATACTGAATTAAATATTTAGAAAACTATCTTTAACTACCTGAACAAATTTATAGGTTTTCAAAATCATTATAAAATATTGTCCCTTAAAACAGAAGCAAGTTTATCTTTGCTTAAATTTTCCAGTTAATGAAAGAAATGTTTAAATACTCTATAGTGAGATTATTAACGTCTACAAAACTGAAACAGATGCTTGTCTTAATATACCATTAAATTTATGATATACATAGAACCCTTACATAAAGCTGACGGAGGCTGGTGCCTCTAATTGCTCTAGATTTATAATAACCTGATCTGGTTTTCCTAAGTACTGGAACCCTTTAAACAAAATTAGAAAGCAGTTGTGCCTTGTGTGATTAAAGATGCAGTTCCCGTTGGGGGTAATGAGAAAAGTTAGAACATGTTTCTTTCTTTATGGATGTTTCTAGAATAAACAAGACTGCCATACATTATATATTTTTGTTACTATGATTTCCTTGTTTTTAATTATAAAATAAGCCAATTGAATTTCAGTGGGGGCTCCAATTGAAACTGTGCCAAAATTGAGCTGAAGAATGTGCACTGAACTTCATAAAAATCCTTAAAATTCTTCCCAGGGATTGGAGGTCTTAGTGTACAAATATTAGTTCATGATTTTCTAGAGCTAAATATCCTTCTGATTTAGACTGTGCAGAGGAAAGTCTTGCAGGCCTGATACATTTTAAACTTACACGATGACGTGGAGAAAACTGTTCATGAGTAATGACTGCTAGATTCATATAAATTACAAACAGAAAAAAAATTCAATCTATTTTATCTCTTATACAAATAACATTTACAGCACTGTTTGAAAGTTCACTTGGTGAATTGTAGTGTACAGCTCCTAAGCTCCAAATCTGTCAGAACACTTTGTTTTAAATAATGGGAACACTATTTCTCTTTTTTTAAGAAAAAAGAAATAAGTCAGAAAATGTTAATACAAATATCAATATAAACACATATGTATATATTTGTGTATATAGAAAATAAGTGCATGCAAAAGTATTAATTCATTAAAAGTTTATCTCTCATAAAACCTTTATTAGCCCTTGAAGTCTTTGCCACTTCATATAAAATGATTTATCTTTTGAATAACAAGGTCCCATTAATCTGTTTGACAAAGGAATTTTTAAATCATTTAAATAATGTATTGGGATGAATTATTTAAATTCTGTAAAATATATATGTGAACATGTGTATGTGTATATCCGTATCTATGTATTTTTGTTCTAGCACAATATCGCTGAGAAAACTCAGGGCAGTATGTAGAGGCACTGTCCTTGACACCACCTGTCTGGCTAGCTGTGGCTGCCACTGAGGAGGTCTTTGATCGCCCACTGCTGGCACAGGACCCCTGTAAGGGGCCATTTGGGCTCCATTTGGCAGCACATGGTGATTTCATGTCAGAGAAACTTACACATTATTTTCTATATTCATTTTCAATTTTTGCGTTTTCGTTGCAATTGTAGGCTGACATAATTTTCAACATGTAAGGATAATAAAGGCAATTATTGGGCCGTCATAGAAAACTGCTTTCCTCGTGCTGGGGTAGGCGCTACTGGAGAGTGGCAAACACACCCCCTCCCCAGAGTAAGAGGTTGCCGGTATAAACAGATATGCCTGGAGGAGAGGTAGGGACAGATACCAGCCAACCCTGTGAACAGTACGCAAAGCCAAGGGCATAAGGATTCCCTTAATATGCTCAACAGGCATGCTGTTCGGGAAGTTTCACTCTCCACTCTGTCTTCACGGTTATTCATGCAATTTTTCTCAATTAAATCGTGTTCTTTTTCCTCTGAGGATGTGTGTGTTTGTGTGTGTGTGTGTGTGTGTGTGTGTGTGTGTGTGTGTGTGTGTGTGTGTGTGTGTTTAACTTTCCCAAATAAGACAATTAATAATCCCACAAATTTAGCAAGGTTGCAAAACTTAGGGCAGCTTCTTATCACTTTTAATTTTAAACATGCAAGAAAGTTAGCTTTTATTTAAGTCTCTCCTCTGCCAAACCCATTTTTTTTTTTCTTTTTGTTTTTTGATTTTTGCCTGTTAGTCCTTGCTTTGGGAAACTCCATTCTGCTGGTTTGTAGTTATTTGTTTTACTATTTTTCCTCTAGGGCACTCCTCTCCCCGTTGTCCCAGTTTAGGGTGAGTTCATTTAGTTTTTATTTCCGTTTTGTGGCACAAGCCTCTCAACACATTCTTTTGGGTTTCACTTGCCAGAGAGCTCTTAATTTTGCACGTAAAATTGTATTGCATTTTTGTGCCGTCTGGTAAACTTGCAAGCGCCTGTCGCTCACTTACATAAAGCCCACCTGTAACACTTGCCACTTCACACATGTTATCTGCTCTGCTCAAAGCTTGAAAAAGAGCAAGGAAAAGCCAGGAAGCTGACACAATGGTAAAAAGGGTGTGACATAACAAAGGAGGACTGACACCTTGGGAGACAATTCTCTAAAGAAGACCTAAGTTTTAAAGTCTAAGTTTTTAAATTAAGAAGAAGAAAAGAGTGAGAAAGTAGTAAAGAAACCCCCTCCTGGAAGTCCTTGGCCAGCACTGCCCTCTTGCCCAAATCCTGGGATAGAACCCAGAGCCTCTCCATGTGCTGGGCCAGCTCTCTTCCACTGAGCCATATCCTCCGCCAGCTCACATTTTGTAGACTGACTGTCAACTGTACATGACATAGGAAGTAGTAGGATTATATACTACTCAGAATAGAACAGTGGGTACCAACCACTGAGGTAATTTGGACACATTTCACCTGTTCTCGGAAGCCTTCTGAAGAACAGTGGCTTCCGCAGTATTCAGCAGCTGCAGTTGCTCATGGAATAAAGGAGTCAGGATGCTATCGTTGTGGATTTACCACTGTACACTTCCGATCAGCATCAAGGTTACTTGGTCTGGATGTGACAGCACCACTTTAGCCAATGTAGATATTAGAAGTAAAATAACCTAGAAATCTTGCAAGAATGTGTTTACCACCATACATGGAAAGTATACATACCATTGTTACTTATTAACAAATGAGTAAGTTTATTTAAATAGCTTGTTTTAGTCAGTTCATTGAAATATTGTTGTGAGCTATTTGTAAATTTTCACATATTGGTGATTGCAGTCAAAATCTGAGTGATTTCCAAAACTTAATTTAATGAAAATGTTATACGTTCTTTTTAGTAAAGACAATCACAAATAATGGGGTTTTCTAGTTCTTCTATAAATAATCTTATTGTTTATATACAGGTGTGTGTATGTGTGTGTGTGTGTGTGTGTGTGTGTGTGTGTGTGTGTGTGTGTGTTGAGATGATGGACGTCACACAACTAAGACCATATTTATTGGCGTTTGTACCACGAGTTCAGCAAAGTTGAAATAGTGGTGGCCTTGCCACTTTGCATAGAACAACCTTTCTCCCTTGTATCCTTCCTGTCCCAATCACATGGCAGAGGAGAACCTCAGATCCTGGAGTCAATGGAATGTTATGTTTTTAATCCCAGCACCCAGGTTTTATTTGAAGGCAAAACATCTTTGACAAATTATACATTATAAAGAGCATCATACTTTTATCTTAGCTCATTATGAGTCATTAAGTTGTCAAAGCCCAAACTTTACTTCTTTGAGCCAGAAACACATTTTAACCATTCTTTTGTCCTGCCAAACTACCAGAAATTTTATTAATTTTATCTTAAAGAGCAAATTTACTAATAGCAATTTCCAGAGAAGTAGACATTGTACTATGACTTTGTTGGTTCTGTTTCTGTCTGTGCTTTTACATTACAGCTGTTCTATGAAATTCTCTTGGAATACAGTGGAGTACTGGTTCATTGTATCAAGAAAACCATACTGACTCTCACTGTATTCATCTTTGATGATTGGGAGTTTGGAGTCTTCAAGAATCATACAATGACCATTGCTAACATAGCCTACTCCGCATCTCTGTCTATGTTGTTTTAATTTGTTCTGTACCCCAAGAGCGCCTTAGATTGCCCTTATAAATTACCAGCTGTTAGGGCAGCATTCCTCAGATGTTACAAACTCCTAAATCGTAACAAGTCTTGCCAACAAATGCAGTTTGTTTGCCCCATAAATATAGAATCACACAGTCTTTTGGTTTTTAATCTGTTATTTGTCAACTTAAAAATGAGATTTGGGAGCTGGGAATGTAGCTCAAGGGTAGAGCAATGATCTATCATGTGTTAGGTCCTAGGGGTTTTTTGGGGGTGGGGCGATTAAGAGATTATATATTTCTACCTTCTGGGGCTTGGGGACATGGGATATTCTTAACTTCACGTCAGCCTTGAGCATGGGAGGTTTGTTTTGGTAAACAAAGGTGCAAGCATGGATTTACAGAGTTCTCCACAAATCCTATTACCTCCTCCAGAGCTAGCATGACCCCTCCTGCCATGAGTCACCCAGTGTCTGCTATTGTTTGATGTTCTCTCAGGATGGCGTTAAAGAAAACAGAGTATATCTTGACCCACGTGTCTATTCTGTGGAAAGCTGGAAGTCAGAGCAACAGGGCTGTGTGGGAGCTAGGGAGAAGGTAAGATGCTTGCGGTCAGGCATGAGAACCTGGGTTCATCTCACAGAATGCACGTGAAGGCTAGCATAACAGCCCATATTTGTAATCCCAGTGCCGGAGAGAGAGAGACAAAAGGATGCCTTGACTGTATAGTCTTGCTAGCCAGCCAGTTCAGCCAAATTGGCAAGCTCCGCATTCATGGAACCACTGTCTCAAAATTTAAAGTTGAGAACAGTTCAGAGTACTGACACTGACCTTTGGCCTCTATTCACAGGCACACACACACACACACACACACACACACACACACACACACATGTCTACATAAGCACACATATGTACACATATTCACATACATATGAAAATATACGTACACATATAAACACACAATGACTTGACTTGTCACCCACTTTCCTCTTATGTATTTCCTTTTTTCTTCCAGGAATCTTTGGGCATCTTAGCTTTAAGCTTCACTGGACACTACTGTATATTCTGAACAAACATATGAATCACATGTCCCTGTATCAGACATGAAGAAATGTAGTAAATAGTAGTACAGGTGCTTTCTTGGGTTCAAAGGGTTGGTGTAATACTAACGTACTTGTTACTCACAGTTCATACTACGCAACTTTCTACTGACCAAGTTCACATTCTTCGGCTTTCTCCTCTCCTGGCTGGCTGCTACCCCAACACCCATCCCCTTTATCGTCTTCTCATAAGCTTTGTTTTCATTCCTGGACCTGTTCAGTTTCCCTCTGTGTTTATCAGAAGCAAATGCCATTTTTTCATTATTTTTGCATCATGTTGTACCACATAATTATGTTTCACCAAGGGAGGATACATGAAAGAAATCATACACTTCCAACCAACAAACAGAAGCAAACAACTTCTAAGGATTTTCACAAACTGCACAGTTTAGTAGCCATCGCTCAACAAATGAGCAAGACTCGTGGCAGAAACAGCTAAACACAAAATGTTTCAAGGCAAACAAGCTAAGCTTTAACTCAAAACCACAAGTAATTGATAGCCCCACACATGCGGAAATTCTATTTTTCAAAGGAGAATATTTAGTTAGAACCCAGACAATCTACAGAATCTGAATTAAGAATCATTTTCAACATCCCAATTCAGGATGTTTTCTGCTTGCATCTCTGATGTTACTCCCAATTTTATTTTATACTATGTATTTCCCCAGACAAATTTCTACTATGACTACAGGTTAAGACAGTTTCTCATGGAATGTTACTGCTTCAGGTATAAATTGGAAAATATGATCATGGATTAATGCACAAGATGAGATCCATCTATATAAAATATATTCATATATATGAAATACACTCATTTTAAAGAAAGTTATGTTTCATATATATATATATGATGATCCTGAAGATTAAGCTGAGAATCATATATAATAAGTGAATTCTTCCCCACTGAGTCAAATCACACATTGCTGGTCCACAAAACATCTCTTATAACATTTTGAAATACTGAGTAATACATAATTTCTAAAAATTAATATTTTGTGGTCCTGTTGGAATACTATTCTCTTCAAACAGTTTCACCAACTTTCAATTAACTTGTCTTTAATTTTGTTTCAGAGCACATGAATACCTGCCAACTGTTTTGCTAAAGAATTGCCAGCAGCTTCACTATTAAAACTTTATTAGAATAATTATCGTGTTAATTGGGTAGAGCCCATTAAATGGAAATCATTACAAATATCTTCCTGTTTGGAAACTGATATTGGTATCTATGACTGTGTTAGCCAGGTCTAAAGTAAATTGATCAAGAGTGATGGTCATACCCGAATCCCAGGATTCAGGAAGCTTGGGCAGGAAGATAAAGGAGTGTTCAAGGACTGCCTGGTCTACACAGTTAGTTCAAGGCAAGCCTAGATAGCTTCAATGCACAAAACTCTTACTGAGCAACTGTATTTTGAATTATGTTCTCCAAACCATTATAAAACAAGGCACAGCAAAGCTTATCTGTAATTCTCTAGCATCTGCAGAGAGACAGGAAGTGGAAACAGAAAACATGAAGGCCAGCCTGGTCTACAGAGACAAGAAACTAGAGGGCTAGCTTGTTCTACAGAGTGCTGAGAAACAGGAGAGGGGATCAAATAAGGAGGACTGTGAGGACCAACACCCACGGTTGTTCTCAGATATCCACCCCCACCCCTGTGTGTGTGTGTGTGTGTGTGTGTGTGTGTGTGTGTGTGTGTGTGTGGTGTGTGTGGTGTGTGTGTGGTGTGTGTGTGTGTGTGTGTGTGTGTGTGTGTGTGTGTGGTGTGTGTGGTCTGTCTGTCTATATCTGTCTCTCTCTTGCATACACACACACACACACACACACACACACACTCACACACACACAGAGTTTATTTTTTAACTCATCAAGACCCTGTCTCAAAAGAAATATTTCTTTCTTGTCATCAGACAAGGGTCTTTTTTTGTTTTATTTTGTGCTTGAGTTTGTTTTTGTTGTTGTTGTTATTTGTTTGTTTTGTTTTGTTCTTCAAACAGACGGGGCTTCTCTGTGTATCCCTAGCTGTCCTGGAACATACTTTGTAGTCCAGGCTGGCCTCAAACTCACAGAGATCTGTCTGCTTCTGCCTCCCATGTGCTGGAATTAAAGGCGTGCACCACCACATCCCTGGCCATACAAGGCTCTTATAAATGACACTAATAAAATTAAACTTTCATTAATTAGTGTTTATTTTCTACTTACTTCTACTTTCTATTTCTATTTTTCAACTTATTTCTATTAATCAAACAATTAATTGAAATATAAATTGAATACAAAGGATAAAAGTCAATTCTTAGCCGGGCGGTGGTGGCGCACGCCTTTAATCTCAGCACTCGGGAGGCAGAGGCAGGTGGATCTCTATGAGTTCGAGGCCAGCCTGGGCTACCAAGTGAGTTCCAGGAAAGGCACAAAGCTACACAGAGACACCCTGTCTCGGAAAAAAAAATGACAATTCTTAAAATTAAATGAGTGATTTGATCAATTACTTACTCTATATTCATACAAAAAAGAAAGAAACACATTTTCCATTGTTTATAGCCCTCAACAGAATATATATTTTAAAAAGTAAAATTTCTTCTCTTGATGCTTAATAAAAACCTGATGAGCCTACACCTGGCTGAATCCTTTATATTCACTACTTACTTAACTTCTGCAATTGAGTTCAATCAGAATTTGGTAAATACCACTTGAAATCACTTTGCTCTGCAGAAGTTTAGAAACATGACCACCTACTAGTTTGGGTCATCCTTTCAAAGAAGCCACAGATGCTGTTTTTCAAAATAAAACTAACTGGAAGATTAACCAGTTTTGCTCACTAACACTGTGTGGGATCTATGGAAAACCAATCTGAAAATAGTCTCATAATATGAAGTGCAGGCTCACTTACCTTTGCTTAATATCAATTTTAGGCTTTTGTTTGTTCCTGTGTTTGTTGAAGATCATCTTACTATGTAGCCCAGGCTGCCCTGGAACTTGCTGCGACTCTGCAGTGCTGGGAATAAAGGTATTCACCTTCATACCATCATGCCCAGTTCTAAGATAGATTCATGCATGTTCTCTCTCTCTCTCTCTCTCTCTCTCTCTCTCTCTCTCTCTCTCTCTCTCTCTCTCTCTGTGTGTGTGTGTGTGTGTGTGTGTATGTGTGTGTGTGTGTGTGTGTGTGTGTGTGTGTGTGTGTTGTGTGTGTGTGTGAGAGGGAGGCATGTGTGGGTGTGGGTGTGGAGGAGGGTTTCCAAGAGCCTTGTGCATGCTGTGTGTTCTAACCCTGAGCCAAGTGTGCCTCTCAGCTTTCGAAGAGCAACACAAAGGGAAAGGCTCTTAAAAGATTGTCAATACTGAGCAAAAGCATAGTGAGGCCAGAAAGAACTCACCGAATCCAAAGCTATCCAGTTCCTTGTCCCTCGTACCTGGCCCTGACTCCCCAGGGTCTTTTTCTGCCCTCTCCTCCCAGCATCAAGCAAGGACAACCCAGTGTTAGCCATCCCACAGAGATCGCCTTCCTTCTCAACTCTGATGCCCCAGCCAGGGCAACTCCTCAAAGGAAAGTTCAACCTTTTTAAAACTAAATCCGCTCAGAAATCAACCACTCTCTACCAAACCCTAATTCTAATAAAAATTCTTATTAGAGGAAGAAGGAGCTCACAGTGTCTGATAAGTCTTGGAAGAGGATAATGAAAACTCCTCTATGGAATGCTTCAGGTTTCCACCATCAGTTCCAGTGACTTTATAGGGTAGCTGATAAATCTGCATCTCTTCCAGACAAAGCCATCAACTCAGGAGAGAAAGATCTCAGGCCATCTGGGTATAACTAAAATATATTACTAGTTAACAACTGGATTCCAAATGCAGAAACTAGTTTTTGGTTAATTTTTGAAAGTCTAGCTGTGCTCTGTAGATACAAAATGAATTTTGCCATTATAATCAGTGCCTTCCACCTTTAATCCCAGCACTCGGGAGGCAGAGGCAGGGAATTTCTGTGGGTTTTGTAGCCAGTCTGGTCTACAGAGCAAGTTCTAGGACAGCCAAGTATACACATAAAGAAATCCTGTCTGCAAAAATGAAAAAGCAAACAAATAAAAAAGAAAGAATGAAGAAAAAGGGAAAGAAAGAAAAAAAACAGTGGCTGGATTTCTTGGGCTACTTGGCAACACCTCTTCATGGAATTCACACTGCATGTGTCCAGCGGATTTAACAGAGGTGGAAGTGGGTGGCAGGTCAAGGACATTAGCCAGGCACCACTTAGATATCTGATGCTGGGCAGACATTTAAAGGTCCCTTTATGTAGGGCTGGTCTTCTGCTCTCATGTCCTGGTGGCTCACTGATGGTTTAGGACCTGCATCTTTTTTCAGCTACTGATGCCCAAGCCCAAGCAAACCAGTTACATTTTCTTGTTTCCTCTGTTTTAACCTTCCTCCAGGGAGGCAGGAGTGTTGGGATATAAAAGGAGAGACCAGCATGGGGCCCCTGGCTCAGCTCAGCCTGCTCTTTCTAATCCTGCAACAGGAGGTGTTCTTGCCTGGAGGTTTGCATCTAGGTCTCAGAGAGACCCGTGTGTTTCCCATCATCGCATCACATGGAAATGTATAGACTGTAAGAATAAGTTCTTCAGAATAGTGAGCTAGAGTTTTAAAGAGCATGTTTTTCAGCCTTGGCAGTCAAGTCTTCGGCAGCTGTGTTGCCCAGAGGGAACCAGACACAGAGAAAAGTCAAGCCAGGTATGTTGGGTCTGCTTGCACCTGCTTCTGCTACACCTCGCTACCTGGATCCAAGTCCTGTACACTGGGTAGAATAATGTGGAAATGGCAGGTGTTCGTGGGGTATCTGCCTGCCCATCAGCACTATGAGAGATGATGAAAGTAAAGTGACATAGGAAAATGAAACAAAAGATAAGAAACTGCATCTTTGAGACTCTGTGTAAGCATATATTCCATCCTGGTACATGTCTCATTTCAGTTTTCAGAAAAGCTTTTCTTCCAAAAGCAGCCTCACATAGCAGCCTCATCTATCAATGAAACACAAATATGTTTGCTGTCATTCAGGCAAGACACCAGCAGCCTTGCCTCATCCTCACCCTTCTACAGCACCTTCAGCATCTCCATGAGGCTTGATCTGCTCTTCTGAGATGCAAACACGTTGACCTACAAAATGCTGTACCCTCAGCCCCACTCTGTGTTCTTCACCTTGGTAAATAATTCATTCAACAAACATACTGTGTAGCTATTGAGTGCTAGACTCAATAGACTTGAGGAATACAAAGATAAATAAATACTGTCTGCCATCAAGAAAATTGGAGGGAGGAAGAAAACAAGAAACCAGCCACTAATATGACAGCATCCTTAGCTTAGGTTTTTACACCTGTGAGAGAAAGGTTGCCCCTTTACCAGGTGAGAAGAGTAAAGTCTGAAAGTAAGGGATGCATTGGCATGCATCTTTTGAGAAATGCAAAGAGAAGTAAAATAGCACCTGGTTTTAGGAATGCCAAAACAGTGGATGCAGCCTGCAATTTGGTGTAAATTGGCAAGAGTGTAAACATGTTTCAATATGGAGTAGAATTTAAAATTCAAATCACTTCAATAAAAAGGAAAAGCTCCACAGAGACCTACAGGTTAAACTATTTAAATGATCACCATCATAATACCACATCTATTATCTCTGTCCATTTTCCTAGGCTCCATGAGGTACAAGGGTAGGCATTCGGATTTCCACTCCACTGAAGTAGAAGCAACCCTCTAGGCTATTCATAGAGAATGATATGGTGTGGATGAAATTTACCTGCCTAAGAAGGGAGTGGGTGCTATCTAACAGTTATAATGAGCAATGATGTTATCCCCAGTGAGCTGTGTATGAGACCTTAGGCAAGTCAATTAACCTTTTCTGGCTACAATTTGCTCATCTGTAAAAATAAAGGCTCCAGATCTTTCATTCCCAAGGGCTTTTCAGTTGGGAGATGACATATTAGCACCTTGTCAGAACGGCTCTCAGCTGAGTGTGTGGCTTGGTCAGCCTCCAAATCAGCTTCCCATCCCAATACTTCCTGTTGTTTCAAGCGCTGTGTCAATATCAAAGCTAGAGAGAAACGTCTTGATTTCCTGGGTGTGGATTTTGGTCACATAAACAATTTAATTTGTAGATGTTCTGTTGGCAACTCCACCTCAGCCCCCCTCCTCTCTCTCTAAACTCTGGCCCTCAGAAAGCCTGACAGCAGTGGCTGGGCTGCTCAAGACCACACCTACAGGGTATTTAAGCTCTGGACATAGACCCGCCATGTTCTTTCTCCTGCTCCCTCCCCTGCCTCACTTCTCGGAAGGCTTGAGAGCCATCTGAGAGTGTTTTGCTCATTAAACCTGGACTTTTAATCTGGCTTGATCTGGCTTATTTCATTGGCAGAGAAACCCACAACAGGAGACTCAAAATACTAATCAGTAGGTGTGTATGCTTGTGCTTGTATGTGGGAGACCAGAGATCATCCTCAAGTTTCATCTTGTTTGTTGAGACAGGGTCTTTCTCTGACCTGAGACTCATCAATAGTAGCCTGGCTCCCTGCAGGCCCCAGGGCTCTCTCTGCCTATCCCAGCTTCCCCAGCACTGGAAATGAGTGCCTGCCACCCTCCCTGGCTCTGTTTCATAGGCTAAAATGAATAGACTCAAGGCCTCATGCTTGCCGGCACACACTTTACAACTGAGGTATTAATAAAATGACTATGGATTGATTTTTAGCTCTCTATTTTAATTATGATTAGGCCAGGCAGATTGGAAGGTTGGTGAATAGGCATTACTAGTTGGAAGCGATGAGCCTACATATACGTCTAATGACCCATGGATGGAAAGACACTGGAGGAAATTCTAGGTGAATGTAAAGGACAAGCTCAAACATGATAGGAATTTGGGATTGTGCTGCAGCTTTTCTGGTCAGGAGAGGTAGGAGGATTCTTTTCTCCTACGGACCACAAAATTGACAGAGCAGCAACACATCTTGGCATTGGGGACTTAAATCTCCAGGTATCTGCAGAAACTTGAATTCCTTGGAAAGCAAAACACTGACAATTTCTTGACCAGCCTTGCTGATAATTTCATTTCCCAGAAGACAGAGTAAGCATTAAGGAGACTCCTACTCGGGACCCAATTCTGACAGAAACCAGTAGGTAAAGTGGAAATGATTGGAACCTTGGGGGAAAGCAGCCATGCAGTCTCAGAGTTTGATTTAAACAGTGTTCTGCCTATGCAAACACAAATGGTTCTAATGAGCAGGAAAACGGGGAGGAAACTAAAGAAACCAGCATGCCACACGGGGACTCACTGACAGGCTCTGAATCTCAAGCAGCATGTGTAAGGGGGGACACATCAGGAAGCAGGAGTGGATGGAGGCAGCATGGACCAATAAGCACTCAGCAGGACTAAAGCACAGAATAAGCAGGCGCTCCTGAAAGGTGCTGGAAAGAAGCAAGAATGCTGTTCCTTGGCATGGAATCAGGGAGAACAGCAACAAAGAACAGGCCCAGATTCAGAAGTTGAAGACAAATTCATTCATGAGAGAAAAAAAAAAGAAGAAGAAAACAATTCTTCTGTATTTCTTCCCTTTGGTTCATTCATGTCTCAGCTCACATGTCACCTCCTTGGAGAAGACCTGGACCACCTCATGGGAAACAGTTCTCCATGACATCTTTTACCCTTTGACTTTTCAGACTCATAATTGCTGGTGCTGTTATTTTACACACTGAAATGTTTTTGTTCTGAATTGGTAAAGAGGCTTGGCTGTTTTCACAGATGCATATCTAAGACCTTGCATATACCAAGCACTACTCAATAGACATGACCTCCGTGTCCAGAGTCAAGACCACTAGACTAGCTTTCTGAAAAGAGAAATATGTGAAAGCATTGTACAGTTTACTAAGAACATAGACATTATTGACATGCTAGCAAGTACTTACGTCCTCTAATGACCGTACTAACTCCATGACTCTTGCATTATTACTGAGTTACTTCCCCATAAGCATTCAACTACAAAAGTGTACAGCTAACACGTGAGCCAAGAGAGTTGGGGACAGGGTCTCAGCACGGAACTTAGGCTATGCCTGAGGAGCTGTCCTAGCTGTCATCATGTCTAAATTATGGGGTGGAAGGTTTCATTGGTTACCTTTATCAAATCTGGATTTTCATGAAGCACAGGAAAAAGTATTCATTATGTTAGAAGAGAAAAAAGGCAGAGCCTGAGAATTTAGATCTACGACAGCAGTGGTGTTTTAGGGAGAATAGCTAAATTACATTTATAAACATAAAAGATTTTTGTGATCACTTATAAAAAATTATTAGTAGGAAAAATTATTCCACTAAAAAAGAATAATCTATGTTTTTATTTTATGTATCATTTCCTGGAAGGGTTAGTAAACAATTATCTTTGTAATAGGTGAAGACGTGTAGATTTTGGCAAGACATTTGGAGTCTTTCTAACCTTGTGGGCCAGAGAGAAAGTTCAGGTTTAGGGAGAGTTTCCTAGTGTGTTTTCATACCTAGTTGAGTAATTGCGCCCAGTATCAGTGTTAATGAACCTGAACCGGTGTCCACCTAGAAAAATGTTTCAGACCAACACCACAAGGCCTTTGTCCATCACCTTGTCTCATGTGAACATTTCTCAATGACTGAGAGAAAGCATGAGGCAGGCATGCCTGTCAAATCTGGGTTCCATGAGAAAAAGATGATGCATTAGATTATAAAATCAGGATGGAAATGTTCTCAACAACTAAAAGATGCATAAAATTTAATAATATATAATTCGCTTAGAGTAATTGTGTGGGCCTGCCTTGGGACTAAAACACCAACTGCCTAAATTTGGCTTGAAGTCTATGTGACTTAGCAACAGTCCTCCTGGGGGACAGAAAGGAGTCTCACCTGGCAGTGAGCCACTGGTGTGATGTCTGCAAACAGCAGCAAAACAGTAGTTGAGACTGTGTGATGAATTTAGCACATTCACGGAGTAATGGAGGGTGGGCTTAGTGCAGCTCCCTTTCCTGTTGTTGAGACTGCCATGCTCATTCTGGGAGCTGCATTGCAAGGAAGGTACCAATGGAAGATTGAAAAACTCCAGGGTCCAGCAGACAGAATGACAGAGGGACTTAACTGTCCCCTGTGAAAAAAGACTGGAAGAGTTGGGAATTTTTATCTTGAAAAACAACTACACTTGATCATTTTGATGTAAATACTGAAATAATTTTAACCACTATTGAGGATTCACTGTATTCTGGATGCTGGGTTGACCATTTTGCATTAATTAATGCTAACAACAAACATGGGAAGTAAGTTCAGAATTATTTTTATAATCAAGGATATGAAACAGGAACCAAGAGATTTCAGGTGATGAATGCTAACAGACATAAAATTTAAATTTGAACCCAGTGCCTACTCAGTCCATAAATCAGATTTTCCCCACCATACGCAAACTAAATAGTCATTATATAACATAGGCCCTAGGTAGTAAGGTATATATGTGGTGGGCATTGTGTTCCCTGAAATATTGTGTATTCCCCAAAATAAACATATCTGGGGTCAGACAACAGATAGCCACTAGAACAAAGCCAAAAATGGTGGCTAGAAAATGGGAAGAGTAAGCCATAACAGAAGTTGGGTAGTGGTGGTACACACCTTTAATCCCAGCAGTTGGGAGGCAGAGCTAGCCGGATCTCTGAGTTCAAGGCCACTTTAGAAACAGCTAAGCATGGTGACCCACGCCTTGACTCCTATGTACCACTTTTGCTTCTATGCATGCTCCTATACATTGCCACCCCACCTCCTTAGTTTTAAAATGGGCAAACCTCTAAGCATATTTATTTATGTATTGTTAGGGATACTGAACCTAGAGTCTCACAAATGATAGGCAAACACTCAACCACCAAGCCCCACTTTAAAAAACAAACTAGTATTTCTATTATCTAAGTCAAAAGCTCTATAAAGGTACCTTCTTTTTAAAACACTTTCCTAGATTATATTATACTTAAAATACTAGGCACAAAACAAATACTATCTTTAGTTTTCAAATCTAAGGATGGTCAACAAGACTGCCTTTGATTTTAGACAGAATGAAGTTGAGTTTATCTCTTATTGTATTGTTAGTCTTCTCTACAACACTGCTCTTCTACCTTGAGTAGATACTAAAAACTATTCCTCATCTTATTAGACCATGTATCACAGCTTTTGCGTGCCTGTGATTCTAGCATGTAAGGCAGAGGCAGGAGGTCAGAGTTCAAGGTCAACTTAGACAAATCAAGTTCCAGGCCAGCTATCTCAACATCAGCCAATCAATTATCCCAAAGTTTGATGCACAACTGTAGTTGGGAACCACAGACAACAGACTGCAGCTGGGTAAACAGTGCAGAGCTTATTTTTGCTGCCAAGCAGCTCATGATGCAGGGAGTTTGCTAGAAAATTATGAATGCTTTTATCAGAATGAAGTGCTAAGGCTTACTAGAATACTCCAGGCATAAAAAATAAAGCCTAAACTAAGGCAGTCATCTCTGAAGGGGAAGAGAAAGAAGGTCTTGGGAAGATACTATGTAGGGAGGGTGGACATGGCCAGAGGATTGACTAGTGAATCCTCGACAGATAATGTTTTCCTTTGCACACGCAACAGACTGTAGTCTAAACAGTAGGTATTTATCCTCTCCTAGGTTTTAAGGTTAGAAGTCCTAAGTGAAAATGCTAGCCTTCCTGATTCTCCAGAGGCTCTCTCTTGGCTTTTAGGTAGCCTTTTCCTTGTATGTTCCATAGTCCTCCTCTTTGTGAGTCTGTGTCTTCAATTCTTATCTGTCGACATATCTATCTATCTGTCTGTCTGTCTGTCTATTTATTTTTATGACACAGGATTGAACTAAAGCCATGATAGGCAAACACTCTCATTTTCTCTTCTTTTTAAAAGTGTGATATATATATATATGTTTAAGTACATGAATGTTTTGTGTGCATGTATATATGTGTACTCTGTGAGTGCAGTGTCTATGGAGGCCATACAGGGTATAGGATCCCCTAGAACAGGTGGTTGTGAGCCGCTATATGGGTGCTGGGAACTGAACCCTAGGTCCTTCTGCAAGAGTAGGGAATGCTGTGAGTCACTGAATCATCTCACCAGGTCCACCTCTTCTTTCAAAAAATGACTTATTTTGTGGTGTGTGTGTGTGTGTGTGTGTGTGTGTCTGTGTCTCTGTGTGTATGCGGGCATGCGTGCGTGTGTGCAGGTGCCTTGGATATGTGATTTGAACCTTTCTTTCTTACTCTGATCTGCCTCTGGAAAAATTAAAGGGAAGTGCTACATTTAGGTCAAATCTGGGCTTTCAAAGTACTTACCCAGTGTGATGGCTAGCCTCAACTGTCAACATGATGAGATCTAGAATTTCCTGGAAGATAGGCCGCTGGACATGCCTGTTAATCTTGACTGAAATAACTCAAGTGTGGAGACTTGCCTACCATCCCCTGCAATGACTGGACTCTCAGACTATAACCTTGGAGAAAGGGAGCCGAGCAGCAGTGGGTGTTCATCTTTCTCTGCTGCCTTAATGTGGATGCCATGTGAGCCACCAGCCTCTTGCCTGTGTCACCATATTTCCCTGCCAACTGCCATGCCCTCCCTGTGTCCCTCTATGACTGTAAGCCAAATAGACTCTGAGCATTTTATCACAAAAACAGGGAAATTACCCCTAGACACCCATAAACACCCCCATCCTTCCTACTGTGGTGGGAAGGAATCACAGCCTTACTTTCCTCCTGACTTCTAAGACTTCAGCACTAGGAAGCTCATCTCACGGTTGGCTTTTGTGCATGTGAATGCAGTTATCAGGACCATTGCACGTTACAAAGACTCCGCTGAAATCAGCAAGGCAATTAACAGGTTTGTAGATCTTTGGAAACTTGATAACTGGGATTAAGACTTAGAATCTGCCTGTTTTGAGATCTGTCCATTAATAGTCTCGCATTTCATGAGTCTGTCCCGTATTTGCAGATCTAAACTTTATGAAGACTAGCTATGAATGGCTCAGCCGGTACAATACAGCTCCATGGGTTGTTCTCCTCCCCCTTCTCCCTCTCCCCGCCTCCTTCTCCTTCTTTTCTCCCTTCTTCTTTTCTCTTCGTTTTTGAGACAGCGCTATCCTGGAACCCACTATGTATCCAAGGATGACTAGTTTATGATCCTCCTACGCCCACCACCAGAGTGCTGGGGGTACAGGTCTATGGTACCATACCTAGTCCATGAGGTGCTGGGGATCAAACCTGGAGCTTTGTGCTTCTTAGACAAGCACTCTGCCTTGTAGCCACATCCTCAGCCCCACTATTGTTAATGTAATGTATTAGCTTCTTGGTAAGCTAAATAGAAAAGTTATATTTAGTGTTTTTTTTTAATTGTTGATATAGAGTTTTGCTCTGGTAGCACCCATTAGACTAGAACTATCATGATTCAGTCTCCTGAACACTGGAGTCTCAGGCCTATGTGCAACTATACCCCACCCAGAGAGGACTTCCTTTTGATTCAAAGAGATACAATTTAGGGACAGATTTGAACTATATATTTCCCCTCTCAGCTTGGGACTATAACTTAAGGCCGTGACCACTCGGGACAGACAGTGTGGACCACTGAGCTTTGTTCTCTGGGCTTCAAGGTCTTGTATTAAGACTCAAGATGTTGTTTGTGCCTTGTATGAGGTTGGAGTTTCATGTTCATGGGCATTGCTGCTCTCTTCACCACAGCAAGCCATATTTACCTCACTCCATGTCTTCAAGGTTAAAGGTGTTTCAGTACTCAGAAACCTTTTGGGAGAAAACTTAGTTCCTAAATCAATACAGTGAGATGTAGTGGATATCTGTTCTACCTATGACCTTGAAATACCAGCCTCTGGGGCGTGGCCTCCAGGCTACCCTTAAGACCAGAGAGGCACATAGGGCGCTCTCCTTTCTCCCTCGTGGGCTTGGATGGTAAAGACGGATTCAGGAGGCAGAACAGTGTGGAACAGGACCTCAGCCTTCCAGGACCCTGTGACAATTCTCCTATTTTGTTTAGTGAGTTTTCTTCCCTAATAAATTCCTTTTACCCCTTAAGCAGACTCCCATGGATTTCTCGTTATAGTGAGAAGATCTGATGAAACCCAACGTTCATGAAAGATGAAAACTTAAAGTCAGTAAAAGAAAATGGGAATTTTTCTAACTCAGTGTAAGGTGTGTACAAAACACTTCTCATTTAATAGTGAAATATCTGAAGTCTTCCCTTTAAAAGTCAGGACAAGACAGATAGGGTGTTCACTGTTTCAACACAATACTGGACTAGTGGTCAGCATAGAGGACCACAGGGAGGGGCATATGTAGAGACTGAGAAAAACTAATTGAACAGAAAGGAGATCAACTTTTTTAAATGAGGAATACCAGAGAAAATAGAGAGAAGTTATGAAAATTAATGAAAGCAGGTTTAGTAGATACAAATTATTAGAGAGTTACATTTGAATGCTAAGAAGAAAACATTAGAAACTATCATCTTAAAAAGTAAAGAAGCTGCAAGATATAACTGAAAAAAAAACAGTTGTAGGAAGTCGAAGTCAGCTTAATAGGTATACATAAAAAATAAAACCTTTCTGAAAAACATTATAATGCTTGGGCATGGTGGCAGATGGTGATGATTTCAGCATCATGGTTGCTGGAATCAGGATGATCATGAGTTTCTATGTGGTTCTATAGTAAGCCCTTAACTCAAGAAAGAAGCAAGGAAGGGAAAAGAGGAAGGCAGGAAAGAAGGGGAAGGTGAAAAGAGAGGGGAAAGCATGGAGGATGGAGTTATGGAAAGCCTCATACTTGGAAAAGAGAGCATATAGACAGATTGAAGCAATCCAGACCCTATAAGGACTATTTATTTTCTTCATCTGAAACTGTAGATTCTACCATTCCAGTCAAATGGATTTTTCAATTTGACCACCGTTTGTGTGTGTGTGTGTGTGTGTGTGTGTGTGTGTGTGTGTGTGTGCAGGTCACAGGACAACTTCTGAGAGTTTGTTTTCTCCTTCTATTATGTGAGTCCCAGGAATGGATTTGGGCTGCTAGGCTTAGGAGCAAGCCCCCTTTTCTACTGAGCCTTCTTGCCTTTCTCGAACTGTTTCTGGGTCTACAAAAGAAGACGAGGAAAAACTCTTTCTAAAATATGTTTATAAGAGAAAAAGACACAGTAGCCAACTGCCCCTGAGAAGAAGGAGACAAGCTACTCACCAGAGAGCTCAAAAAGTTATGATAAAGCTACAATAACTTATCAGTGTCACATTGCCAGAGGAACAGACAAACTGACCAAGAGAACCAAATGTTAGCTGGAAAATGTGTGGACATTTGATTAACACAAGGATAGCTTTGACAAATCACTGGGGGAAAAAGAACAAACTATTCCAAACACAAAGTCTATAATTTCCTATTTTTCAAAATGTCTTTCTACATGATAGTTGACTTCAAATGGATTAGATTCTCAGAAACAAAAAGCATAATGCTAAAACACTTAGAAGACTTAGTTATAGTTTCTGAACTCAGAAGTGCCAGGCAGAAGTAGAAAAGGGACGCATGCAGAGTAAAAGTAAAAGAATTAAGGACTCGGAGCCAAGCAGCCCTGAAGGGACAACATAAATAAATAAACCTCAAGAAACTAAAAATACACATTTGCCACTTGACTAAAAAAAACTAACAGATTAGTGCATAAGTCACCTACAAATCAACCAGTCAAGGGCCATTCAAGTTTAAAAGAGGAACCAGAAACCTTGTTGCCAATAAAGACAAAAAGAGACCACTGCGTCAGTAATTAAGGGATAGAAAATTAAAGTCATGAAAAATGTTCATTATCTAATCAGCAAATTCATAAAAAAAATCTTAAGCCACCTGACAGTATTATGTGCCCACTGGGGTCCCAAACACTGAAACGGTGACCTTTGTGCTCCTGGTAGGTCCCGGACCTTAGCACCTATGTGACAGCCGTGAGGCCTGGGTGAAGTTGGAATCCTTGTACCCAGAGAGCTGGAAGTTTTCATTCTCAGCAGCTGCTGCAGAGCAGCTGCCCTCAGCTTCACAGTAGCAGCCTTTCAGACAAGGTGGCCTTGCTGTGGGGACTCTACTATGTCTTTCCTTTAGCACTGTCCCTTTTGGGATATTTCATATTACTGGGATATCTATTAGCATATCCCAGTGTAACAAGCAAAAAAATGTTGTGGCTATCACCAAATAAGTCTCTGGAGGGGAAAAAATTCATTCCGGGACTAGAACCATGGCCCAAGAAGACGTTTGCATATATCCACTTAGATATATGTGATTTTGATTGTTTGTGAAATGACTATGTATTATAGTCAAAATCAAAAGTGAAATACTGGGAAGAGTGCCAGTGCTCGGAATGTAATGGAGTAGTCTATGACAGTATACATGGCTATGAGACATAAAGGGTTGAAAATTCATTTTTGCGTGAAGTCATTATAGACAAATAGGTGTTTGTTTATGTTACAAAATGAACAGTTAAATGTGCTGAGGTATACACACATGGAATCAAGATATTGGGGGACAGCAAATGATAATATTGCTTTGAATAAGCAAGAAATAAAATAGAGGGAGGGGTTCCAGGTCATGTTCAGCTATGATTGAAGGAGAGGATTAAGGAACTGTTATTGAAAGACACAGAGAGGAAGTCAGAGATCACGGTCATTCCTTGTTTTGTTTTTTTACCCTGACACTGGCTGGCAAACCGTGTGTGATTGTGTCATGTGAGTGTGTTGGTGCAGGTGCAGGTGCATGTGTCCTGGTCATTGAACACATCTTGGCAGTTTGTCCCCTTGCTCCACCATAGGTTCTGTGGACAGAAATCATGTCACCAGCCTAGAAAGGGGAGTTCTTTGACCTGCTGAGTCATCTTGCCAGCCCCGCCGCCCCCTGCCACCATTTTTTAACTACTTAGTATTTTATGTTCCAAGTACACAAGTATGTTAGCTATATAATCTATATGATGCAGTTCAATGCAGTTGTTAACAGACTAGAAATGCATTTGTGTAGATTTAATAGGTTGTTTATATATTTGAGCAACTGCAAAGTGATTATAAATTCTTTCAGAAGCTAATTTAGGGCAGAGCATGGGGAAGTTACAACAGCCAATTGTTCAGCCAGCCTGACCGCAAAAGCAATGGCTAACATCTGGGCAGTGGTGCACAGTCTTTTAATCCTAGCATGTGGGAGGCAGAGGCAGACAGATCTCTGAGTTTGAGGCCAGTCTGATCTAAAAAAAAAACCAAAAAAGCAATGCCTTTAACAGCTCTCCTGGCTGACCACATTTAAAACAGGAGTTTCAAAACAAAATGGCATAATCTAATAGCAGTCTTCAGTGCACAGAGAAAAAAAAATGTTTTAAAGAGCCCATCAATTACTGGTTTGCTAATTGGGAAGACTATTTTTTCCTGTGAAATGAACCAAAGAGTTGTGTGAAACCAGAATCCCCAGAGAGCTATAATGGAAAAGATGAGGTAAACTAAGTTTTAATGGAAATCGAGAGAAGTGTCCTTATCATTGCTGGTTTCAAACTCTCAGACATAATCAGCCTGTTGGCTGCTTATTGATGCTCTAGTATATTGTTTAACTTGTCATTCTCTTGCCTCAGCTTCCAAAGTGTTAGGATTACAGATGGCTGCCACCATGTCCAACTAGAACTTTCCAACCACAAAAATATTTTCACACTTGTGTGATGTACTGCAAGACAGTGAGTTCCTAATGGTATTCCCGCTGCACCAAGAGCCTCTCAACTTCCCTAGCTGTTTTTGATACTAAGCATTCTTTAATCCGCTATGGTGAGCAGGTTTTCACACAGGGGCTTCTAGGGCTAAGGGTGTACTTGCTTTGTGTACAGGATGCCCCAGGCTTGATCCTCAGCTCCACACAAGTGAAAGTAAAATTGCAAAGATTTTCATGGTCTTTGACTCTTACTCCTTGTACAGGCTGGGCATAGAACCCAGGCCTTTACACAGGATCACTCAGGTATTCTGGGCAAACCCCCAACCTGACAATGGTTTCCACATGGGAAAACTGCACAGTGGGTTGTAGGTGGAATTGGTTACTGTTGAATGCTGCTCTGCTGTTCTAGTGGGCTGAAGTGTTTCATCTTCTGGTACAACCTCTCCTTCTGGTGAGCATTTGTTGTTATCATTAAAAAGTGAAGTACCACATTCTCATGGCCTAAGTACCAATGTGAAATGACAGACTATGCCTGAATTCAGGGCACACATTTGTATCAGAATTAAATGGACTTTAAAAGAATAGTTTTTTATCCCTTTAGGTACTTTAAAAATATATTATACTTAATTAATATTCACTTGTGTTTTAGTTCCTCTTGGAGGTAGGTGGGATATACATATAATTTTATAAATATATAAATATATTTTTTCATTATTCTAGTTGTAAGTTTTGCATAGAGAAATATTTCTCAATTATATGTCTATAATTAATTAATATCAAACATGTTCTTTTGAATAGTTTATTATTCAAGTAATGTTTTTCTCTGTTAGAAAAATAATTACATTTATTACAGGAAATTCAGAAAATGAAGAATGGAAACTATTTATTGAGTTATATTCCCAAGGCCGTGGACGCTCTGAGGCTTTCCCCCAGACCCACATGACATCGCTCCTCTTTTTTGTTTTACCCGGCATGCCACATATCTAGTGTACATTCTCTGCCTGCCTTTCACAGGTCCCAGTGTTTGACTATTTCAAAGTGATATTTTTCTTCAATGAAAATGTTCTTGGTTTCATAGTTAATGCCCCAGACGCTCAGAACAGACATCACAGTATGTAGTACCAAGTTTCTGAGAACCATTTCTGGTGACCTTTCTTATTCAGTAAGATTCCTCTGTTCATTATTTAGATTGTAAGGAGGTTATGATCAAGACTATAACCAAATGATTTGCTGTGCTGTAAAAATGGGAAGACAATGAAGCCACACATTTAAATAAAATCCTGTAGTACCTATCCGGCCCCATGGAAGTTGTGATATATAGTTTAGAAAATAAACATTTTAAAATTCACAGAAGCTTCAAAGCCCTGGTCAGACATAAATTTCAATCAGTTTTTCTGTAACAGTAAAAATCCAAAGGCCTCTCATTCACCAACTCTCAGGTTGTGTTACAGGTACACAGTCTCTGCACACAGAACACAAAACACATCTATTCAGCCTCAGTGTATATTTTAAAATAAATTACCCCAGGAAACAAAATGTTGACTACATTGTATTCAATTATGATCCAACAAAGGCAGCAAAACCTTCTCTTCCCTTCAGAGAGCTGGCATCATATTAGGTGAGAACTTTGAAATACTCAAGAGACTTGAAAGCCACAGAATTATCACATGGTTCCCCAGAGTTAGAGGGCAGCACTCCACCTTCATCACAACAGTGCAACTTTGCTGCCTTGCTTTTGCTTGGGAGTTTCAAATGTAGGAAGTTTTTTACTTACCATTCTGGGAAAGATGAAATTTATCATCGTATCGTAAATACCCTGGAAAGCAAAGAAAATATTATTATTTATGATACCTTCATCTGCAGAGGTCCTGACTGTCAAGTGACTGCATCAGCAGCAAATCAAAAGGAAACAGCTCTCAGGACCAAGAGTTCTTGAACACAGATGACTCATGGACAGGGCTGCCTCGGGATTGAGTGCTTATGATGATAAGCACTTTCAGATGCATAATGCAGCATTTTATTTTCTCAAAATAAATGATATAGGGTTAAGAGAATATAGTTGATATGTATTTTTTTTTTACTCTGCCATTTTGCTCAGTTGCATGAATACAGAGGTGACTGAGATACTTAAAATTCTTTAAGGGAAAACTTGGGGTATATTCCAGTTTTCTGCAATGAACATAATGACCATTCTTTCTGTTCAACCATAAATGAAATTTCTAACTAAAAACTCAAATGTAGAACCTGAGAAATGAAAAGTGAAGTCCCATGTTCTTTTCAATTGCTTGCTGCTTTCTATTGATTAACCCTAAAGTCCTCAATATATCTCAGGATAAAAATTAGAGCAAATTTTTATTCTGTAAAGCCTCTCCCCGCCCCAAACCACATGTATCCTCTGAAACACTAGAGGTCAAATCAGGGCCTTGTATGCCAGGAAAGTGCTTTGCCCATGAGTATGTTTCCAGCCCACATATTGGGCCTCAAATTTACTATGTTCTTTGAAGTTTCTAACAAACATTTACTTTCAGTTTTTTGCATTTACTACAAAATAATTTCTCTTTGTGTTTATAGATATAGACATATCAGAATATGAGAAAATATGCTGTCACATCCTGATGAGGTTAGTAAATTTTGTTTCTTGTCTTTTTTGAGTATCATAAACATATTTTAAGGAAAATATATCATATCGTGTTTCTTCTGTCTTTTGAAATTACACAGTAGTTAAGGGGAACGGAAGTGACATCAGAAGAATAAAGGGAACGTGTTAGAATATGCTGGAGACCATACTTCAGATCCTGAACTGTTTATCTAGAGAAGCAGACATTGTATCAAAAACTAGTCTTTATGTACATTTAACATGTTCTTTCCTTAAAACATAATCTTTCTGTAAATAAGAACTAAGATTTCAAATGTAGATTCTACTGTTTATAGTTTTAAAAGACCATTGTCTAGAAAATAAAATTAGATTTGATAGGTGTCTGTCTGATTAATATTTTCACAAACAAACACCTTTTTGTCTTTATTGTAAACATTGTATTAGAACTGTTTTGGATTCATAGAACCTTTGTTTCCTTAATTATTGTTTTATATTTTATACTTCACAAGATGTCTGTTTCTATTAGGTATTTCATTTTTAATAAACATTGGATTCTGTCACAACTCACAAATTTTCCTGATAAAAATATTCCTTAAAAAAAAAAAAACTTGCCACATGCCAGACTTTGTTGACTCCTCAAGACAGACCTTACCTCCTCTGAGGAGTGGATGGGGGCGTGGAGGGTGAGGGGAGGGGAGAAGGGGAGGGAGTGGGAACTGTATGTTGGTATACATATGTTGGTATGTAAAATGAAAAAAATTAAATAAAAAATCTTACCATTTGTATCCAATCATTAGTGTTCATAATCCAGTTCAAATTTTCTATGTATTGGGTTGATCACTGAAAACTTTCAACACCCCCAAAACTTATATTTAGAAAGGTATTATTGCATTATGCGTGTTTCTTATTCACATATGATTACTAATGGAAGTTTTTATATGACTATTCATATTTACAGTTTCTAAACTGCTATTTTAAAAGCATTTTTAGGCATAAGCTCCTGAAGAGGGCAGTACGCTCTAGATATCATTAAATTCTAAGCTCGCATGTGACAGCTTTGGGTTTACTGCACTTTTTATTTTTTGGAACTAGAAGGGTGGAACTGGGTCTATTCCATAGATATCTGCTCCCACGATACAATGAACCAGAGGAAATTCTAAGCAGTTGCCTACCAAGGTCAAAACTGCATTTGATTATTCAAAAAGAACATTCAAATCAGCTACCCACGGCAATGTGTTTAGGGAAGGGACAACAAAATGCTAGCAAGGAGAATTTGCGTTTGGAATATGTTTTATCTTAGTGCTGTGGATAACTTCTCCTATTGGCAAAGTGTTCACTGTCAAGCCTACTAAAGGGTTAGATTTAATTATCTCACTTCTTGCACATTTCATCTCAATTGCTATGGCAACATTCACTTGCCTCAGCAGCAATGCACACTTTAATCAGATGCTTCCTCCCCATTTTTCTATGAGCCCAAACTGTATAGTCAAATTTACAACCAAGTCCTGATGAATCTGATAACGACTTACAGTTTAACGGGTGTCTGGCCTTCACCGCCACATACAAATATTCCCAGAGAGGTTTAAAGCTGTAAGACAACTGATGTCTGAACTTTCATACTCAGTTGATTTATTTTATTTTACTACCACTGACCCTTTTTATTCTTTTCTTTTACTAGTTTGTAATTTCTAGCCCGTCACCACTCTGGAGAAGGAAAGGAGGAGAAAAAGGAACAGTTCCCAGTATTCAAATGTCAACCCTCCTTAAGAGCCTGTTGGATTATTTATGTTTTATTGGAATACAGTTAGGATAGCTATGTTAAAGAGCCCTCCTTTATTTCTTGAATACCAGTATGTGAGGAAAGGAAATAATTAAAGATAGTACAATCTGATACAGGATGCAAAATGCAGATTCAAATAGATGGCTAAACATGAAAAAACTTCAGGCATGTGTAGTGTGATGGTCTTAATGAGAAGGAACAGCACAACGTATTAAGCTCTGTGTGAGTGTGTCACTTGGATGACTGTGTACCAGCAACATTGTCATGCAAATCACCGGCATTTTAGAGAAGACTAGAAAGATCGGCAAATCGGTAATTCTAAACATTACTCAGAAAAATCTTTAGTTTAATTTGATATTGTGTAATAGTTATTAATACAATTTATTTTACATTGTATTTAAGAAGCGAAGTGATCTAAGGCCTTCCCAGAAATTTTAGAGGCTCCTACACTTCGGATTTAGATAAAAGCATTTTACCTTGCAGTTTTGATAGTATTCTGGTAAAATGTTTTGTTTCAGTGGCCAGCAGTCATATTTTAGCATGCCTTTCAATCGTCACTTAGTAGAAGCTCGTAAACTTCTGTTGGAGGAGGCCGCCAAAAAGATGGTGCTGTGGCTGCGTTCTCCAAATCTGAAGTTGAACATCAGTTTCCAGATGGCGTCTCACATATTACAGACGACTACAACAGGCAACACTTGAACATAAAAGACCACATAAAAAGTGTTCTTATGTACTTTTAGCTTTAATTGAGCTCCATATTAGCCGGTTATCAAAATGTCATTATTGAGAAACTGAATTCTCATTAATGATACAGTTCAGAAGCTAGATAACCCCAGGAGAAGCTAAAGGGAGAGCAGGTGTTAATTACAAAGAGAAACCTATAGGTCAAGAGAAGTGCAGATGCTGTCTTCAGATATTTGCAACACTTATGTAGGGCACATGGAGAGTGTCTGGCACACTGACAAATGGGAGAGCCAGAGAAGTGTACTGCAGCTCTATATAGAGAAAAATTAAAACAATGAGCATTGCTTAAATAATACTCTAAGCCACAAAACACTATGTTCCCTGTCTAGGCAGTTTCCAGAACTATTCACATGTAAACCCCATTTTCTCTTGCTTGAATTCTGGGAGAACATTTTAGGAAACATGTTAGAGCCACTCCAGGTCTCAAGATCAGGAGATATAATGAGTCACTTCTTAGTGGATTTTTCTGTATGTCTAGGAAATCTAGACATGATGCTCAAATAGCACACTGAACAGCACACTGCAAATCCTGTCTGGACAAACAGGGACTTAGTGGAGAGTTCTCGAAAGCCTCCAAGGAGACATGCAAATTGGTTCAAAGTGGCTTCCTTTCAAGAACCTTTGGAGTCACCAGGGGATGAGGAGAGGTGAAGATTAAGTTCTCCTTCAGGTCTTGGCTTTTCCAGCAGGGGTGCTATCACATGTGGCCTCTCCTACTGCTTACGTTAGACTTCCTCTCTGGATGAAAGGAAAATTTTTGGCACAATCCTCAAACTCTACATTCACTTAAGAAACAATAATTGCTCAATTAAGAGAAGCAGGAGCTTTTCTTCTCTGTCCAAAGAAATTAAAAGATGAAGAGAAAATTACTCATTTCATGGGAATGCTCATCTTCAACATGATTGCTGACTAAGATAAAGGGAAGTTGTAGCTAATTTAGAGATTAGAAATATAAAGAAGTTGCCGATTCTTGACTCAAAATAATGTCTACTTTTCATGTAACATTAGATCTGTAAAGTTCCAGTTTACATTAGTAAGTAGTATTTTCATTTTAAGTTTGGTTTTGAAGTTTCCTATGGTAGCCCATCTTCAAATCATAGAGATGGAAGGGACTCTGGGAAGGTCTTGTGTAACATATAACCTTAATGTGCTCCAGTGCTGTGCTGGAGTGGGTGACCTCTGAAGAATGGCTGTCCATCAGATGTATGCCATGATACCTACAGAGCTGATCTTGCAACTGCCAGAAAGTTAACTTTTATTTTTACTATAAAAAAAATACAGACTGCTGCATACTTATTAATTATTTACCTCCTTTGTCCCAGTCCATTCTCATCAAACCTTTACATTAGGGTGTCCTGGTGAAATTTCTCCTACTGGGATGTCACTACCAAATGGCCCTGAAACTTGCCTCCAAAAGGCTCACCCATGAAAGCTTTTACAAGCCAACCCCATTTGGTTGGCTGTGATCCAGCAGTCTCTGCTGAACGCAAACATCAGCTACAGAGAAGCAAAAACTTCCATGGCACCCTGGAGGAACTTTTTGATCCCCAAATGTCACCACAAACTCACCACTATTTCCTTGTGTCACGAAGACCAGGAGAAAAGGACTGCATCTCTACAATGCTTGCTCCCGTTTACAAACCTGGTCCCCAACCCCAGACCAAAGACTGTCTTCAATTAACAAGTATTTATTTGATGCCTATCACGTCTAAACTTTAAGGATCCCAAAAAGGACAGACAGGAGCTGATTTTAATGGTGATGTTTGTTACGCCAAAGAAGAATGACGTATTGCTTGCATATTATAAAACTGAAGACACTCTAGGAGACAACATTAACATAAAAATAAAAATTCCGTGTCTTTTGTTTTTTTCTCTGTTTCATACCACAAAATCTTTTCATGTAATTCAACAATGCTACCTCACTGAAGTAGTTTCAACAATAAGAGAAAAGCACAATTTTGTGACATCGTTCAGTGTGGCACCCTCCCATCTCCCGTGTGGACCTCTTGCCTGTAAAATGTTAAGCCCTCTATGATGCATCAGAGCCCTGATGGTGAGCTGACTGAACGTAGGAAAAGCCTGGGTTGGGGTTTGCAATGTGCACTGTGCAGCAGTGCTGATAATAATAAACATTTAGAAAGTGTTCATTCAATGCATAATGAATGAGTAGTTACTAAAATGAATACAATGGTGTGGCCCAAATCCAAGGAGTGTTTAGCAAGAACAGTGTCATTTGAAATGATCTTAATTTCATAAAGTTATGGGGCTTTTCACTGGCAGGAGAGATTTGAATAGTGGGTGGAAGGAGGCAGAATTAAGAGCATAAGCAGATTGCTTAGGATACCTCCAAATTAGTGAAAAGATGTAATTCTGCAGATGGAGGATTGAACTCAAAACCTTGTGCATGCTATATGGTGGCTCTACCACGGAGCTATGCCACCAACTCAGTTTCTCCTTGATGAGGCTACAAGTTTGTTGTTTTGTGTGATTTAAATGAAAGAGTATTGTAGAAAACTGTCTCTCAAAGCTAATTTCAATCTGCAACCCTCCCCACCTAGTTAAAGTGAAGACTCTAATTTAGTAGGTTTGCGTTACAAATGCGATTACCCACTTTTAGCAAGTTCCCAGGTGGCTTTAGCACTGATGCCACATTTGGAATGGGAATACTATAGAGATGCTGAAAGCTAGGCAGCATCCTTCAGACTTGAGAATGATACTGCCTTGTCTAGCAGTCACAAGGTAAACCATGCTCCCGGGAGATAAGTCTGCTCACCCCAGAAAAGCCTCTGAGGAAGAGGGGATGTGAATGTAGGAGATCCAGCTGGGAAGCTGTCTCTGTTTCCACTGCAGTGTTCAGTTTGGTGCCAGCTCCTGCTGATACGCTGGCTTGTATATTTGGTCAGTTCGAAAGCAGGCTCTCAGTGGAGTGACTGTGGACCTAGTGACTTTGAAAACAAGGGAAGTTTCGGGGGAAACATGGAAATCCATAAATTTTTTTTCCCTTGCTCTCTACCTGGAAAAATGCATCCTTTCCTAAAAATGCTGAGATGTTACTTCTTCTGTTTCTGCCCTATGTAGCTGTAATTACGTCCTTCTATGCATCACTCAAATTCTGAAACCACTATATCATAACGATGACAATAATAACAATTAGCAAGATGGTGCAACTTGTGTTTTGAATGCTCGTTAGTACTGTGAGGCAAATTGCTAAAAAAAAATTCTAATTAAATCTGTGTACTGATACTGTGAAAAATATGGCTAAAATTGTCTTCATTTATACAGATGAGTATAAAAATAAAGGGAAACTGGTTTGTGAATTTGTGTCTGGTATATACTCAGCAAATATATTTATCAGAAAAATGATCAAATGTATTCTACCACATCACAGATTCCTTGTGCATTTTTTTACTTGACTTTTTTTTCTCTTTTTTTGCTTTGTTCCTTATCTCCAGTAATTATAACTATGAATAACAATTAGTGATTCCTGTGCCTTGGGTACCACTATAAGCAATTTGAATGTGTTGTTCATTTAATGCTCATAATAATTCTATAATTAAAGGTGTTATTATTATATATGAGGAAAATGAGGCGTAAAGAGGCTAAATAATATGTCTAAGTTTCTATATCAATAGCAGGAGAGTTAGGACCCATTAAATTGTGTTACTAACGATCATCTAACCTATCTTTAAAAATGTAGACTTGTGGCTGCTTTTTAAAATAAACAGCTTCAAACCACAGTACTAATGAAAAGATAATTTCAGGGTCCACCAAGATGTTGGTAAAACACTTGGTGTGTAAATCTCATTATGAGTTTGATTCCTATAACCCTCGAAAAGATGGAAGGAGGCTGCTAACACCACACAACCATCCTATGACTGTCGAACATGTGTGTACCCAGAGATATACACCCCACACACAAACAATAATAGTGAAGAGATGTTGAAGTTAATTGTTCTCACATGTTAGGAAAACGTCCATGAAGTTAAGGAGACTTCCTGTTATCTTCTGGGCCCTATAGGCACACCATCGTAACCTCTAGCTAGTCCTGGAGTGGAGTCTTTTCTAAGAACTATCAAATAGTCCAGGTCCTTGTAGTCCTTACATCTCTCTAGCTATCTCCAAATCCCTGTCAGGGTAACTCAGTTCCAGAACAGAATAAAGAGTATTCCCCAACATGGAATGATATTTTGAAAAGATAGTCTCCTTTATGAATTTTTGCCTTAAGTGAAAGACAATCTCTCTGATACTTTTGTAGTAACAGGAACCTTCTAAGTATCACACACAGAACCAATCCAGTTTAACCTGATTTTTAAAAGTGTCTCATTTATTTTTATAGTGTATGCACTAGTGTTTTCCCACATGTATGCCTGCGAACCACACGTGTGCCTCATACAGGCTGTGAAGCCTGTGAGAGGGCATCAGATCCCCTACAGATTGTTGTGAGCCACTGTGTGGGTGCTGGGAGCTGAACTCAAGTTCTCTGAAAGAACAACCAGTGCTCTTAACTACTGAGTCATCTCCCAGGCTTTTTAATCTAAAATTTTAAGATGCAAATCCAAGCTGGCAAACTAGATTTCAAAGTCTCTGAAACTGTGTGGTTTTTTTTGTTTGTTTGTTTTGGGGTGTGTGTGTGTGTGTGTGTGTGTGTGTGTGTGTGTGTGTGTGTGTTGTTTTTTTTTTTGGTTTGGTTCTAAGGAAGATTGCTTTCTGTAAGCATACCATCGCACTGCTGCGCCCAGGAGCTTAACTGGAGTGTTCAACCTTGCTCCATGAGTTTACATGTTCTGATTTGGGCCACATTTGTTTCACAGTCAAGCCCCAGTATCACTGAATGTAGTGAGTGACAGTTCAGCTCTACCATAGGCTCCTTCTTCCTGGCTTGTGCATGCTATAATTCATTTGAAAAATTTATATAGCCAAGGAACCTCTTATTTACCAGGTCTCGTGTTATTCATCATGCTACAAGGGTGTTGGTGTGACACTGTGCTGTCCAGACTGGCCCTGAATTCCAGGCTTAAGCAATTCTGTTCCCACAGCTCCCCAAGTGCTGGGATAACAGGCATGAGCCCTCTCACCAGGTATGGATTTAACACTTCTAAAGAGTATGAATTTTTTGTAAGATGCTTGTTGTTTGGCGGTTGCCTTTAATTTTTTTATTTTACATTTATTTATGCATTGTCTGCTGGGGCATGTATACCATAGAGTTCATATCAACTGCAGAAGAAAACTGGATGGAGTAGCTCTCGGCTTCTGTCATATGGGTATCAGGGATCAAACTCAGGTCATCAGGCTTGGCAGCAAGTTCCTTTAGCAGCTGACCCCTCTCATCAGCCCTTGTTTTGAGGTTCTCATTTTGCTTTCTCATCAAATTCAGTTTGTTTAGTTTTGGTGGGAATTTGTGACAGTGAGTCATTGCTCTAGATCCTATCAGGCAGCACGTTACTCGTGATATTAACATTTATCCTGTTTATGCTCTGATTAAAGTATTTACTGTAAAATGACTCCTTCTTTCTTATTTTATGAGTATTTTCAGAGCAGTCCATTAAGTTGTATTTATTTATGATAGCATGAACTCATAGATATTTATATCACTTAATGAATTATAATCTGCTATGCCAGAACATTCCAATCTCCCTGAATGAGTAGCCACTCCCCCAAGAAGCTGTAATCACATTGCTGAAGATAGTGAGGCAGAGAGATTAGAATTCCAGAGTTCAACTCTTCATGTGGGGACTTATTGACAGAGTATAGGAAGGGTGGCTCTTGACATCTGGGTCACAAGGAGGCGCATACATATCATTTTGGACAAACTTGATTTCATTTAAGTCATAACATACTTGGTTTATCTTAAGATAAAAGTCCCATTAGAGTCAGGGCAATTTCTAGCACCAGAATGCAGCTGTGAAAGTCCCCCACACAAGCCTAGTGATGGCCTCATCTACTTGCCATTCACCAGGAAACCATTTGGAACAAAACTGACTAGGGTTACCCTTGGGTAATCATGGTGGCTATCCTTTGTGGTGGGTGCAGTTGTGTCAAGGTGAATCTGTATATCTCTTATTGTTATTATACATTTGGATCTTCAAATCATCTCAGATATGGTCACAGTAATTATTTTTAATCTGACTTTTTTCTCCAACATGTTTCTGGCACTGTGCAAGAACATCTGTGCTTTTATATAAGAAGATATTCTAGGCTAGTTTTTTTTTTTATTTTTTATTTTTTTACCCTTGGTTTTTCAAGACAGGGTTTTTCTGTGTAGCTCTGGCTGTCCTGGAAATCACTCTGTAGACCAAGTTGGCCTTGAACTCACAAATATCTTCCTTGTTCTTCCTCCTGAATGCTGAAATTAAAGGCATGCATCACTTTTGCCTGGTGTATTTTATTTTTTCATGCCACATTCCAGAATCAGATCTTTCTCCAAGAATTCTCCATGTTTTTCTGTTAGGAATGGTGGCTAGAAACCAAGATGTGGGAGGAAATTGTGCCCAGTGTGCAAGGGCAGTTAACTTATGGCTCAGAAATAAGGGACACATGGTGTAAAAAAGTCTATCTATCCACATACTCAGCTCTACATTTATTTCTTATGTATTTATGAAACATTGAGAATTTCATGTCCAAACTAGTCTTGGGCTACATGGCCTCTGCTTTCATCTTCATTGCTGCTTTCTCTGACAATGGGAGTCCGTCTTCCATTGTGTCTAATGTAGTTCCTTATTTGACCAATCACCTTGAGTTGAGGCAACTTATCTTTTGCTACTGAACACTCCCACCCTCACCATGATGGCCCTTTCACCCTATCAGAAGTTAAGAGTCCCCTCAGCTTCTGGATCCCACCCCACATTACCTGCAGATGCCTACCTTCCTGCTGTCCCACACTACTTGGGGATGCCTACCTTGTTACTGTCCCACACCACTTGGGGGTGCCTACCTTCCTGCTGTCCACACCACCTGGGGATGCCTACCTTCCTGATGTCCACACCACCTGGGGATGCCTACCTTCCTGCTGTCCACACCACCTGGGGATGCCTACCTTCCTGCTGTCCACACCACCTGCGGATGCCTACCTTGTTCTTGTCCCACACAACCTGGGGTGGCCTATGCTATTTTCCCATCCCCACCTCCTGTTAGGGCTGACTTATTCAGGACAGAAAGGGATAAACAGAAGGGAAGGGGAAAGAGAGAGGAAGATGAAAAAAGAGAACAAAGAACAAGACATACTTTTAAAATCACTTCTCCACAATGTGAATTCTAAAGTTATGACAAATTATTATATTCGGTTGGAAATTTTCTTTTTCAATCTTAGAAACTAAAACAAGATAACCCTCCTTTAACCAGACTTCTCATATGTGACTGGTGTTTATTGAGTGCCTACTCTGTGGTAGTATAATAAATTTTAGTAAAAACCCAATTAATTGCAGTTATCAATTAATCAATATATTTTACTTACTGACTTTTCAGGGAAATTGGCCAATTATAAGAAACCACATTGAGACTGGTCACTCCTGAAGTCGGCATGGATTTCGCTCTAATTCTTGTGACATATTATTCTATGCAATGATAAATCATAGAATTATGAGGCTTGGAAAGAATATTAACTCAATCAAATTACAACATTATGGGCTGACTGTGGATGTCTTAGAATCTTTACAACACACACAGCTTTATACTGTTAAGATAAAACATTTTAGCCCCCAAATATGTAGATTCTAGCTTATTCATTCAATGAATATGAAATATTTACCTATTTCACATGCTGATCAAGAAAATTGAATTCTAGCTGGGCATAGTGGGTTGTAGCTGTAATTCAAGCACTTGGAAGTGGAGGCAAAAGGATCAAGAGTCCAAGATCAGCCTCAACTACACTATATTAGGTAGCTCACAGGCAACTACAACTCCAGCTACAAAGGGCCTGACAACACCCGGACCTGTGCACACACACACACATCACATGCACACAAACACACATACAACACACAAACACAACAAATCTGAAAACTGCTATGTGAGGCAGGGCAGCTAGCAATCAACATGGACAACTGAAGAAAGAAGAGGGGAGAAGCGTGTTGGGCAAGCAGTCTGCACAGATTTACAACTGTGAAAGAGATTTTCATATCACTTGTTTATTAATGTAAAATTTCCTTACTTAAAGACGCTTTTTGTGGTAGTTGAATTCTGAATTGGGAGCTCATCTGTCTTGGAACAAGATAGACAAACACAAACACAGTGAAATGGAAAAGAAAGAAACCCTGCCACTCCTAGACTATTTTTCAGCTACCTAGACTTCACGCACTTACATATTATCTTTGTTTTCATAATATAAGTTTTTGATTTTGTTAAGAAAGTTTTCTGCTGTTCTTAAGTAAAGGTCACATTACTTCAGAGCCTAATAGTTGTCTCTCAGGCCCAAGGATAGCACCGTGCATTTAGAGAATTGCTATTGCTACCTAAAAAGTAAGGAAGTGGATATGGCTAAACTCCAGAACAGCTGGGTAGATAGGAGTCTTTCATTGGTTTTTATATAAAAGAAAATTCATCAGATGCAAAATTTTGAGACAGGTCTTGAGCCCCTCCTAATTTTTGATATGAAATTTTGAGACTTTGTCTTCTTTTTGGTGAAGTGTGACAATCTGCCTCTGCCTAAAGTCACCATTTAAAAGCAAGCTCCCCAGACTTAAACGTGCATAGTGCTCAGAAGGGGAGTCTGTTCCTTTGAGTTTCTGCATGCACACACATCCTTTTTCTCTTCTTCTCGCCAACCCCACCCCATGTACATACATGCACACACATGCACACACTCAGCCATATCAATAAAATATTGAAAGAAAAGCAACTTTTTAGTCAAACAGACTTTTGATTATTACACTTTCTTTCACTGATCACACTGCACTGTCCCTCTTTGATCCTGTCGAAAGCTGCAGTAATCCCAAGTGACAATACCTCAGGAGAAAAGAGAGTGGAGAAATGGGTACCGTGTTTTCCCTTTTTGCTATCTGTTCCCTAAAGAGCATATACAAAAAGCAGTCACCACTTTTGGTTCTTTGTTTGTTTGCTTGCTTTGGGTTTTTTCAAGACAGACTTTCTTTGTGTAGCCTTGGCTTTCCTGGAACTCACTCTGTAGACCAGGCTAGTCTTAATTCACCTGCCTCTACCTTCAAAGTGCTGGGACTAAAGGAGTGTACCACCACTGCCTAGCTGCAGTCACGTCTTAGTAATTTAAAACTTCATGTGTTCAGACATAGAATTTTATAGAAAAAAATCATGGGACTTTTAACATTTTTCATAGATTTTTTTTTTCTCGCGCGCGTGCGTGTGCGTGTGCGTGTGTGTGTGTGTGTGTGTGTGTGTGTGTGTGTGTGTGAAAGAGGCTGGAGACTGAGCTCCACAGTCTTGTACATATTAGGCAAGTACTATATCACTGAGTTACACCCCTAGCACTAGATTTTTACTTCTTAAATAAATGATCAAGACTGATTTTGAACTGGAATACTGATTTTCACAGAAGAGAGTAGCCAGAATATTATAGAAGCATCTAAATTATGAGGGAAAATTTACCCAACAGTGCTGTTTTGTTAATTACACACTTTGACTTTAAATAGCATGTTAATTTACAGGAAAATGCCCCTCACAACATACAATCTTTATATGTTCAGTTTCAAAATCTTCTTATAGAATATATATTAAACAGTTTTGAGAGGCTTATTTCTCTTGCTCATTGCCTTTGGAATATTTGGCACCCTGTATCTTCAGTATGAATACATTGTTCTTTTACAATATGCCAATTCAGCATAATTGCAATTCACACATATTTGCAAAAATATATATCCAATGGTAAGAAACTAAAACATGTCATTTTATAAAAAAAAAAAAAAAAAAAACCCAAGGGCTGGAGAGATGGCTCAGTCAGGAGAGTGCTTGCCACACAGCATGAGGACCTGAATTGGAATCCTCTGTAAGAGCAAGGAGTAGTGTGTCTGTAATCCTGGAGCTGAGGAGGAGGAGGAGACAGGAGACCTTTAAGGCTCGCTGGCCAGCCAGTCTGACCAGTTGGGGAGCTCTGGTCTTTGCTTAAAACCATCTCAAAACTAAAGTAGAAAGCAGCAGAGGAAGACAGCTGACATCAACCCCTGACCTCCACATGCTCATTTGCTGGTATCCATGTGTGCATACCCTCAAACACATGCTTATATATACAACACATACACACACACACACACATACATACACACAAAATTAAAGCTATGAAAATATTTCCAAAAATAATTATTACATACATGTAATTGAACTGTAGTTTTATTTACATTTATACACCCAAAAGTTACGTTGTAGGGCTGGGGATGTGGTTCAGTAGTAGAGTGTTTACCTAGCATGTGCAAAACACTGTGTTCAATCCTAGCCCTGGAAAAAAAAATAAAGCTATCTTTTACTTTATATCTGGGTCTACTAAAGCAAACAAACAAACAAACAAACAACTCTGCTACTCTGATTCTATGTTTACTATGCCATTAAATCTCTGTCTGCATTGATGAGCCACAGAAGTCACTCCTTTTGCCTCAAGCCATTTTTGAGGTAAACAAAGTCACAGAGAATTTCCTCAAACCTGACAAATAAAACTACAAAACAATCTGACCTCCTGGAGGTGGTCATCCAGAACTGTAGTACAGAGGCCCCAGGCTGAGCTGGACTGTGCAAACAGGATTGTCCCAGACACCACAGCAGAGCCCGACACTGGCTGAAGGATGGTGCTTGTCAAGCTACCTCCTCCCTGACCCCACATAAGTCCATCAATAGAATTCGTGGGTTTGGGCTGTACAGTTATATCCAAGGGAGGAAACGTGGTATCTTTCAGAGCACCACTGTGAGGATAGAAGAAGATGCCTTAGAAGAATGACATCGTCTGAGTGGGTACCACAGGCTAAGCTCTGTTTCAAGTGTTCCTCATGACTCATGGCTGTGGAAGACGGGCCGGAGCACAGGAATTTGCCATTTCTGTGGGTGACAACCATCAGCCCTGCTATGCTTTCATCTAGCGGTATTGACTCTTCCCTTTTGTAAGCGAAGAAACTTAGCAACCTGGCTGAAGGAGACACTTCTTTCCCCCAACATGTATTAGAGAATGTATGTTGGTGCTAAAGAAAGAATAATATCTTTCCGAAAACTATCCAACTACTTACTTCTTCAGAGACACATATTAAGAAAAATAACATCTCTAAGTGGGGGCTGGAGAGATGGCTCAGGAATTAAGAGCACAGACTGCTTTTGCAAAAGAGTTCAGTTCCCAGCATATAGAGCAGGTGGCTCACAACAACCTGTAACTGTACCTTTATGGGATCTGATGCCCACTTCTGTTACCTACCTACCTACCTACCTACACACATACACACACACACACACACACACACACACACACACACACACACACACACAGAGTTCATTAATAAAATTAAAGATAATCAATGTTAAAATACTTCCACTTGGCCTGGAGGTGTTTGGCGCACGCCTTTAATCCCAGCACTCGGAGGCAGAGCCAGAAGGATCTCTGTGAATCTGAGGCCAGCCTGGGCTACAGAGTGAGTTCCAGGAAAGGCTCAAAGCTACATAGAGAAACCCTGTTTTGAAAAAAACCAAAAAACCAACAAAAATACTTCCACTTGTATTTTTTAAGTTCTATTGTGATATCAAAGTTAACTTTTCTTGTTCTTATAAAGGGGTCTTCTCTTCCTAATCCCTTGCTGAATGTTTCCTTCCCAGTGAGGGAGGATTAGCAGGGAAGAGTGTTTACATTACCAAGACAGAAGACTTTAGTATTCATTACTTTCTGCAAAGATTCCAACTCTGGAATGGTGGCTTGATTTGCAATCATCCATCCTTTTTTTTGTGGTTTGTTTTTTGTTTTGTTTGTTTGTTTGTTTTCTGCCCACTATGTCTTAAATGATGAAGGCCCTGGAGTTCCTTGGTCTCAAATTATTTCCTGCTTTGGGACAAATTAGGTACAAGGGTCATCAGGGATAAAATTTAAAGACCTAAGATATATAACATCTCTCAGGAACTTTATGAACATATCATTCAGATATAATTGCATGCAGTTTTATTTGAGCTAGAACCAGAGACTGATTAGAAAATTATAGCAGTAGACACAGCAGCCAAACTAAGTAGGGGCGTCTGCTTGTTCTAGTCCACTATAGCCTGTTTTCACCAGCATCTCAGGCTCTCTGGTAGTAGGTTGCGGCCCAGCTGCTACATTGAATTTTTTTCTTTGATAGATATATAGTGCGTTAGGTATATTGAGACATGTTCACCTGGAGCCTGTTTGGTGCACTGTAGTGAGGGAAGAGAGAAGACCTCTAGCCCTGGAGTAGAGTCAACAAATATGCCATGTAGCACACACTGAATTTGTAACGAAGCACCCTAACACATGTGCTTATGTCTTGCATACTTATATATACATAGCACACACAATAATATTATTTTTAAATTAAAAAATAACACCCACAGCAGTAGCATTTTATCTTAGTTTTCTCCTAGACACACAAGGTATAGTGTTGATGTAGCTTGGCTCAGGAGCTGCTGTCGGTTCAAAGTCAGACTCCACCTGTGTTTAATACTGCTTCAACTTTGCGTAAGTCATCTCATTCTAACCATCACGTGTGCATTTGGCAAATGAGTGTGTTAGATTCCCCCCTCACAGTCCAGTAGGCCCTGGCATAGGGAAATGAAAAGACTGTTGTAACATCCCCAAACATGCCCAAGGTTTTACTGGACGCTCATTCTTCAGAGGCTTGTGAACATATCTTTTCACACAGAGAAACATCAGTGATTTTATGTGCTCATAGGCTGTACCAACACCTATTAGTAACTTAGGTTCATATCCTTAAAAGTGATTCATCACACCCTTTGTCTGTCTCTGATTCCTACTTAATTTCCCAGAAATATACTTCACTTCCCACTTCCCGGCATTTATAAACCATCCTAGTTTTCCCACACCAAATACAATTCGTCAATATCCAGGCCAGACCTTGTCTTTTCCTCTCCTTCAGTGTGGTCATGCACCTCATTGTTCTTCATTATCACTTGGTGATATCTGCTCTATTACCAAAATAGACCTCACAGGCTAACAGAGAGCAGATAAGTTGGGCACTTTTTAGAGTACATATAAATCTCCCCAAAGCTTAAAGCACTTGAACTAGGAACACACACACAAAAACAAATTAAGGGCCTAGGAATGTAACTCAACGGTAGAGCACTGGCCTAGCACACATAAGGCCCTTAGTTTAGTCCTCAGTATCTCAAAATAAGGAAAGCTCAGAAAAAAAGGAGCTAAATGACTGATTGCCAAACAGATGAAAATAAACATATGTAGATAGATAGGTAGATAGTAGATAGACAGACAGACAGAAAGGGAGACAGATAGAAAGCTGATATAGGCGCTGCTCACTGCTATCTCCATATATGGTCACAACAGAAATTTGTTTGTGGACATAATACATAGGGGAACTTTGTGCATTGTAAGTCACAGCATGTTAACGGAAGACAGCCCTGACTTGTTCCTTTTCTTTCTGTGTTTCTGATACAGCTACATTTCCCTGGGCTTTTCTTCTTGATTTCCTAGTAGTGGTCCCTACAGCACATCCTAAAAAGTAGTCATTTGCATTTCCCTCTCCTCTTTAATAATGCTGAGCAAGAGACAAGGCATAGGAGCCAGCGGAGGAAAAGCCGACTGTAACTGTAAGTCCTGAGGATGGTCGGTCAGGTCCTTTGTGACTGTCCCAGCACAAACATGTCCTGTCTGTTCTTGCACGGGCAGTTTATCAGCTGCAGCCATTACTGCCTGCTACCCTTTCTCTCTCAAGTCACCAAACGCAGACGTGCACAGCCCTCCACTCATTCTTCTCATTCTTTACTTCTTTACCCTGATATAATCCCAAGTCTCCTCCAAGGAGCCTCAGTTTCAACCGTTCATTAGGCTGAAAGTACTTCAATCTTTGTATTTCCTTTTATTCCTTACAAGGCTGGCTTTCTTTCCAAGCTCACTTCTTCCAGTTTGTCCTTTGACTTCCTTTCTGCTGATGTCACTGTTTGGCAAAGATGGGGTCTGTTATTTTAGTTCTCTGAGGTCTTTCCTGCTTGGTTTGGAAGATTGTTTCTAGATTCATCAGAAGAGGTTAAATGTTAGCAGCGATCTGGCCAAAACATTCCAGTGGTGACTCTACATTCTATATTTGATAAGTGAGCAACAACTCAGATTTGAGCTCGTGGGAAAGCAATGATTCAGTGACTTGAAAACCAAAAATGTTTTGTTTTTTAAACTGTATGATGGCTCATATCTGCAATCTGCTGTCATTTGGCAGGCTGAGGCAGGAGGGTCTTAAGTCAAAGGTAAAACTAGACTAACTGTATAGCAAGTTCCAGGCCAGCCTCAAAAACATAAGATTCTTGTCCAGGAGCAAATCCTTGCTAAGAATGACTGTACAACCAATAACTGAGCACAGAAAGAGTCGACTTTTTGAATGAGACTGTAGTGAGGTATACCCATTGATTGATTGATAGATTCATTCATTCATTCATTCATTCATTCATATAAACTTCCTTGATTCCTGCTGGATGGGATAATAACAACTATAACAGGAAAACATCTATTTTCTGGAGTGTTAATTTGAGGACTAAGTTATTGTTTGTTACAGTTACAAATTGTTTGGCATTTTGATTTGGAAAGCAGTCTGGTATAGTTTAGGCCAGGGCTGACCTAGAACTCTCTGCATAGCCCAGACCTCAAGGTGTTCCCAAGTCTGGGGTTATGGGCATATACCATCATGCCTAACCTGTGACATTTTTTCCCTCCACTTGTAACTCTTTGTGTGATGCCAAGTGAAGGCAAAATACAAGTAAAACCACAAACACTTGATTTGAAATGTTGGATTGAATTCTATTTTCCTCAAAGTGGTATCAAGTATGATAGAAAAGAGCTGGATTTGAAAAATCAAGTGCTTTCTTTTCTTCCTTGCATTTCCCATTTCTTCCCTCAGTGGGATAAAGGTTTCATTATGTGAAGAAGAGAGAGATGGGGAGATGGCTCAGTGTGTAAAGTGCTTCTGTGCAAGCATGAGGACCTGAGATCAGACCCCAGAACACACATGAAAGCCTAGTGTGGCCGGACATGTCTCTAACCCCAGTGCAGGGACAGAAAGAGAACTGAGGAGTTCACTGGCCAGGCAGCCTAGGCAAAACAGTGAGTTCCAGATTCAGAGACAGACCTTACCTTTAAAAAAAAAAAAGTGGAAAACTATAGTTGATATCAAACCTCCGATCCCTATGCAGGCAAGTGCACCTGTACACATATCTACATAATGAACAATAAAAAAAAATAGATACTAAGGAAATCACAAAAAGAAGAGAGAGCTATCCATGCATTGGACACTAACCATTAATTAGGAAATTGTGGTTTTTAACACATGCAAGTAACTAAACTATGCTTTAAGAGGTTTTTGTTTTTTTTCCCACATGTTTCATTTAAAAGAAACTTTTTATGCTCAAACAACTCCAGAGGGAACATATTCCCAGTTTAAAAGAGAGAAGAAGCTGAGCAAGTGAACACAACTTACAGTGAAGGCAGGGCTGGCTGAAGCATGAGTCCCCTGCATTATAATAGGTACCATTGCCTTTTAAAGATTTGTCATGAAGTAAAAACATGACAGTCAACCCAGACTTGTTGTGCAAACACCAGTAAAATATATACCACATTGGTGGCTAGCTTATGTTTTATATATTTCCTAGATAATAAGATATTTGAAAACAAATTAAATTTTTATGAAAATCCTGGGCAAAGTTTACATTTTCCTTTTGTGTGCTCAATTTTTTGATAAAATTTTAATATTTATATTTTATATTACAGTAGGAAAAGCATCTATTCTTTGGTTTCAATGTCAAGAAAATTTTAGCATTTTGAGGACTGGCTCTGACATGAAAGATATTCAAATTATCACAACACTGATAACACTAATTTGATTGAATATTGCTGGTCTCTTGGTTAGAAATATTGAAAAGTTGTCTTCACTTGATGGTTTTTTTTTTTTAACTTAGAAAAATACAATCTCCAAAGGGAATTCAGTCAGGGACTCTTATTGTGGGTTTTAAAGAAAATGTTGATAAGTCTATGTGCACTTTACACATATTTTTAAATTTAAATGCAAAAGCTTCCATGTTTTGAAAGAAATAAAGATAACATTTTGTAAAATTTAATTAAACATATATAAGTATGATATTTTTATCCAATTAGTGCTATGTAAACTTGATCTTAGACTATGGAGGCTAAATGTACAGACATCACCTCAGTGAAATAAGTTTCAGTATCTCAGGGGTTTGCAATCAAAATATTAGTATATGTTGCCCAGTAGTCTGTTTTCTAAAAGCACAATGACTCCATAGTCAAAGGAAGGCATACAATTGTTCTTCCTAGCACAGCATTTCCTTTTAATTAACCTTTCCCTACCACCTAACCACCCCCCCCCACACACACACACACTCTTTAGTCATTTCCTATATCTATTCTGGCCTTATTCTTCACCTTCAGTTCAGCTTGATTCTCTTTACCCTTGTTCCAGAACCTAACGCTCCCCTCTCATCCTCTTTTCCCCACATTCCTTCCTTCCTCTCCTCCTCCTTCCCCACTGTGAAAGCTCTTGTCTTATCTTCACCTGTGTCTAACCTCTGCCCCACAGTGCACAGGAAAGATGGAAGACTGTCCCATATCCTAGCAACGTAACACTCTGGTTTAGGTGGGGTTTTCCTGCATATGAAAAGTATTTTTTTTCCTTTTTGTGGTAACAGAATCCTTTCACCAGGTCTTTCTTCCTCCTGTTCCATAATCCATCACTCTACCTTTCCACACTCAGCATGCAGGTTCTGACCTCCTCCTCTATTACCATGGAGGGCTCGGCCTCTTTCATCCCCTCTGCTACATTGCCTGCATTTCTTCTTTCAAAAGTTCTTTGGTTCTCTACATAGCAGCCAATCCTCTTGGTATCCCATCTAGGGAGAAAAGGAGAAAGCCCACCAAACAGCTTAACTTTCATACAGTAAATGGGAATGTTGGCTGGAGCTGAGCTGCCGTCTGTGCAGCAGGACAGTCCGTGGGCACTATGGGAGCACAAAACCTTTGAGTCATGTCTGTGTTTGTCTGGATTCTGGATCTGCGTCTGAATAACGCGTGCTTGTCTGAACCCTGTTAGGATTATTCAGTGCAGTTACTCAAGCCAAAAGGTATTGAAGTTCTAACAAAAATGCTGCCAAGCCAGGGAGTTTGACTTAAGTTCACAGATACAACAAAAAGGAATAAAAAATGGTTTAAAACTGTGGTGTGTTAATAGCCACTACCTAGAAGGTAATAATAACTTGCCATCTCAGATATGGCTACCAAATAAACTAAAAGTTACGTCAAAGCTTTTCTGTCCTGGCTCAAATAACCCTTTCAAGATGGATAACATTTATCTAGTGGGAATGTTCTTTAACAGTGAAAAATATGGAATTGACATCTTGTTGGAGAAAAATGGACTTTCATTAAAGTGATGTCACCTCAATATTAATGGTTTAGAGGAATAAATACCCCTTTCCCAAGCTAACAACTACCTTATCTAATGCTAACCTTCTTTGGTTGTAGAAGTTATTTTCCTCAAAGAACTCAACTTCCTCCCGGAGACACGTGTGTGACCACACAGCGGAAGCTAGGGCTCTCAGTATGAGGCACTTTGTTAGAATTGTGGAGGTGGGACTGGACAAGGTAGTGGAAGGCGTGTGGCATTGTTATATCTATTGCCATTTAAGGGGAAGGACCAGGCATGCTCCTGCACCTACATTCCTGGGACAGGATCAAGAGAGGATGGTGCCCTGTCAGCAAAGCTGAGAAGCCCCACTTAGAACCTTTTGAAGTACCTTGGAGTCCTGCCAAGAATGCTAGGTAGAGTGACTCTGACCTTGGGTTCACTGTGCTGAAGTGGGATCTCTGCGTCATTTTATATACATTGTCTACCCTCTAACATTTAAGTTAACACAACCAACTGATTTCCCACTTTTGTAGCCTCTCCTAGGGCAAAGCTGGAGGAGGAAAGAGAACCTAAGAGTAACAATTTAACAGACTTTATGAAGACTCCTTCTCTTTGGCCCAGGCACGAACCCTTTCTTTACTAAACTGACTGTTGTGTGTCAAAAGTACAGAAAATGACTTGGTAGACAAGGTCAAACCATTATGAATTTTTTGAGCAGCTGGTTGTAGTAGTTATGTCCTTAATCTGAGCACTTGGGAGGCAGAGCCAGGCAGGTCTCTGTGAGTTGAAGGCCAGTCTGGGCTATATAGTAAAGAATAGTAGAGCACCATTAGGTGCCAGTAGTGTTGACATGTGTGACTATATATATATATATATATATGCACAAACATCACATATATATGTTTTTTTCAAGACAGAGTTTCTCCATGTAGCTCTGGCTGTCCTGGATCTCGCTCTGTAGACCAGGCTGGCCTCAAACTCAGAGATCCACCTGCCTCTGCTTCCCAAGTGCAGGGATTAAAGACTTCTATCACTACACCCCACACTAATTTGAAGCGTTTCAACATACCCATCCTTTTTTCTTGTAACAGATGAGGAAACATGAGACACCAGGTAGGTAGATAACACACCCGTGGGAGAACTAGGGCCATTTGACCAAGGTTGTACTCTTAGCAACTAAGCTTGCCATAGGATAACTTGAGCTAATTAATTCATCTCTTGTTGTCTGGTGGTGTGGTTTTGTTTTATTTTGTTTTCTGTCTGCCAGGCTTGCTTTACTGCATTGGTCCATGAATAAATGCTTTGTCTATAGTTGCTAGCACAAAAGCCTTTTCTATGAAAGCTCTTTCTCTTGGCCTGATTATTCCAAAGCAGAAGCACCTGTGTTATCAGAAGGGCATTAGGTCCCTGGGGCAGCAGGCTTAAGAAAGCACCCAGTGGAATGAGCGTCATCCTCAGCAGCCTGAGCCCTGCCGGCTACAGCCCTATAACTAGGTTAATTGTTACGATGGTGGCATTCAGAGCAAAGATCTCTGAGGTCACGAGGCCAAGGGTTTCTGGTAAAGAGCCCAGAGTTCAGGGTGGAAGGTGGGGCCCAAACAACAGGAGGAAAATGAGGTCAGCCACACGAGTGTTAGAACACCAGGCTGCACCAGAAAAACAAAGGTAGAGAAGCCGCACACTGTCAGGCGCACTGCAGAGCGGAGGCAGTCACACTGCTAAGTGAGTGGTAGGAGAAGGACAGTGTACTGCACTGGGTGGATCTCTTCTGTAGGGCATCCTAACTACCCTAGCAACAGTTAGGTATCAAAGCAGTAAACACCGTAAGTGCCATGCCTTAGTCCTTAACTCAGACGGGGCTCCCTCTACAGTTCTCTGGAAAGGCATTCGGTTTCTGTTTTGTTCTTCTGGTGACATTCTTATGTTGTGCTGTCCCTATGGATCAAGAGTGAGGGTGAGAGTTCAGAGTCTGCTCGCAGCAGCTGAGAGTGAGTGACTCTGGTAACTAACTGTGTGAAAGGCGAGCACTAGCTCTGAGAACCCACCATGGTCTCAGCGGAGAATCGGCACTCTGGGACGGGTTCTCTACTGTTGCATTGCTTACCAGTTAGCATGGCATTCAGTCCTGACCTAAATCCAGACCTGTGGCACCCCAAAGCCACAACTGGGCAATGTTGATACGTTTTCTGCATTGCAGGATACATGCGTTTGTTTGCTTTATGACTTCATTATTTATTTAAATTTACTTCTAAGACTGTTGTGGTCTGTCTTTCCAGACTGTTTGAGATTTTGAATTCTAAACTGGGTTTTAGTCTGTTCCCAAGTCCCTAGTTCTATCTAGTATATCAAAGGCTTATTTGATGATTGTGACAAAAACTATTCTATAGGGTAGGTATATCTTGCTTGTCTTGTGGAATTTAGATGCCTTCTGGTTTTTGTAACTATAAATAAAAATGCACACATATTGTTTTGATTTTAATCATGGTCAGATTCAAAAAAGTTTTCATTTCCAGAGTAACAATGGGAGCTCTGGAGCGGGTAACTGGCTCCTTGGTCAGCTTTTCTTTGTACATTCAGGTGGTATTTTGAGCAAATGAAAAAATAAATGTATTATCTGACCTTGAAAGGTGTAAATACATTAAAGAAAATTGGCCCATAAGACTGTCCTCTCTTCACGTGTCAGATTATAAACGAGGACAGCTCAGCTCCGTCATTGTGGCAGAACTTCACAGGTGGATCCCAACCAGGGGTAAGACTCTAGGTTGAGAAGAAAACTTTAAAAATCAATCCGTGGAACAAGGATGTTGGTGGATTTCAGCTACCATCCCTGGATTTATTCATGGTTTCCTGCTTTTCCTCACCTGGCCCTGCTCCCTCATGAGCACTATTCAGCAGAGACCACCACAGTGTGGAAGCAAGTATCAATCAAACAAAGATGACTAGGCACAGAGATCTGGGTCTGAGGGAAAACCAGGGTTAAAGATGGCATGTGAGCTGGGTGTGTTGCTAAGTGCCTCTAGTTCCAGCATTTGGATGGGTGGGCACAGACACTGTTTTGAGGCCAGCCTGGCTACATAGCTAGTTGCAGGACAGCCCGAGCTGTACAGTCTCGGATAACAAGCAGGACCTATGGACTCATTCAGCAGAATCAGAAGGAGGGAAGGAAAGACAGGAGTCGAGCAAGCAGGAAGGGTAGAGCAATGCCACCTTATTTCTCTACTGGTGGGCAGACAATAATGTCAAAGGAAGCTGCCTTTTCTACCTGCCTCTTGTAACCACTCTTCTTAAATACCTCCATGAACTACTCTCTAAGTCCAATATGTAGCCCTGGCTGATCTGGAACACTCTGTGTAGACCAGGCTGGCCGCAAATGCACGACAATCCTGGCCACCTCTGTGTCCGGAGCACTAGTCTGCCTGACTGTGGTAATCACCTCAATCCTGAGGTGCCTCACTTGCTGCTGTGCCTCTCAGGGAAGGTTACTTAGACCTCTCTAAACCTCAGTTTCTTCATGATTAGAGGTCTGACCTTCACGATTAGAGCATGACCTTGTATACCACAGCATGTGTTGCACAGAAGGAAATCATCAGTACAAGGTAACTATATTTGGTTTTCCCCAGTACCACAACTCCTTGCTTTCACATGATACAATTAAAAATAAATAATTAATAAATTGAATATTTTAGTTAAGAGAGTAAAATAAATATCCTAAGATAGATCATGATAGTTCACTTTATTTCATTTTGAGACCTATTGTTGACTTGTATTTTAATTCAATTATTCTATCATTCTCTGCTAGCAAATTCTGTTACTTTTCATATGCACGAAGCTTTATATCTTTCATCTGTCATCTATCTATCTATCTATCTACCTATCTATCTACCTATCTGTCTATTTTGTTTGTTTGTTTTGAGACAGGGTTTCTCTATGTAGCCCTGGCTGTCCTGGGACTTGCTCTGTAGACCAGGCTGGCTTCAGAGACCCACCTGTCTCTGCCTCCTGAGTGCTGGGATTAAAGGCATATGCCACCACCACCCAGCTACATCTTTTTATTTACTATCTTTAAAAGGTCCAAAACTCCCACATGTTGTCTTCTCAATACAGATGTATGACAACCACAGCTGTTGCTGTAGTTCATTGCCTCGTTGTTTTGGGGTTTTGGTGAAGGAATTGGGCTTAAGCAACATGTGAGTAACTGTTGCTGTTACCACTATCCTGGTCATCATTAGATCTTTAAGGTTATATTGGCATGTAAATGATACACAATTAACATGAAATATTTATTAATAACAATATCAGCTAAATTCTAAGAGCAGTTGAATTAAAAAAGCCTGCCTCATCTCAAGCATTTCTCTGACAAGGATAATTTCACCTATATTTATTGTCAAGCTATTTATCTGATGGATTTCTTACAGCTGGCATACCTAGAGATTTTAGGGAATACATCAAAGAGTGCTGGGGGGATGTATCACAACTTGGAGACAAATCTGTTCTCTTAACAATAGTTGGCAGCAGGCAAAATTCCTTTCCTCTGCGTTGACTCTGACCTGCTCCAAGGTTAAAATAAGGAATATGTGATCCACTGCTTGCTTCATTCTGAAAGTATGGATTTCTCACAGTCAATGAAACCTGCATGCCCCTTGACTGTGTAAACAGCAATGAGTTGGCTACTGAGAAAATCAAGAGAGACAAGCTAGTGATACTCTAGTGTCTCTAGAGAGCATATTAGCATCAGACCACAACTACTTTGATCAGGGCATCTTCTTCTAGACCATAAGCACCACAGGGCTTTGTCTCTCTCTCTCTCTCTCTCTTCTGTCCCTTGTCTCAAGGGGCTGTGCACAGTGTTACATACTAGTAAGTGATCTTTAATGAAGGAACCAGCTGTAAGGTATATAAACACCCCCCCCCCTTCTTGGAGAAAATATATTTGTTGCTTAGTCAATAGTGATAAATGGTAGGAAACGTTATTGAGCAAAACTCCGAATCAAAGCAAAACGCAGGACACCTAGGCCATGCTGCCTCAGGCTGAAACAAAGCACCATCAACATGCAAAGAGCTGGCAGTGGAGCTCAGTGGTACAGGATTTGCTCAGCATGCACAGGATCCTAGGGCCAGTGAAAATCAATCAATAAATAAGCAAATAAAAATGCAGATTAGAGCATTTGTGAAATAAGATTACAACTGGACACACACACACACACACACACACACACACACACACACACTGCAGATCATAAAGCAATTAAAAATGGATATGAGCACAATATATCTGCTGTTGTAAGAATTATAGTGTATTTGAAATATTAAGATAGTTCAAAAAGAGCCACTAATTCATGGTATTTGTTTTGAAATGTTTATTTTTGAAGAATGTAAATTTTAAATCAAATTTTTGAAGAAGGAAGTCAGTGTGATGGCACACACCTTTAGTCCCAGCACTCAGGAGGCAGAGACAGGCAGATCTCTGAGTTGCAGGCCAGCCTGGTCTACAGAACAAGTGTCAGGATAGCAATGACTACATAGAGAAACCCTGTCCCAAAACAAAACAAAACAAAATAATTTCTGTTTTGGAAGAAGGCAAGAGACATCATGTGGAAAGTGTTTTTCAATAAAGATATTTTAAAAAATCATATGCATGTGTGTCTGCACATATATGTGCATGTGAATGGATTGCCTACAAAGGCTAGAAGAGAATATTGGATCCCCTGAAGCTGGAGTTACAGGTGGTTTTGAATCACCCATGTCCATTCTGGGAGTCAAACTCTGGTCCTCTGCAAGAGCCCCCATCTGCTTTTAACTGCTGAGCATTCTCTCTAGCTCCATTGGAAAGTATTTTTCTTGAATGCATGTAACATAGAAACACTTAAACAAGAAAATATGATTTAGTATATGTTCCAATGTTCTAAGAGTGTATTAAACATAACACATGAGTTCATTTCTGTAAATAATAACCTTGAGTCCTACTAGGAGGGAGGCTGACTCAGATAATAACTTCCTAAAGTCAAATTATTGTACTTGCCCACACAGGCCTTCTTCGTATTGTTCACAGCTAACCACCTGTGATTGGGACATTGAGGAAGTCATAATAAATAGACTGTTTTACTGCATCTTGGGGAAATACACTTAAAATTTTGCCCTACCCGAATCGTGGAAGGGTGATTATAATAGCTTAGATGGGGTTTCCTTTGAAATCACAGGTTCTGTCTCTATACCTCAGGAGAAATAGAGAAACAAACCAACCACTGTAAAGAGGAAAAACAACATAAGCCTTCAGTTATCTAAATCCTCAAAGGAGGAGGGACTTGCACCCAAACTACACTTTTCAGGCTGGTGGCTTTTGCCTTTCTTGAAACACTCATCACTGTATGTTAACTAAATAAATAATACTTTACACATTTTGAACTAGAATAGGTGCTATTATAACTAGGAAATTAGAAATTTGCATACAAATCTTTCTAACATCAAGTATAGTTGATAGTTCAGCCTCTGTAGACATGGTGGCAGTTTTCTGGAAAATGAGATAAAAATAAGGCAGTTGGTTAAAGTGGTGTAAAATGAATAAAAAGGTATGTGCTGCCATGGAATTCTCCAATCACATTTTATGACATATTATGGATCCTCTAGCTAGAAAAGTAAGTTTGGAGATCACAGAGCTGGGCAATTGCTTGAGTCTGTGTTGACAGTCATGGTTCTGTAGGATCTCAGAATTAAAGAGTATATGAGTAGATGTGACTTCTTTATCTGGGTGCTCAATGAAGTGAAAGATGAGCCCCATCAGTGATTAGGAAGATTTTTCATTTTATTTGTGTTTCCACAACTTGGAGATAAATCTGAACAATAGAAGCAATGCCACCAAAGATGGCGGTTCCTGAACATACATCAAATCCTGCAAGCCTTGGGAACGTACTCAGGCTGCTTCTCATTAGCAATGGAGAAGGCTTGATTTAAACAGTGTAGTGTTCAAGTGTTCACAGGTGGAACCTAGCAAGTTATTTATCTCTCTCTTTCTTTCTCTCTCCCTCTCTCTCTCTCTCTCTCTCTCTCTCTCTCTCTCTCTCTCTCTCTGTGTGTGTGTGTGTGTGTGTGTGTGTGTGTGTGTGTGTGTGTATAGTTTTTCAAGATAGGGATTCTCTATTAACAGTTTTGGCTGTCCTGAAACTTGCTTTGTAGGCCAGGCTGGCCTTGGAACTCAGAGAAATTCACCTGCTTCTGCCTTCCCAGTGTTGGGATTAAATGCATGCGCCATCACATCTTTAAAACAAATTCTGTAGCTGGGTGGGGGGTGGCACATGGCTATAATCCCAGCACTTGGGAAGCAGAGGCAGGTGGATCTCTGTGAGTTCGAGGCCAGCCTGGTCTACAGAGCGAGTTCCAGGACAGCCTCCAAAGCTACAGAGAAACCTTGTCTTGAAACCCCCCCCCAAAAAAAAAACTCTTAAAAAACAAATTCCAAACACGGTTAGGAATAGCAACCCCAGAAATTAAGTGAGAAAGAGAAAATGGCTTATCTTTCCCTATAACAGAGTTGATTATAACAGAATCAAAAGAAAATTATATATATATATTTGAATACAAAGGTGAAAAAGGGGGAAATGGACATATCATTAAGTCACTAATTCAGATTAATCATTTTGCTATCTTTGTTCCTTTTGTTTGCTTTAGACAGTGTCTCATGCAGCACAGGCTGGCCACAAATTCACCATGTAGCTAAGGGTGACCTTGAACTTCAGTTTCCCTAGCCTCCAAGTTGCAGGCCCACACCATCATACCTGGTTTGTGCAATGCTAGGCATGCAAACTTTGTGCATGCTAGGCAAGCCCTCTACCAACTGAGCAATATCCCTAGCTCCACTTTCATTATTTTGCCTCCTATACAATGCACAAATAATAATGAGTTATCTCAAATGTGGTATTGCAAGAGGTAGTTCTTTTTAATTAATTTTTTAAAAGTCAGATGATTTGGGGTAAAAAGATACTGTAAGACAACAACAACTAATGTTTCTACATACAGAAACTGCAAAGAGGGGTCTTATATTTAGAACAAAAACATCAAATGGGGGGGTAGTTCTTAAAATTGCTTCTGTAGAATCAAAGATGCTTGGCATAGACAAATAGCAAAACACCCAAACTGAAAAGTAAACAAAGAAAATCTTAGCATTAGAATTAACACTGGTGTGTTTAGAGTCCCCTATTTACCACAAATAATTAAAAAGCAGTAATGACTGGACGATTATTTAAATTCTATATTACTAGGTCATTGAATTACTGCTACACAGTAGAAAGCCCTTTCTGGCTCCCTTTGTACACCAGTGTCTAACAAATGCAGGCCTTGTGACATGGCCTTTTAGAGGAAGTTATAATCCTTGTATATCTTTGAAAGATATACATCAGTGATGAGTTCATATTTGAACTCATGATCCTTCACTGCCATCAAGGTATTTTGGACTGGAGGCCGAGAAGTGATACCCATGCTAAAAGCAAGTGGACCTGAGTCACTTTCTCTAGTGAACTTGAAACATAACACAGATTATTAAATGCTATAAAGTCCAGGCTTGTGCTGAAGAAGAAAGAGAGAGTAGGAAAAGCCAGAGGCACTGAGAAAGAAACTGAACGGCAGTAAGTACAAGAGGAGAAGGCTGAACTTCGGGGAAGTGAGCAGATGCTCTAGAGAGATTGCCCATAAAGTATCCTGCGTAAGATCTGTCTGGAGTTCCTACCTTCTTTTCTCTGAACTTTGAGATTTCCTCTTTTGAGGGCAGTGTTGAGGTGCTGGGATAAACTCTGGAGTCTCGTGCATGCTCAGTCAGTGTTCTACTGCTAAACTACGCCTCTGCTCTCTCGAGTGTTTGCATAATAATATAAGTTTTGCCTAGATACTAGATTTATGAGTTTAATTTAGGACATGGAGTGAGAGTAAGATTGTGATGAAGGAGGGAGAGTTCCAAATCAGGGTTAGATACCACATTCACATATGTATATGTGCATGAGTTCTCGGGATCGAAACTAGGGCCTCTTACATGTTAGGCAAGAGTTCTACCACTGTGCCATACCCTCCTAGCCTCATCTCACTTTGTGTTTTGAGACAGGGTCTTATTTAGTTGCTCAGGTAGGCTTTGAACTAACTCTGAAGCCTAAATAGGTCTGATTTTCCTTCCTCAGCCTCCCATGGGCTGTTTATATCTCAAGAAGCAGAAATGAGAAAAAAGATGTCCAATAATTTCTATAGGTCACACGATTTTTTTAGTAGACTAGAATCTAATTCCAAGCATATAATTGGATTAGAGTTTTGAGACATTCAGCCAAAATTCAAAGGTACAAGTTTCTTAGTGTATAGAAATTGTTCTTTTTTTTCCCCTAAATAAGCATGATTTGACGCAGCTTGTACTTTCATGAGGAATAAGTTAAAATAAATCTGTAATGAGATATCAACCTCTGTCTACAACACTAAAGATAAATCAAAAGTCTCAGAGTTGATGAGGGTTTAAAGGAATGAGTTCATCTCATGCTTGCCTGCCTGAAATTTGAAGGGAAATGCATCAATATACACTCAACAAATACTTATTGAATGTATCCCAGATGTCAGATACTGTTCCAGGCTCTGATATTCAGCAGTAAATAAAATCCCTGCCAGAATGTTCAAGAATACCCACATTCTTTGAACAGAGTAGTTGTCTTTCTCAGACTTACATTGCATTCTTGTAATAGAACACCACTCTGTCATTAGGCATGGTGCTCTTATGTTGCCAGGTGAAAGGAAGGAGTGGCTAAGGAGTCTCTACAGTGGGTCTCTTCCCATGAAGAACACACAAAGGAAGTGTAGCTCAGTGTTTCAGCAGGTACTCGGCATGTGAAAGGCTCTGGACTCAATTCATGGAACCAAAAACCCAGAAGAACTCAAATTAGTATTAGCATCATCAGCAACACTGATGACAGCCCAGGACAGTTATCTCTGTATGATGGCATTTAAGATTTTCTTATTTGTCATAATTTGTATTTTGAAGTCAGGCTTTTGTATAACCCTTGTTGTCCTCAAACTCACTAGGTGGCTTTGTAGCCAGGGATGACCCAGGAAGAACACCATGGCAGGATTATCGTTGTGCATGTTTGATGCCAACAGTGTTTAGAATGTGATTTTTTTTTTTTTTTGTCTTCAGCTGAGTCCATTGCAGAGAAAACACATGAACTTAAATTTAGTCCCATCTGTTGTCTTGTAAATTTTCCTTTGAGAAGTACAGGTTGGGTGTGGTGGTTGGTGAGGAATTAAAGAGCACCTCTAACTGTGGTACTCAGGAAGCAGAGGCAAGAGGGTTAGGTGTTAAAAGTCAGCCTGGGCTACTTAGGGAGAACCATCAGCAGTTTGTTAGCTTGGCATGTGTAGGAAGACTTTTCCTGACAGCCTCCAAAAACAGTGTTTGTAGATAAACATTAATTCAGTTATAGGGCATAGGTGCCTAACCAAAACTTATGGCAGTACATCATGAAGACCCGACTACTTCTCCACATCATCTCTGTATTCATTTTAACTAAGGAAGAACAAAGCAACAGCAAAAGTGTGTGTTACATTATGTGAACCACATACCAGGAAGTTCAACCACCATTCCAATAGTTGTTAACACCTCAAATTTGGAGTGTTTAGAGGAATGTCAGTTGTATTGATCACATTTTGGTGATGTTCCTGGAGTGGAAAAATAGAATGGCTCATCCAAACTCAGTCCCCAAGGTATGAACTCAAGCGGGTTTGCTCCAAAAATCAAACTGTAGAACTGTATGTACAATCACGTTTATTTTACTCAAATTAAAATTTTCCAAAATAAAATTCACAATGTTTCTTTAGCCATCCATATTGGGCACATTTCAAGCAACAATAGCATTGAATGACTAATGGCTACAGTACTGGGCGATTCAAGTAACATATAACTGTTCTCAGCACAGAAAGTTCTCGTGGATCATTTGGAGGATCTCACATGACTGACCATTAATTGAAGGACTTGGAACTCAGCTCAGGTCAGTAAGAACCAGGCCCATGACTTTGGGAATGTAAGGGGCAGATATTCTCATGGCTGTTGAAATTATAGAGAGCAGAGACAATTGGAGGATTGTTTCTTCCTTAGGGGATATCACATGAGTACAAGATGGAAGAGAAAGACTATTGGCCACAGTGACTGAAGGTTATAACTTGAGTTCAAAGATGAGAGTCATATAGAGTTATACAGACAAATGTGTGTTATTGTCTGTCAGCAAAAATAAACAGTATAAATTTGACTTAGTTTATTTTCTGAAATGCTATAATCGGATCAGTGAGAGCGGTTTATTATAACTGGCAGCCTCTTAGAATCTTGTAATACGATATAAATTTATACTGGTATATAAAAATTGGAGGACATTTCCCCCACATTCATTGAGCACTTAAGTTCACTAGATTTCCTTTATTGGTGTGCAGGTATTGGAGAATGTTTATTATATGCTTAAAGTGCATTTTGGTTGATTTTGGTGAAGCTTATTTTCATCTAATGACTGCACTAAATAGCCCTTTATGTTGAGTGGTAGTCATTAATCTATTTATATTTTGGGTAATGAATCTAAGTACACTAGGTAAGTGCTTTAGCTATGTCCTGTCTTTTTGAATTTGGACAGGGTCTCACTAAGTTGCTGAAATTGGCTTGAACTCACACTATAGCCTTCCCAGGTCTTAAACTTGTGATCCTCCTGCCTCAGCCTCTCGGGTAGCTGGAATTACAGATGTGTATTTTCTTGCTCAGTTTAGAGGAGTACTCTGTTTGACATCACCTAGAGAAATTTAAATATAACTAAAATTGTGGAGTATCATATTTAATTCCCTTTTCTTTTCATTTGTTGCTTGTGCCCAATTTTATATCTACTATGAACTATTTTGATGGTCAGGGAAACACTTAAATGATTTAGAGTAAATGAGTGGACCAAATGTAAAGAACCAGTTTGCTGGCATGAAATAAATCCTGCTTTCCTTCCAATGAAGGCCTGTCCAAGGACGTTTTCCAAGCGTATGTCGTGCAGAAAGGGGAACCAGGGCCCCTAAACTACGCTGAGTTCTCCACTTTCTCTCTGATGGTCTCAGCAGCAGGGCTGTCTGCATACATGGTTGTGATATTTCCATAATAAAGCACAGTTAACAAAAATGGGAAAGGCCAAGAAAATAGATTTGTTTCTGCAGATGGCAGGGGAAGGGACGGAGTACCTGGATGTGTTTCATGACGCAATTCACAAAATCCTGTTTTCTCTGCTGCTCAGTCTTTCACAGGCCAGAAGGGAGAAGATTGCCGTTTACAGGAAGACTCCCTCAGGAATCAGTGGGAGATGTTCAAACACACTCAGAGTCAATGTGCTGACAATGATCAGGGAAAAAAAAAGATGAACCCCACGAGCATCTGGGCTGTGTACAAAGAGCCATCATGTCTCAGACTCGGGGAGTGATATATGACCCACCTGGAAAAGCGCATTTAGCTTGGATAAGCTTGATTCCAGAAGAGCAGGGACAGTTGGAGAGAGTTAAGAGAAAACTCTTTTGAATGATGAGGTGACTGGGGAGGTGAGGTTGGGAAAGGGGCTTGGGAGGAAAGATTAAAGCAACTGACTAAGGAACTTTTAAGATTTGACATGATAAGAGCCAACAAATATTTGAGAATAGCAAATACCAAAGAGACATTATTTGGAGTGGTAAAAACTATTGCAAGAAAGCAATCCTGCAAATGCTAACATTTTGGTAATATAAGGGGAGGAGAAGAGCGAAAAACAAAATCTAGTAACTCTGGAATATTCTCTTGAGAGTGTAAGAAGCTTTAATTCATATCCCATTTGTTACAAAATACAAAGAAAACCCTAGGTATTGAGGGGGAAAAGATGATTATAAGGGATGGGTGTTGGATTTTGTTACTGGAGACGTTCTCTCCTGCTTAGTATTTCTATAAATCTATTAAGTACAAAACACTAATTTATGCTGAACCTTGCAGAACAGTGAGGTTTAAACCAAACTTGAAAGAGCCCATTATTTCACAGTTTGTCCTTGGATTCCTGACTGTCACAGGGGAGAAGAGAGTTTTTAATCTGCTGTTTTCCAAAAACAATTCAATTAAAAATAATAAAAAAAATCTGAAATCCTGCCCATGAGGGTTAATAGCTATATAGGTGTCCAACCGCTGTTCAATCAGAAAACCTCAACTGCTTGTTCCATTAAGCCTCTGGTACCAGTTGTCTTCCCCTAGCTAAACCAAGATAATTGTTTTGGGGCTAATTTCCGAGGCCATTTAATAACACCTCCTGCTAGACTCTCCATGTAAACTCAGCAAGTAGATGCATCCGGAGTGACAGAAAAATACTTGTGCTCACTTTATAGCTCAAATTCATACTTTTCTTTATGAAAGAGCACTTGCTGTTAGGAAGTGCCAACTGCCATCCTGACTATTGGATTAGGAGAAAGAGCTGATAATTCATGAAAGGCCAGGTTCTCCATCCCGGTTTGTATGCAAATTCCTTCAGTTCATATTTTTATAGATAATGAAATGGATACAAAACACTTCAAGGTTTTTTTTGTTGTTGTTGCTTTTTGTTTTTTTTTGTTTTTTTTTTTTCAGTCAGCAAAATAATGGACAGCACACCCAAAAGCTGCTGTGATACACTTTGACACTGGGTCATTCATATAAATGGGATTTGTGTTTTTTCTTCTTTCAAGGAATTCTTCTTAGTGTTACATTTTCACAGCTTTTGCTCTACAGATTATGACTAAAGTGTGAATATGAACTGCAAAAGAGGTCACTACACTTTTGGTTTTGTTAAGGGGCAAATTTTGCATTATGTTTCCTTAAGAAAACATGCCCATCTTTTGGAAGAACTGCCATTCTTTCAGCGTGAAGGAAAAGCAACACACATCCTCCGAACTCTTTTCAGGGCCAGGGAGGCATGCTTTTATAATCAACTAACCACAAAATTAAAATTATGTAGATCGATCTATAATTATTCTTTTGTGTAATCTGTGATGACATGTAAGGGTAAAGGTATGTTTTTGAAAAGCTGGCCTCGAGAGAACATATGTTTTCAGGTTTGCAAATCCACCTTTCTCAGCAATAGTCAATGACTCTAACAGAAACAGTCAAGAAAAATGCTCTGTTGGGCAGCATATAAAATGCATTCTTCCCTTCTGCGACTGTCATCTTAGTTCCATATATTGTCCTGTGAAATTCCCATTTGTGTCAATGGAGAATCCAGGCACTGGGAAGAGGAAACCCAAAACTCTCACAACAGTGACAGAAATCTCCAAGCGAAGCAAGAATGCAAACCAAGTATGTGCTTTAAATCTGAGGTATCATGGTGATCCATTATCCTGTGAGTGGAGTTGAAGTTCAGGCTTGTGTGTTCATTTGTACCCAGGGATGACTAACACACGTGGGGTATTCCCTTTGGTATGTTTAATAATTTTAGTCAAAATAGGAAGCGTACCTACAGTTCACCTCATGCCAAATCAAACAAGATTAGTCACATGAACTATGCCTCACTGATAGATGAATTCTGATGGGGAAATGTCAAAACATGACACACAGCATTTGATTTGTAGTTGGTCTGCAGGGAGCCATGGTGTGGCTCTCTCCAAAGGAGAGAAAAACTCAGCCAGGGGTCCAGGGGTTCCTGGAAACTACTACAGAAAGTCATACATAACTGGCTTCCACCTGTCATGTAAAAGGCCTTTCTCTTGGAGTATCTGAACACACTCAAGTGTCCTCAGAACATCCGTTTTCAGACTTCACTTGGGGAAGTCATGATAATTCAGAGTAGCAGCCAGAAATGGAGGCAGAAGAATGGCAAGGACCAATGGTGGAAAAGAATCAAGGCCCACACTTATTGTAAGGGCACAAAGTCCTTCCACAGGCTTCTACAATCACTTGAAAGTCATATCTGGTGCAGGCTTCACAACAGTCCTGCTTTCCCTATTTCAAGAAGAAGACTGAGAATCCTGGTGTGTGTGTGTGTGTGTGTGTGTGTGTGTGTGTGTGTGTGTGTGTGTGTGTGTGTGTGTGTGTGTGTGTGTGTGTGTGTGTATGTGTATGTGTCTACTGATACTGATACTGAGTGCCTTCCTTAGCAGATCCCTACCTTATTTTTTGTTGAGACAGGGTCTCTCACTGAAACTGAAGTTTGCTGTTCTTCTAGAGTGACTGACCAGTTGACCTGTGAGCTCTAGAATTCCCTGTCTCTGCCTAACCCCAGGATAGGGATGATAGACACACACATTGTGTCTGCCTTTTACATGAGGTGCTGAGGTTGGAACTCAGGTTCTCATGCACATATTGTAAGAACAATTCTCCTGCCTTATGTTTTTGAAAAATCAAGTGGTATGTTATAAAGTTGGACTTGGATATACTTTCAGCATTCTCAATGACTTCAGATACTGCCCTTGTCTTCACTCTTCCTCATTAACAGCACAAAGTGTACCTTACCTTTTATATATGCTTTTGGGGATAGATATTGATTTTCTTGTGTGTTTTTATCCTGTAAGCTGCTTTTGGTGGTTTTAGGCCAGTATCATATAGGTTTTAGATTCTAATTTTGTTGGTGGTGGGTTGGATGGCTCTTTTGTATGATCCTGATATATCACAGTTGATTGTACTGTATCTAGTTTTTACTGCGGTATTTGTTTTTTCTCCCTGAGTGCCAACCACATAGGAATGAGTTAAAAAGAGGTTCTCTAGTTTGTTGCTGGGTTATAAAATGCAGACTTGAGCTAATAACATTAAGAAGGATAAAACCACCCAACGAACGCAGACCTCATCTGTCAGATCCTGTGCTGGACAGTTTGTGAACGGGAGCTAACTCAGTACTCATGACATGTAGACTCATATTATTGTGACACTTTGACCCATTGCACAGTGGCCCTACGTCCCTGAGGAACCAAGTAAGGTTGTATAAAGTCTGATCTGATGTACATCTATCCACTTTGGTTTTTCTCCTCCCCATGCTGCCAGTCATGTTTAGGAATTGGGTGACTTTATTTAAAGTTACAAATGAACCTTTCTTCCTGCTGGAGATGAAGTGAAGGGCAGCAGAAGGGAATTGTCTTCCCTTCTCATGTTTGTGTCTTCTGACTAGACAGCTGACGATGATCTTGAACCTCCGGTCCTCCATTTCCTGCCTCCAGAGTGCTGGGATTGCAGATGTGTTCCATTACGCTCAATTTATGCTGTGTTGGGACTGAACTCAGGGCTCTGGGCACACCAGGTAAACACCCTATCACCTGAGCTCAGCCTCAGCTTTTCTGTCCCATTTTCCTATGAAATACTAAACAACTTCAGTGCCTTAAGGCTTCAGAGTCGTAAGTCCATCTATTCTCAAGTCATCACTGAAAGCTGAGTGGTACCCATGAGAATAGCACCTTGATTTTCCTGTTCTCATCAGCCTCAAAACCTATTAGTGAAAGCAAGCTCTCCTAATATGCATAGTGGGCCAAAGAGCTCTAGTTCCTTTGGCTTTTGTTTTTCAGTAGGTCCTGTGCTCTTGGTCTCATAAATAGCTAATAAAAAGAATAAACAGAGGGCTAAGGCATACTCACCTTGAGCACTCAATAGTGAGATGTGTCTGCAGCTCTGTGTATGTCTGTCTCATTCTTCCAAAGGTAAATTGCGGGGAATACCACAGACATTGTGCCAGGCTGAGTGCTCAGGACACTCTTCCTCAGTAGATGACAAATTAATTCAAACACAGTCAGGAGAAAAGCCTCCTTTCAAAACTCCCAGCCAAATGACAAGATTCCAGAGGGATGGTTTTAAAGTATTGAAAGATGATGTTTAGAAAAAATAAAAGAACTTTGGGCCAGGGAGGTAGCTTAGCAGCTTAAGGAGCTTGTTGCTGAGCCTAATGGCCTGAATTTGGTCCCAGGGCCACACATGGTAAAAGGAGAAAACAGCTCCGGGAAAGCTGTCCACTGATGCTCTCACGTGAACCGTGGTGTATGTGCAGACACACACACACACACACACACACACAGAGAGAGAGAGAGAGAGAGAGAGAGAGAGAGAGAGAGAGAGAGAGAGAAAGACAAAGAGAGTAAAGGAAAAAAATTAAAAGAAAATACAGGTTACAAGATACACATGTGCAAAAAAAATTTTCATAGTAATGAAGTGTATTATTTGAAATGTAGTCTGTCTAATTGGGATCTGATTTAAGCAAGTACATACCACCTCACTCAGGAGTGTATACACATCTCTTAAGAACAAGAATGAAAAAAGGAAAAACCCACCTGTTTGTGAATAAATGTAATATTTTTTCTCTGTTTTTCATTTATTTGCTTTTTGAATGGTCTGCTTGATCAAATGTTTATAGGACTTATTTTATAGAAAAAAATTAAAGGATATTTTTCTAAATCAGTTTATTTTAGAAAATAAACCTGATCAGAAGCAACCAAAGCAAGAAGTTATAAAAATTCACAAATAACGTCACAGCTTCAGTTGCTTAAGTTTTTGTAAATCCACCAGAGAGGGAGAGAAAACAAAACAGAAGAGAAAGGAGGACTGAGCAAAGCGGGTTACAAACTCGAGGGAGAAGCCTTGCCCACAGGAAAAGAGACAACAGAGATTACAGCTGTTCTTTCACTGGAATGAAACGAAGACTTCAGGATAGATTTAAACAGAAGTGACTATGAAGGAAGAAAGAACGCATGCCCAAACCTGTATGTGGAGGGAGGTGGAGTTGTCACCTGCCACAGTTACATAAAAGCATTTCTAATGCCGCGGCATTATCTTTGGAAAAGTCAAGTATGCAAGACATTTCTCAGAATTTTCTCCTCTGAGTCAGTAAGTGATTTGTCACATTCATTAACTTTTAATATGGAGTTAGTTTTCGAAACCCTCATTATTCCCCTTTAGACTTTTGTTTCATTGTGTATAAAAATATACCAAAATGATGCTGGTTGTTTAATCTTAGTTTTAAATTTCTAGGAAAACGTCTTTCTTTAGAATTAAACATACTCAGGGGCATTCCCTCTTCCATTAATTTTATTTAATGTGAAATGACCAGTGACTATCGTGTGTGTGTGTGTGTGTGTGTGTGTGTGTGTGTGTGTGTGAGAGAGAGAGAGAGAGAGAGAGAGAGAGAGAGAGAGAGAGAGAGAGAAACAGAGACAGAGACACACACAGAGAAGCAAATGTATTTGTTCATGTGTGTGCATACATACTGTTCAGTCAATATTTCTAAGCAAAGATGTGTGTAGATGTATTTATTGTTAAGAAGTTTGATGACACTTAGTAATTTTGCATAATAATAAGGTAGACATTTATTCCAGGTTGTCTGGCAAATCCAGTTTATGTCTCACTCTAGCACAACTAGTAGTAGTATCTGTTTTCACTCTTAAAAGTATCTGTTTATCCAAAAAATTACATAGTTGCATTAACCTAATATTAAGGCACCAAGAGAGTCAAAGATCTAAAGTGTCTGTGACAAACCCACTAGAATTTCTACATATTTCCATACTGTGAAGCTGTGGGCAATTACTTGTCTACTCTGAAACCAATTTTGCCATCAGAGCACATGGCTAATAGTAGAGTTATTGAGATAACATCAATGCAATGGCATTATGTCTGAGTAGGCACACAAATGGGGGATACTATGACTACTTTGTAAGATTGCTATTCATTTATTCAAGGTGATGGATTTATGCTTAGTGATCAGTATTTAGGTAGGTACTAAGAAAATAGCCAGTAATTGCACCCATCCTAGTTGCTCCAGCCCCACCATCCACCAAAGGAAGCTGGTCATAAATGTTAGATATCACATGTTTATCCCTCTGGCTTCACACTCAAGCTGCTCTGTGATGTTGTAACTGTAGGAGATGCTTATGAATTTGCCTGGTACCCACAGCAGGAATTATTATCACTTTGTGACACCTTAGAGAGCTGTGCTATACCAACAGAACAGCATTTGGTCCGGCCACAGAGCAGTACATGTGAGCTTCCTTGCTACAGGAATGAATGATTCAGAGCATTACAAAAGTCCCCTCAGTGTAGAGCACAAATTTCTACCCTTGGGGACTCTGGGAGGAACCCAGATCTTTCTCTCACATGAGAAAGTTTCCTGAAGTCCCCATCTTCAAGTGGTTTCCATCTATCTAATTATACATCTGTTTCTACTTTGAATTTTTTAATATTTAAGAATTGAGTAGTATGCATCTCATTGTTGCAAATAGTGAGTTCTCAGGATGTATCTCACTTGGTGGTATACCTCTGCCTATTGCACTGCTTATATCCTAATGTGAGAAGAGCAGGAGCTTTTCAACTATACTCAGGTACCTTATTTACATTGAAACTTTGTGCATGCTGTCTATCTGTCTGTCTCTCAATCTCTCTTTGTACTCGTGTGTGTGTGTGTGTGTGTGTGTGTGTGTGTGTGTGTGTGTCCATGAAGGTGGAGGATAGAGGATAACCTTGGGTATTGTGGTGGTTTGAAAGAAAATGGCCCCCATAGTGAGTGGCACTATTAGGAGGTGTGGCTGTGTTGGAGTAGGTGTGGCCTTGTTGGAGGAAGTGTGTCACTGTGGTGGTGTGCTTTGAGATCTCCTATGCTCAAGCTATTCCAAGTGTCACAGTTGGCTTCCTGTTGCCTGTAGATCAAGATGTATAACTCTTAGTTCCTTCTCCAGCACCGTGCCTGAATTCATGGCACCTGTCATGACAATAATAGACTAAACCCCTGAACCGTAAGGCAGCCTCAGTTAAAGGTTTTCCTTTATAAGAGTTGCTGTGGTCATGGTGTCTCTTCACAGCAATAGTAAGGTAAGACGGGTGCCATTTTGATGCTATCCACATTTTTTTTGGGTCACAGTGGTTTGGAACTCACTAGGCATGCTAGGATAGCTGGCCAGAAAGCCCCTTGGATGTGCCAATCTCCACCTCCCCAGAACTGGCACTACATGTGTATACCCAATAGCTGACATTTCCTGTGGGCACTGGGGAGTAAATTCAGACCCCCATGCTTACATGACAAGCACTTTCCCAGATGAGCATCAACCAACCCTGGGAGTACTATTTAGAGTTTCTGAGCCTCAGTCTCTTGTTTGTAAAATGGGGATATTCTTTATCAGATGAGATTCTTACATATTAAATGTGATGATATCTGGAAGGCTATGGGACATGAATTCATCCCATGCCACTTGTCTCATTGCTTCTCGGTGTCAGCTAAAATGGTTAATAATATTGGGTCAAGTTGCACTAATGAGGACCAATTTGAATTTTTCCTATAGAAACAGCGAGTCATAATATACATTAACTAGATGACATCTGGCTTACCCCATAAAAATATCAGTGAAACACATTATGGAATCTCATTCCACTATCCAGGTTTTTAGTAATCTTTCCTGCCTAGGCATACTCGTTTTTTGGAATCCAGTTACCATAGGAACCGTATGGTTCTCTTTAGACTTTAGAAAAAGTCTTAATAATGTGGCATTCCCAGATCCAGGATCCATTCAGCCAGACATTTTGTCAACCCAGCTCTGCACTTAGGTGTCTCTCCCTTTCCTCTCAGATGTATTCTCTAGGAAGTGCTGTAGGCTGCACATGTACTACAGCCATAGATCACTTCTCTAGGATAGACAAAGCCCAGTCTCGCCCCCCCCCCCCCCCGCCACCACCACCAAAACCACACCACTACCAAAAACGTTTAGAACCCTATAAATTCCAGCACTCAGATGCTGAGGCAGGAGGATTATTGTGAGTTGGTGGCTAGTGTAAGTGAGTTCAAGACTCTATGTGAATCATGTCTCCCTCTTAAGAGAGTGCTGTGAAAAAGCTTGCTTTCTCTGTCACTGCACTCACAGAAAACCACTGAAAAACTTGATTTCCATTCTTTCTCTCCTTCATGCTTTGAATTTCTAGAGTCGGTTTATAATGTCAAGGCAGGAGACTTCTGGGTATCCTTAGACCATATTGGGGTGGGGGGTTGCAAACTAAAATCTATTTTCAAAATAAAACTAAGATATAATGTGCCTTTTTCAAAGTGCTGACATTTGTACTGAATAGAAAGTTTAACATACAAAGCTGCTAACACCTGAGCTATGGTAAGGCAATGCCACCAAGCAAGTCGTAGCAATATAGGCAGCCTTTGCCCAACTTCCGTCTACTTGTAGAAAAACAAAAACAACGTAAAACATACAGTAAATTAAAAACCACTGACTTCCATTAAGAATATCGTTTATGAATGATGAATCATAAAACCCAAATCTCTGAATATGTATCATTAATGTTATTTATGATAAAAGGGAAGTGGATCCAAAATACAGTCCAACACCTGGGAAGATGACTAGTGGGAAAGAGAGCTTGCTGACAACAGAAGGGCCTGAGTTCAAATCCCCAACAGCTAAGTAAAACAGAAGAGAATAGCTACATGTTCTTTTAATCCCAGCACATGGGAGCAGAGACAGGCATATCCCAGAGCTTGCTGCCAGCCAGCATAGCTAAATCACATAGTTTTAGGTTCATAGAGAGACCCTGTCTCAAATCAATAAGGCCAAGAGCAATAAAGGAAGTTACCTCATATCTGCATCTGCTTCTGGCCCCAGAAAGTACATGGACAAGGGCATACCCACACACTTATGTACATGCATTATACACGCACACATGTATACATGTATAGCAGGCTGTCTCGCCGAAAACACTTGTGAACTGTTAATGTCAGGGACTGAACAAGATAAGATGTTCCTCCTATGGATTCCATTTCTACTTCAGAAGCAGCTGACAGGCACAGCATGGTAGACCTCTGTGCTTTGTGGAGTCATTCCATAGCAAATGAATGGATGAGCCAGTCACTTCAAGGAAGACACCCAGTGAGAGATATTGCCAACGATAAAATGAAAATGTCCTGATAAAAATCATAACCTATGAAAGATGTGAATCTGTCCTGCTAGCCGGATCGTTTTCCAAGTTGTAGAGATGGACTTTTCTGATAAGCTCAGGAGTGATGTTCACAGAGGTGCTCTTTGCTAGACATGCTGTATGAAATATGGTGGCATTTGGGAACTCCCCATATGTCAGTAAAACAGTTTTTTCCAAGTGAACAATTCATGATGCCTCAGAATCCTGCATATAATCTGTGAGGAAATGGTCATTTCAAATGTAAGATTTACCATTACATTTTACTACAAGTAAGTTTTAGCTTAAAATGTTTATCTGTATGAGAGTATGACCATACGTTAACATAAAATGTGGGTGTCCTTGAAGGCGAGAAGAGGGCATTGGATCTCCTAGGGATGGAATTAACGGTAGTTGTGATTCATCTGAGGGTGCTGGGAATTGAACTCCAGTCCTGTGCAGGAGCAGCAAAAGCTTTTAATGGCTGAGTCATCTCTCCAGCTCCTACAACAGACTTTTTTTTCTTCTTTTTATTATTATTATTATATTTGTGTTATAATTTTACACATCAGCCATGGGTTCCCCTGTCCTCCCCCCTCCCACTCCCATCCCCCCTTCCCCCATTCCCTCCCCTCCATTCCCATCTCCTCCAGGGCCAAGACTCCCATGGGGATTCCTTTAAACCTGGTGGATTCAGTACAGGCAGGTCCGGTCCCCTCCTAGCAGGCTGAGCAAAGTGTCCCTGTATAAGCCCAAGGTTCCAAACAGCCAGATCATGCACTAAGGACAGGTCCGGGTCCCACAGCCTGGGTGCCTCCCAAACAGTTCAAGCTATTTAATTGTCTCACTTATCCAGAGGGCCTGATCCAGCTGGGGGCTCCACAGCCTTTGGTTCATAATTCATGTGCTTCCATTCATTTGGCTATTTGTCCCTGTGCTTTTTCCAATCTTGGGCTCAACAATTCATGCTCTTACAGACCCTCCTCTTTCTCAACTATTGGACACCTGGAGCTCCACCTGGGGTCTGGCTGAGGATCTTTGCATCCACTTCCATCAGTTATTGGATGAGAGTTCCAGCTCGACTGTTAGAATGTTTGGCCATCTGATCACCAGACTAGGTCAGATCAGGCTTTCTCTCGACCATTGCCAGCAGTCTACAGAGGATGTATCATTGTGGATTTCAGGGGACCTATCCAGCAGTCTGCCTATTCCTGTTCTCATGTGGTCTTCATTTATCATGGTCTGTTTTTCCTTGTTCTCCCTTTCTGTTCTTGATCCAGCTGGGATCTCCTGCTCCCCTAAGCTTTCTTTCCCTCAAACCTCGCCCTTCATTACTCCCACTGTCATTCAGGTTGTTCATGTAGATCTCATCCATTTCTCTGTCATTGGGTGATCTCTGTGTCTTTCCTAGGGTCCCATTTTCTAGGTAGCTTCCCTGGAGTTGTGTAGCAGTCTAGTCATCTTTGTTTTACATCTAGTATCCTCCTATGAGTGAGTACATACCATGTTTGTCCTTCTGAGTCTGGGTTACCTCACTCAGGATGATGTTTTCTAGATCCATCCATTTGCCTGCAAACCTCATGATGTCATTGTTTTTCTCTGCTGAGTAGTACTCCATTGTGTATATGTACCATATTTTCTTTATCCATTCTTCAGTTGAAGGGCCTACAACAGACTTTTAAAACTTCACTAACATGTTTCAGATCCCAGCTTGCTGTGAGCCTCTACTGCAGACGCTTCTTTATTGAACAGAGAATTACGTGGACTTGAGGAGATCATTAGAATATCCTTGCCTTTCCCTGTCTACAGCTCTTCTCTTCGTATGCTTCAAACACAACACTGAATTTTGGCAGCTGGTATAGAAGGGGATAGGAGAACTTAGTTGACCTCTCTCAACTCAAGCATCAAACATATTCACAGAATATTTAAATAATGTCACTTTTCTGGCTGATTTTCTATTTTTAAAATATGCTTATTTTTCTTCTGGGGCTGACAAAATGGCGCAGCAGGTAAAGGCCTTTGCCACCTGGAATTCAAGCTTAATGACTTGAATTTGATCCCTGGAACTCAAGTGAAGCTAGAGGAAAACAACTCTGATCTCCACATGAATGCCATAGCACATGCACACACGGTCACAGTATATTAAAAACATTTTATCATGTGTCACACAACATGGCTTTGTTGTGAGTCTTTTTCATTGGATTAGCAATGGCACATGCATGTATAATAATAAATTAAAATTTATAATGGATTGTATGAAATGGGCTTATTGTGACTCTTTTTAGTTGAATTAGTAATTATATATTTAATTTTTTCAGTTTTAATTTCTAATGTGATTAATATTTAGAGAAATAAACAGACGCTCTTAGAATCCTCAATATTTTTTTAATTTGTAAGACAGGGGCTCATAGACCAGGCTAGCCTCTTACTTATTGGTGAGAATGACCTTAATCTTCTCACCCTCTTCTTTCTGTCCCCTGAGTACTGAGGAGACAGCTGTACACCACACACCTAGTGCATACAATGCTGGGAGTCTAGCCCAGGGCTCATACATGCTGGGCAAGCACTCACTATATCCCCAGACCCTTCCATAACTATGGGAAATGGAAAAGTAGTAAGTTTCATACCTACTGCTTCAGAAGGAGGCTCCTTTTATCCTTCTATTAAAAATGCCTGGTTCTGAGTTGCTTCACAGATGTTTATTTAGCAACCAGTAGGTGAAGAGAAGCTGAAATTCTACATAATCCCTGAAAAATCTGACTGTAGCAGAAAATATCTTGATATAAAATGAACTGTGCATTAATTAAGATGCAAAGTACAAAAAAAAAAGTCCCCAGCCCTATTCTTGCTTCATAATGCTTGACTTTAAAACAGACAAGGACCATTTTGACCATCCTTCATGAACTAAATCTATAAACGTTCACAGAGAAAACACTTTGAGTTACACCATGAGTTAGATACCTGTTGTATGAAGGGAACTGGGAACCGGTTTGTTTCTCCTAAATCCCACGTTGTGACAGTCTCATCTTTAAGCTTCCTTGTTTTAAGTATCAATTTATAAATCTTACAATTTGCTTGAGAAAGGGTAATTTTAGGACCACTTCAAGATGTTTTTAAGCTCGGCCTGATGGAGCCAGCCTGTAATTCTCACTATTTAGGAAGCTGGAGGCAAGAAGATCAAAAGTTCAAAGTCTACTTAAAATGCAGAGAAAGTTCAAGGTCATCCTGGGTAACACAAACTGAGGGCTGGCACATATGAGGCCAAGTTACTCCAAAGGAGAAAACAAAAGAAGTTTTTAAAATTTTGTTTGACTTTCTACTCTTCTCGTGTCAAGATGTATGGTAGGTAAACTTGACACACTACCTGCCCATTTACTATTTTAAAATATTCCACTGTGGTTGTATTTTATGTGATTTCAATACCTATTCATTCCACTCTCCCATAACAAAATTTGAGACCCTCTTAGCCTCAGAGGGCGAGGGAGAAGAAACACTGAGAGAAGAAATGATGAGGTGTTGAGGCAGTGGAGTAGAGAAATTGGGCTCCAGTTAGCTTAAGCCACCCCCAAAATTCCCACGGAAACAAGAAGCATGTTAGATGGTGTTTCGTCTTTAAATTAAACCCTGTGGTGTTTTCTTCTTTCTCCTGCTACTGCTATTCTGCCTCCTTCAAACCAAACTGATTGTCTTTAAAGAGAGTGGCTGAGTGATTGCTTTGTACAAGGAAGGTCGTCTGAGACCGTGTTACATATGCAGTGTAGTTGTTAGAACTGAATAGAGAGGTATTGAGTCTCATCTAACTGAGAAAGGTTCACCTTTGATTTGTGCTGATGGAATTAATGAACTTTACCCAAGATCTGACTTGTTACCCCATAGGCTGCATCCTATCCAAACTACTGAGAATCTTCTCCTCATCTGAACTCTAATCAGTGATGAATCATTGCTTTATTGGCAGAATTGAACAATTTTGGAGAATATAAAATACTTAGGCCTCTTTCTGATGATAGTATTTAGATTAAATAAAATTTAGAATGTAGACAGAAAAAAAAACAGCAACGACAAAGTGAAAAAACCATACAAACACATAAATAACCTGGACCCTATGTTGTACAACTGTATTCCAGTGAATGGCCTCCAAGGGTCAGCTGTTTCTCTTCCCAGTCCTTTTGGAGAATCACAAGCTCATCTACTGAGAACAGACAATAGTTTTCTGCAGGGCCAGGTAATTTTAACGACAATTTTGATCTCTGAGACTCTCAGAGTTGGGTGTAAACTTTGTGCAGGCCCAACCCTCACCCCCAACCTCTGCAAAAACTACTTAAGTGAAATTCAGAAATACAACGAGGTCATATGATAGACATCTATTTAAGGGGTATATTCCAATTTTTATGTTTCAAAATATTAAGCAGTTCCCCCACTTACAGTCTAGTATATAATTTAAATGTGAACAAGAGCATCCACAATTTTCCTTTCTTCTGAAGTATCAAGGAGGATAAACATGTGCTAAAGCATTTCTGCCCTCATCACTACCTGTACATTGGTTAAACAATCAGCGCTTCTGCAGATGCATGCGGGACAATCAGCCCTCCTGCTTCCTCCATCCACCCAGCCATGCTGTTCTGGCAGCACACACACATAATGGAAACAAAATTGCTTTAAATAATCAAAATACACCAGGCACTTTTTTCTCCCCTGAGTGATTGGAAATAACCCTGACAAATGCTTGCATTTGGTAAATTATGAGCTAGCCAAGTTACGTTTGCATAAATATAATGAAAAACATTTTTTAAAAAATTTAGTGAGCATATAAAGCAAAGCATTCTCTTGGTAATGAATTTCTTTGACAGAAAAACCAACAACCATGCAGGGCAACTTTATGAAGGTGCCTCCCTGTGTGCTTAGGAGGGGAGGGAGAGGGGGACCAGAGAGAGAAAGACAGACAGACAGACAGATAGGGCAAAGAGAGGGAGATAGAGAATGAGGAAGAGCAGAAAGGGGGAAGAGGGAGACAGAGAGGAGGAAGATTACATATACATTATATACACAACTATGCAGCATTGTATAAACGACAGGAAGTCTTACAAGGAGAGATAGAGAAGGAGCCTAGACACAGGAACGCCCCCCCCCCCCCCGCCCCCGTTTTGGAAGAAACACAAAGGCTGTGCAATGCAACATTGTTGACATGGCATGCAGATCATTCATATTCCTCAGACATAACTCTCTGATAACACTGAGATTACCTAGCACATAAACACATAATTATATTCTCTTCCAACCATCTAGACACCACACCTCAGCTGCACATGTAAGCAAGCCTCTGTATATAGGTGAAGCCAATTTGTGCATGGCTAATAAAAATGTATTTGAATAGGGAAAAATAATTTCCTTCTCCCAGGTAATATGGTGCGATTTGCTATCCGACTGCTAGGAACACACAGAGCATCAAATATGTGGATGCCAAAGAAAACAGGTATTTTCAGAATAAAGGCCAGAAGAAGACAGGCGTACATTTAGAATTTTCTAGATTCACATATTCTTAAGCTAGGAAACTGAGCACTATTTTCCTGCCTGAATAGGCAAACAACACTGAGGATTTTGTTGCCTTTAACAGTCACCAGGACTGGGGGACACACCTTGACACTAAAGGGATACTATCAAATTCTTTCCCAAACAGGCTAGTCATGTGACACAGGAATTTGTCCCTTAGGCCTATACCAAAGGGAGGCCACATCCTAAAAGATAAAGTGGACCAGGAACAAATGGGTGGAGTAGAGGTGATTTTCTTAGGGGAAAATCCCCGATTCCAAAGCATGAATTGTAGGAAGTACCTGCCTATCATTTACAGCCTGAGTCACTGAACACCATCCACTTGTCCCCATTAACTGCCACCCACCTTCAGTTGGAAGAGTGAGTGTGAACCGGAGAGAAACCAAGACAACAGCTCCGAGTGGATAAGCTATGGCCTCCCTCTGTGGCTGTCTCTCCTCTTCAAGTCCCCTCTCTCAGAGTGAGCTCCCAGAAAGCACACTGCTGCTCCAGTTTCAGCTTTCAGAGTGAGGAGAGACCACAGACAAGTCCCACTTCCAGCATTTGCAATCCCTTCCCAGGAAAGAAACTGGCCTTCACTGAGTCTCTCCCGAAAGTCCCCAGTGACTAAGCCATTGTGACATCTGTCTGTGTCTCCTGTTTGCCTGCTGATCAGGCCTTCTTTCCAGAAACTGCCCATCCCTTGCCCTTTTCCTCCACCGGACAGGGTTTTCCTTTTGAACTTACAAGAGCAACTCCACTCCCCAACCTCTCCCATTCTATACATGGAATCTGAGTTCAATTCCCTCCTGTGCCAATCTTGTCTACTTGTTGGGCCACTGACCTGGATATGGACTTTGAACTGTACCCTGCTTTTTCTCCAGAAAGATAAGTACTAGTACCCCCCCCCACCACCACCAAACAATGCTGTCCAAACCAAATTATCTTCTCTCCCATGTTTCCATTCTCTCATCTTTCCTTCATTTTTATTTTTACTCAAGGTCTTACTATGTAGCTCTGACTAGCTATAATTTGATATGTAGATCAGGATAGCCTCAGATTCAGAGAGGTCTTTTTGCCTCAGCTTCTTGAGTGTTGGAATGAAAAGTATGCACCACCAAGCTCAGCCTTTTTCCTGTTTTTTTTAAATAAATCATCTCCAAGCTTTAAAAGTGAAAACCAGGTACGACAGCTTCCCTGTCTCTTTCCATACTTATTTGCAAATCAAGGATTCCCTCTGAGGGGCTTCCACCATTTTCAACCTCTTCTTCAGCTTTCTGTCTCAACAGCCTCGATAATGCTCTTAAAGGCCTTTCTTTATCCGAACAGAGTCACATATTGTTGCAGTCAAAATCTTTGTGAAATGCAGTTTTGTTTGTGTTTATATGCATTTCCATAGCTAAATGCATTTGCTCTAGACATCTGCTTTGCTCTAGACATACTTTGTGCTTTCCCAAGGAAATGTCTTTTCTGTTAACCTCTCGCTGCCTTTCCTAGGTGTCAACCTCGAGTGTTGGAGTCTAAGGGGTTTGACTTCCCATAGAGAAGAGGACACACAAGGAAGGCCTGGTGTCTTTACCCTTAGATACCTGCACATGTGGCTGTTCTCCATACAAATTGATGCTAAAGACTTTTTGATTTTAGATTTTAGTCATTCCATTGTTTAAAGATCTTTAATATTCCCTTTGCCAGGCCAACAGGGCCCTGAGATTCAGGGTCTGGAAGAGGTTTGGAAGCACATAATGAAGACCAGTGGGGACAAAAAAGAGATACCCAGAAGCAGCCAGTAGTTTCTGAGTGTCTTGGTTCAGACTTATAATCCTAGCACTTGAGAAGTGGAAGTAGGAGGATCAAAGTTCAAGGTCTTCTTGATTTTTTTTTTCCTAGACAAGGTTTCTTTGTGTAGTTTTGTGCCTTTCCTGGATCTCACTCTGTAGACCAGGCTGGCCTCGAACTCACAAAGATCTGCCTGCCTCTGCCTCTCGAGTGCTGGGATTAAAGGTGTGCACCACCACCGCCTGGCTAGCCTTGGATATTTAACAAGCTGGAGGCCAATGTGATGTACATAAGACCTTGCAAGCAACAGCCAGTACCAGACCAGCAGCACTCTGGTATAATTTGTCCTCTGCTCTTTTGCGTACCATCTACAATCATCCACCCACCCAACTAGCAGTCCCTCCCTCAATCTCATGATATTCTGTGCCCCAGTTATGCCATGTCCAAGCCTGTCACACCCAGAGGATGCCCTGGGCCCACTGGCATACATTTAAATGAATGCTGTCCTCTGCTCCTATCTTTAGGCCGGCAAACCGGAACAGCTAGCTAAGTGTCTGAATGTACTTGTCCTAAAAGGTTAATAGTCATTCCAGACATGGAGAGCAGAAGTCAGGTATTTGGAGTCTGCTCTCTCTATGCAGTGGTGGACAGGTGTGTTTTCAGGCCATGGCTGTGTTGTTTACAGTGTCCCACCCTGGGGGCTGGGAGTCAACAGAAATCTGAGGCAGGTAAGGAGGAAGTCACACTGCTAAAGGGAGGCCTGGGCCAGCTGCGCCCAGGCCTTTTCCTGTAGTTAGGTAAGAACCTTTAGTACCTGCAGCAGGCCAAAGGTGAGCAGGAGGAAGGGTGACAAGGTAGGGTTTCCCTGAAGACAAAGCCTGTGTCTCTTGCTTCATTTAAAGATTTCTTTCCCACAACCCCTTTCTTGATGGAGGTGACAGAGTGCCAGTTGATAAGAGCTCTCTGTGCACTGGCACTGGAAGATGTCAAAGGTGTAAGGCATTCATGAGCTGATTGCAAGTCTGCTCTCCTTTCTTACTTTACGGTGGCAAAAGGGAACCTCTAAGAAGAACTTTGCATTTCTTCTTTCTCCCTCCTTTTCCCCACCCAATTCAATTTTAATTTTTTGTCAATTCGTTTGCAGTTTCTTTTCTTCTGCAGGAGGTACAGTCATTTTAATGACTGTGCGATGTGCACCTTCCTTCAGTTCCCAGGAGATGACCTCGTCAGTGTCCTCAGTAAGATCAAAGGCATCCTCACGAATCTTCTCACCCCACCTCAGACTTTCTCTGTCATGATCCCCCTCTACTCCCCTCTCTGGGCACAGCAAGAACATGACAAACTACATAGCAACTTCTTTGGCTCACTGGTCTCTCCCCAAGTTCAAGTTCAGCCCCATTAGTGATACACCTCCCTGCTAATTGTTCTGGAATTGCTGGATATTTTGTCTCCTTAAAAATGAAGTCATACTGCTTTTTTTTTTTTCCCCAGGCTTGGTACGACAGGCCTGTATTCTTAGCTTCTCAGAAGACTGGAAGGATTGGAAGTTCAAAGCCAGCCCAGGCCTGGCAATTTTAATGAGAGCCTGTCTCAAAACAAAAGATCATAGGACACCATGATTTAGCATGAAATGTCCTTATGTAACCCTATATAATGAAAATCTGTAACTAGGGTCTGGGAGGTGGTTCAGCAGACCATAGCACTTGCTGCGTGAGGGCAAGGAGGAGGGAGCTCTGATCCTGAACATTCCTGAATATGTAGGTGCAGTGGCTGCCCATAATCCCCTCACTCACAGGGCATAGCTAGGAGATTCCTGGAACAAGATCAGTGGCTTGACTAGCTGGAACTGGGTCCAGTGAGATACCCTAAAATGGAGAGTGACTGAGAAAGATACCTAATGTCAACTTAGGGCTTCTACATGCATGCACACATAAAATCATGTATGCCCACACATGTGTGCCCACGTGCATGTGAACATACATATACACATGCACACACATCACATGTGCACACACACCAAAGCTACCATAAAATGTCACAAGAGGAATAGGGACATAGCTTACTGGTAGATACCAGCCCACACAGGAAACAAATAAAAATAGTTAAAAATTAAAATTGAAGGGCAGTTATTTTTAAACATACATATACTACTAACTACTTTGGGTCCATATTTTTGCTTTCTGATAATGGATGTCTGATCATGATAAACTCACGAAGATAAGTTGTTTAAATCCAGGGCATTAGCAACTCATAGCTATGGAAAATTGGTATTTCAGATTCTGTCTGCCACAGGTTAAAGCTAGTAAGAAAAGTCTCATATCCATCTACAGGCTGTGCCTATTTTTGTTTCTTGAGCTATGACTATTGTTTGAGACATAGGAATTTGGGAAATGATATTAACACCTTTCTCTTTCAATTTATTTCCCATCAAACTTTTGAGCTTTCTGGATGGACTAGTTCACATGCTCTTCATAATTTACCTTAAATCTTAAAATGGAGGCAGCTCCCTCTTTCTTAAACAAAAGCAGGACTAAAAGATTGGCAGAAAATGAGTCAGTCTCCCTGGGGGTTCTTGAAAACTGACTTATGAAAGGCCACAGATTCCTTTGTATGAGGCCGGCTTTCCCAGGTGATAATGCTAACTGTGTTTCCTGAGTTGTGTTTCTTCCTAAACAGAAGTTCTGGTGCAGGGACTGTGTCTACCTTGCTTACCCTCTTGTGCTGGGGAGTATGTGGCAGAAAAAGTGCATCATAAACACTTGTACATACGTTGGCAAGGAAACAGTGTTGGTGCGACGAAAGGAAATTTGTGGAACTTGAACAAGCACCCTAAAATGGTGTTTCCCTCCACCATTTTCTGAAGGGAGTATCATATATCCTTGGGATTGTAATGTAGATAGTGTGTCCCTGTAGGGTGTTTTCAAGATGCTTAGAAATTTGGTTGAATCGCATGTCTGCTAAGATTCAAAGGGCAAGGAGTGGAGACTCGGACCTCTGGTCTTAGTAGAATCAAACACTTGCACAACGAAGTCAGCCAGTTTTTGGCCTGAAGCCTCTGGACCTGGCTGAGGCTGGCCACAATAGACTGGATTCTATAGACAAGGTGACAGTCCAGTTGTGATCAGCAACTTGTTTCTCCTAGAGCTTAATTATACATTCATAGTTTTTTGAATAGTTTCACCACTTATGAAGCATGATCAGGTTATGTGAATTGTTGAGTACAAGTGCTGCAAAACTGGTTTAAATGTTACAGGTATTATTTATCAAATAACGATAAATCAGTGTCACAGTGACATTTATTGTACCCTCCTCCTTTTTCATAAATACCCAAACATCTTATTTTAATCAAGAAAAAAACAAGGTATGTCACTGAGGAAAATATCATACACATTTTTGTGCTTATTATTTAAAGCAAGAAGAAACATCTGAAATCTGTTTGCTAACTACGGTATGATGGGAACGAGCCTGCAGGCACATTGTGCTGTCCCCTGTCTGCTTGCCAGTTCTGCTTAGTCCCAACGTATTAATGAACAAGTGCAAGTATTTGAAGAATCAGCATTTCCACATTTGCATGCAAACTCTCATGCTGGGTAATTATACACAGAGCTGGCACTCAAATTAATTAAAGCTGATTTCTCTGTGACTGCAAACTGGTCATATCTCCCTGCTTTGCCTTTCTATGAAGTCATCACTCTACATTCAATGTGACACTTCTGTCCCTGGTATTCTCAGGGATGTTAATGTTTGACAATTGTGAATCTGGCAATATTTTGGAGAGCAGATGACAATAGCTGGGTGGCATTCTGCTTTGCTCCCCCCTTTTATGGTAGAAAGGAAAAGAACAGCTTCTGAATGCTTGCTTTGTAATTATCTCAAATAATAACGCAGACAAATTACACATATTGTTCCAGCAGTTCCCTCCCCTCTCGGATGACTCCACCCACTTGATTAGAGCTTACAAACAATTCATCAAACTTAAAATTTTTGTTTATTTGATGTTAACAAACAATTAGTCTTGATGGGCTTAGTCTTAATTTTGAAAAGGCTATAACAAATGGTGTTTTACTTTTAGAGCCCTGGCTCACACCATTCAAGATCAGGGAGATTAGGAGAGAGAGAAGCAGTGATGACTGCTAGATTTGATTAAGACTTTCTGAGTCCTCATCAAATAGAGCAGAATTGAAACGGAGACTCTTATTTGCCAAAGAGATCCCTGAACATTAACTCCTAGGACAGAAGGCTTTCCTAGGCTCTTCTGCAATCAAACCATCTTCTCTGGTTTCTTGCTTCCTCCGAAGGAACTCCTTCTGTGACAATTCTTTTGAAAAGACATCCTCAGAGTAATTAAGATATCGTTATGATTCTCGTTCATAAATTTAAATCTCTGGGTGTGGGTAGTTAGCAAACATCCTCTGATAGGGCCTGTGGGGAGAAGCCGTTTTGACATATCTCCCTGAAGTCACTCCCCACCACTCAGGTACCATTCACCTTCCTTCATTTCTCTGCATCCCATTAGCCAGAAACGGCACAGACAGCTCCTGCCTGGGCTGGTTGTCTCTTTTGTAGAGCAAGCACCACACAGTCCTGTCCCTCCAGTTCACGATGCTGAACCACACTGCCAAGTTTGTCTTAGTAATCTACATTTGAAAGGCAAGATCTGGGAGGAAATTTATAATGTGTCTCTAAGCTCAAAACAAGAACTGAATTGGTCTTACCTTATCAGGAATCCTGCATCCACACAGAATAGTACGTACTAGCTCCTTTCAAATCAGAGACAAGTAGTCCAAGAGAGGGAGTCTCGAGCCCTCCCAGGAGAGGCTCCTGACCAGACCAGTCACAACACAATGACTGGGATCCTCTGAAGCCTGCCTTTCTGGCCCATCATGAATTTCCTACGCAGACAGGTGTCATATTGGCATGAATTTTGTTGCCAAGTACATTTTAAGAGATGGGCGTGGCTGCTACCGTACAGCCAGTTCCGCTTGTCTTTAAACTCTCTTAACCCTCTGCTTTCAATATTTCGCTCAGGCACCCGGTGACTTCATGAAGTACCCACGCACAGGGCTCAACTCACTGAGGTGTGGGAACAGTATCGAGAGTTAAGTAGCACAGTCATTGTCGTACACAATGCTCGTAGCTACTGGCAAATACCTATTTGCTGAATCAGGATTGGGCTGCGGGAAGCAGGACTGGGCAGTTCGACGGCTTTCTATTTGTTTCCTTTTTACAAACCATCCTCTTCCAATTAACCAGTTAGCAAAAAGAAGATTCTTCTTTTGATATTTATTCTTTAACACAAAAGCTTTCATCATAAAGGATTACTCCATTTCAATCTCTTTTTTTAATTACAGCAAACGTTTATAAAACAAAAGGCAGAGACTCCCCCTAATAATTACAATTAAGTCATTGCATATCTTATCATTTTGCTCTTAAATTATTGTATGGCAAATCAAACATATACGACAGGATTAAAACACATTCTATAGGCTATTCATTACTCCTTTTTAAGAGAAAAGACGTGTTCTATAAACTTCTTGTAGAAAATCAGTAATCTTCTTTCTCTCCTCCCCCCATCAGTTACAATTTGAATATTAGACAGGTGGCACAATCACTCAATACATGAGTTAAAATTTTTGATCAGAGTATTAGAAATGTTTGTTATCTGCATATCTATCTTATAGACATTTATATAAATAGAATTTGGGATATGTCACAATCAAATGTATTATCTGTTAATATAAGTATATCATAAGCAAAACAAGGTTTAAAAAATAAGGGCCTCAGTCAATGTGAAGGGCCTGACATTGGCCTATGACTTGAACCTGTGTTGTCAATGGAGTCAGACATGAGAGTTTAATGTCCTCAAACATCTTGCTTCCTTGGTGACATTTAAATGAAGCAAACTTACAATTTTAAAACTTATTTAACCTTAAATATCAAAGTTTCAACAAATATGCCTCTTAAAGTAGGGATTTCTGCCAGATGCTGGTGGTGCACACCTTTTAATCCCAGCATTTGGGAGGCAGAGAGGCAGACAAATCTCTGTGAGTTTGAAGCCAGCCTGCTCTACAGAGTGAGTTCCAGAACAGTCTGAGCTCAAAAAAAAAAAAAAAAAAAAAAAAAAGGGTTGGGGATTTAGCTCAGTGGTAGAGCTTGCCTAGCAAGTGCAAAGCCCTGGGTTCGATCCTCAGCTCAAAAACAAACAAACAAACCAAAAAAAAAAAAAAAAAAAAAAAGAGGAGGTATTTCTTCTATCATATTGCATTTGCTTCAAGTTGTCCTATATATACCACAAAACTGACACATAATGATGCTCAGTTAGTATCCAAGAAGCAAACTTTACAGGCATGTTTATGAGTACACAAGTGGAAACTGTAAGTGGAGAGATGCGCTCAGCTGTAACTTACTGTGGTTTCCCTGTGTATTGAAATGAGATAAGCTATGCATATAGGTGCATGTGGGAATCATTTCCTAAATAAAGGGAATTCAAATCACTCTGAAAAAAGCACACAACTGTCAGGTTACTCATTCTTATTTTATTGATTTTAAAGATCTATGGCCTATCTGTCTATCTATCTATCTATCTATCTATCTATCTATCTATCTATCATCTATCTATCTATCTACCTCATCTATATGATGTGAGTGTATATGTGTGTGCATGCTGCATGTGTGCAGGTAAGAAGGTATCAGATACCCTGTGCTGGAGTTACAGACAGTTGTAACCTGCTTGATGTGGGTGCTGGGAACTAAACTCCAGTCTTCTGTGAGAGAAGCAGATAGAGGTAACTACAGGACCATCTCTTTAGCACTCACTCCCATTTTGAATAAAGCTCTTCATTAGTTTTAACCATTACATTTCTGAATAATCTATTCTTTAGTATGAGTCTTTTTTTTTCCTGAAAATCTTCGTAGGATAAATTTAATCCCTATTCCACATGAAAGTTATTCAACTATTTGAAAATGGCTATCATTTTCCCCAAAGTCTTCTTTTTTCCAGATGGAACATTCCTTTAATCATTATAATATGATATGGCTTTTAAGGCCTATCATCATGTTGGATGGATTCCAGTTTGTCCGTGTCTCTCCTAAACGTGGCAGTCAGATCTGAATGTATTACTTGAAATGTGGTCTAATTATGCAAAATACAAGTGTACTGCAGTTGCTCAGGACTCTATTTCAAGTCATTTATAGAGGCAGGAAATGCACTCTCAAGAGGGGGTGGTATCCTGATCATATTCTTGGTTCTTGAACTTTCACAAAACCAAAATGTCTGTCTTTGCAGACAGAACTTGCCTTAATCAAATCTCTTAGGTCTTGTACTTGTTGGAATTAATGTTCTGAGTGGAAAAAATTAGTTGTATGCCCATCTATACTAGAGTTCATCTGTGGCACTGGTCCAGTGTTCTAATTATTTGCGAAGCCTGACTTACCTATCCAATGTGTTTGTTACCGTATTTTATTGTGTACCATTCATGAAAAGGCATCTGAGTTGTTTCTGTATGTCAGACTGTGTGCTAGTCCCTGATGATATCAAGAATAAGAAGATGAAGGCTTGTTCTGGCATAACTTTACACACAGCAAGGAACCTGCCGATGTACTGACAATGCCTTGATGCTGTCTTCTAAATGACTGGCATAAAAAAGAAAAAGAAAGTGGCTGTATCTCAACTGCTCTCCCGAGGTTGATGAGAGAGAGTTGTTTGGCTCTAAATTAGTAAGAGAAGAAAGACTTTATGAAGTGGTTTTTTTCAAGGATGGTTAAGAAACAAGTAAGTAACATGATGGCATTTATTAAACACAGCATCCCGATGACATAAATAGTTTTAACACTTGCTTACAGTTGAAAATTGAGGTTCAGAAAATTGATGGAACTTTCACAGATGTACTTGGACAATGTGTTTTAGAATTGCTATGTGAACTTCTAAGCATCTACTCCAAAGTCTATTCCCAATCACTCTCAAGGAAGTTATTCTGACATGTTGGAAACATCAATCATATTAAAATCTCACTCTAACTTAGCTTCTAGCCACGTGTATTTTGATCAAGTGACTTGCCAGATCCAGGTCCACACTATTCTGAAGAAGGAAAGACTTCTGAAGAGGGTCACCTGAAGACTATTTTGTTCTTAATAGACCTGTCCTAATGTGTAATAGCCAACACTGTCTTTTCAAATGTCTTCTTTTACTTTATGAATTCTGTGTAAATTTTCCTAGAGAATGATGTTAGGCTCAGAACCTACCCCGAACTCTTACTAAATCCAGCTCAGCATTGACTGACTGAGTCTTCCTCACTCTACCCTTTTTTCTTTGATATCACAAACACAACAAACAGAGCCGCTCACTGGAAACTCCTTTTTAGAGAAGGCACCAGAACTCACTTCTAACCATTTATTTCAGCTCCTTGGGGTTCATTTACTGTAATTGAATTTATTGGAAGGAAAGTAAAAATTGAATTTGTTCTGCAAAAAGCCTTACATATAAAACGTATCTCAAAAATACTCCCTGAAAAGCATCCACCTACCAGGCGCAGGGTGAGGGTGGGGGTCATACAATGATGTACAAGGAAGGAAGACAGTTGTGGAACACTTCAGGTTCAGGGGCTGGGGAAGTAAATCAATTGGTCAAACGCCTGTCTAGCACGCAGGACACCCTGGGTTTGATCCCTAGCAGCTTCTGTGATCCCAGCATTCAGGAGATGGAGGCAGAAAGATTAGAAATTAAATACCACCCCAAATGAGCTCAAAGTTAGCCAAGGCTACACGAAACCTTACCTTGAAAATGAAAAACAAAATCCCAAACAATTACAATTTACAAGTCTAAATTACATTTGATAATAAAAGCATCCAGGAGCTTTCTCCTGGACAATGTGGGGACACAGCGGTGTTATGCTAATTTACTGCAGCTGGAAGACCATCCTCACTGAAAAACTGAAAAACCAAATTCTGATCAGTTACTTGCAGAAGGGCAATTATGGAAGCTGGTCTGGTTTCATTATCCAAGATGAGTGGAAGTAACATGCAAAGCTGAAGCATAAACGATGCAAGGCATATTAGGTTTGAGAATTCTTTTTGTTTTAATTATCTAAGTTTTCATTAGTAAGTGCTTTGAAATATATGATCCTGTTGTTGAGGTGGCTGTTTCAATAAAAAAAAAAATACTTTGTTTTCTACTATATTTTACTGTAATGTTGCTAATAACCTTATATCATTGTGTGCCAGGTATTACAGTGCTAAACATTTTCCATACATTTTGTTATTTATTATTAGTTTCAACTCTATGATAAGAGGCCATCATATCCTTCCCTCTAAACAAAAAAAGAAAACTGAGGCCGAAAGAAATTAAGCAATTTATCCACTTCACACTTAACAAAGAATTGAGTCAGGATTGAAATCCAGGCAGAATGTGAGCACACACCTTTCTTCATTTACTTTACAACCACTGGATGCCTTTTAATACACACCTTTTATTTTTAAGTGTTCTTCTATGACCTATACTCTCATGAAAGGAGATGAATCTTTCTAATTTATTTTATAGAGTTAAATAAACATTCTTTAATTCCTTATCCAACTTGACTATAAAATGTATAGTTTCTGTTAGGATTCAGCTCAAGAGAGTCAACTTGATTTCATCAGACAAGACACATGCGTTGCCTCTGTTTTCCTGCATAGATGCCCATCTGTGCCCATAACAAATACTGTACCTGTTTGTTTACATGCCTCCTTATCACCAAGCCTTAAAACACTCAAGTGCTAAAGGACATTTGTGGAATGAATCGATAACTGGGGCCAGTTCTTATCATTTCTTTATCATTTTTTGACATACATTTTTCCTGCCAGGTACCAATTTGTCTCCTGCTGGGGTGAGGCAGAACACTGCCTTCTCTAGACTGAATTAATGTTCTCACTGTTAACCAAACTAAAAAGTTAAAGAAACATAGATTCATAGACTCTCTGTTCAAGGAAGGAACTGTGTGTGTGTGTGTGTGTGTGTGTGTGTGTGTGTGTGTGTGTGTATCTCAAATAGGCCTGGCTAGAGTTGAACTCCCTATGCATCCAAGTATAACCGTGAACGTCTAGTTTTCCTAGCTCCATGTCCAGAGTGCCCCCATTTTCCCAGTTTCAGTGCTAGGGATTGAACCCAGGGCTTCCTCCATGCCATGCATCATCAATCCACAAGGAGTATTTTTGAAAGCAAATGAGCTTAAAAGTCTGAACCTACGATCTTCATGTTGATTGCCCTCACTTTATCTCATTGCCTGGGATATGAGGCTTGATGCTATTCTAAAAATCTCTCTCTCCTTGGACCTGTAGTTCAAATATGGAAGAAAGCCATAATGCTATCACTCCAACATAACCTGAGGAGAAAACAGTCAAGTGCAAGCGAGTGTGTTAACAAGACATTGCTATTTCTTTCTCACTTTGCTCATCAGGTCTTCATTAAATAAAGGACATGGGGCAGGCAGGAGGCTGCGGACAGGCCCTCAGGAGGCTGCAGACAGGCCCTCAGGAGCTGCAGACAGGCCCTCAGGAGGCTGCAGACAGGCCCTCAGGAGGCTGCGGAGGAAAGAGCACATCGCATGTAGCAGCTAGGACTACCCGGGAGAGAAAAAGTGGGAGGCAGCCTGAGGCTCATCATACTGGAATCTGAGGGTACATGAGCTCTTAGACACTAAAGACATCAGTGCAGCAATGGGTTCTTGGGCAGGGGAAATGGTGTGCTAGACCAGATTCACTTAGTATTAACATGTAGTGATTAAAACAAAAAAAGAGCAACGAATTTTAGGCTTACCTTTTCATGGAATGGCCTTTTAAAAATCCTCTTACCCCAGAGGTTCAAATACCAAATGCCTAAAAAGGCCAAGTGAGTTAAGAATAATGAATAGGAGACTGGGCTCTGGCAACAGGGTTCTGGTGCCCCATAGGCATGAGGATCTGGGCCTGAATCTGCTCAATGCTGCTACCATTTTCAACTTTCTATACAATCATATATCCAAGTTTTGAATGGGGTAATTTTTAAAATATTGATATCTAATTTAACATTTAGTTAAATATACTAGCAAAACGTTTCTTGTGATCATTCTTCAATGCCTTACTTAACTTTCTAGTCTATAAGAAGGAGTACTGGACAATCCTTTTACAATTTACTTAAAAGATTATTAGAAGGGTCAAGAAAATCACACTGAGTAAGACAGTTTATAAATCAATCCTGTTATCATTAACACTATCAATTTCCATTCACCCAACCATTCTGTGTCTGCCTTCTCCTGCTCTGCCTTTGTTTTTGTCCTGCAGTAATCAGAAAAGGAGCGCAGCACACAATGACCTGTTATTCAAGGAATTGGTCCAACATGGCTGGGTACAGACTCTTTGGCAATTTTGCTATCCCACATAATTTAATCTATTTGCGTAATTGGATCTTTGCTTGGCAGTAGGATGAATATAAACACTTTCAAAATACATTATTTAATTTGGTTTTAAATATGCTTATATATGTAAGGCTGGGAGAAAGTGGCTTGAAAATATGAAAGCCACCTTGCTCCAGTCTAAATAACTCTTGCTAACTGAAAGCCTTAAAAATAAAATAGAGTAGACATTATCCAAGTATATTGGTATGTATAATCAAAATAGTCTTTATTTTTAAATTATTGTTTCTTTTCGCTACAGTAAAGATTCTCATGCACTTACAGGAGTTTTGGTTAATGCTTTGTTTAGCCTTATTCAATCTCTGTGCTAAACAAACTAAACAGAGCTGAGCCCGGTGAACACTGGGATAGGTGCTAGAATCAAGTATAACCACCAGATAAAGGGCATGGCAGTCTTGGGATTGAAGCGGCAGGGAACTTTCACTGAGAGCCAGGAGACAAGATTTATCACATCTTTCTCCCAGGAGGTTGGTGTGACCCTGCCAAATGGCTGTCTCACAAGTTTTCTGCACTTGGGCCAATGTGAGTGGACAGGACTGAGGGCTTTCATAGAAATACTTGGACTCTCCACAGCTTGTGCACTCTTTTAAGAAAGCAAAAATCTCACCCGAGTCTCCTAACTTGCCTTGATGCTGGTCAGAACTTCTTCAGAAGCAGTTTCCTAACAGTCAGGTCTCATCTAAGCACTTCTGAAAGGACTTCATTTCATCAGCTGTGGTGGAGGCTTCCACGGCAGGCGACTCAATAAGGTTCAGATTAAACTTGGGAAACAAATCTTTTGAAGTAGCATTCTGAATGCCCCAAGCAGCAAGAGTAAAATGAGTCACATGCTTCTTGAAATATTTTACTGTATGTATTTACTTAAGGAATCTAGCAGGAAAAGTAGGCTTGCCGGGGAAGGGGAACAGAAGAAAATGTACAGAGAAAAGACAAATTTAGAAAGAAGAGACGCAGGTTGCCAGCTTTGCAAATTTTAGCTGGGGATACTAAAGAAACAACACCCAAACAAAGAAAGCCAGGAGCCTCTGGACAGATAGCTAAAACAACCCCCTTTATATTCTAGAAATCCACCCTACACACACACACACACACACACACACACACACACACACACACACCCCAGGTGCACATGCTTGTTTAGTGGTGAGGTGTGGGTAGATGCCAACATTTACATTGTGAATGAGGCTTCAAGCAAACAATGCTGAAAATATTGAAAAGGTGGAAAGGACGGTTTCCATTATCTATAGTGTGGATCCCAGCTAGAAAGAAGGAAAAATAATTTGCTCCTGTTATCAATTATGTCCCCATTTTCTTTATCCTTCCAGCCTTGTCAGTGAGTTAGAGGGAAGGACTGTCATTAAGGAGGAATGGAAGAAATGCGGAAGTCAGAGTTGCAAGCTACTGGAAGGAGATGGGTCTTATCATGATTTTAAAAAACCTGTTAGGACTACCCTCAAGAAAGTTTCAGAATCTCAATCTGGTAAATGAACAATTACCATCTATGAGATTAGATTACTTAAAAATGCTAATTTAGCCTAGGCTTCAAACAAATTTTGTCCTGCCTTTTCTGACCTCCTTCATCATTCCAGCCCAAAGCCATTTCTAAAGTTCTGTGGCTCCCTGCTCACCCACACAGACAGTTCCCTCTGCCTGCAGCAGCAGCAGAGCAAAGGAGGTGGATGAAGTGTGGCTTTTGTCACACGGCTCAAACGCCACCATCTCTGCTATCCACCCTTCCATTTGTATCTCAAGACGAGATGTTTTGAAAAACTGGGGTCTTACAGAATATTTTCTTCCTCTACCAAAAGCCCTGGGATTTCGGAAGGAGACAGACAGTGTGTTATATATTTCTGAAATCTAGAAGTATGTTAAATATAGCTGGTGCTTAATAAATCTATGTTTAATAAGAGAACAGTCTTTAGAAAATCTAGCATTCTCCTGGATAGTCATTCAATATGGCTAGAGGTCAGAGACAGGGAAAGAATTGGGAAATAAACTCTAAGGAGTCTAGGCAGGCAAAAGTAGAAACAAAAGTTCAACTTACTGTAAGAGGAAGGCAGGCAAAGGCTACTGTGTGACTGAGGCCATGAGATCACACAGACCACTGTGCTAAAAGTTACATTTGAAAACATTCTGTGTAAAGCTGTGGTTTTTAGCAGGAATTATAGACTTGCCTTTTGGAGGGGGGAATCCCAGGAATGCTCTTCACCCTTTCCTGAGAAAAACAGACATTCATGTTGAGTAGGTAGATATACATCTTAGGCAAACTTATATGCCAGGTTAAGAACCTTCATCAAGATGAAGCCTTTGAATGGTGAGCTTCAAGGTGCCAAAGAGGCCTTTCAAGGAGGTTTCTGTTCAGGTTCAGAACAATAGGCATCTATCCAGCATACTTGCGAATTCCATCCATTCCACAGGGCTACACTGAAAGAAAGGAGTCTCATAGGGTGCAACCTCCTCTCTGTGGAGGTTACAGAATGTTCAAGAACACCCCACAGAGAAGAAGAAGAATCGCACATCTGGATTATGGTCCCACTCTCAGCTCTCATATCGAGAGAGGGGCACACAGTAGGTTCACAGCACACATTAACTATGGCAGAAGGATGAAGCCTGTGCCTTGAAGCTTCAGCTCCATGCTAAACACATTTAAAGAGACATTGCTGTTAATAATTAACCTCTGCTTCTGCAAAATGCTTTGTCCTGCATCTCAAATGTAAGCCCCTGTGATTCCCTGAGACTCAGAGGTGGGGCAGTACTTGAAGGGAAGTTGTCCTTCTTCTCGCTATTTTTGATTTAATTAATGTCTGTAGTGTGTGTGTGTGTGTGTGTGTGTGTGTGTGTGTGTGTGTGTGTGTACACATTTGCATGCAGTGCACGTACCTATGCACATTCAGGTCAAGGCAGACATCAGGGGTTCTGCTCTATCTATCCCCTAGACACAGGCTGTCTCCCACTGAACCCAGAGCTCTGTCTTTTCAGATAGCCAGGCAGGCAGCAAGCCCCAACAATCCTCCTGTTTCTGCTTCTTTCACATCTCCATTGAGGCCCTCCCCAAGCACATTAGCTTGGGTTACAGGCACACAGTCACACCTTTGTGTGGGTGCTGGGTGTCAGAACTCAACTCTGAGGCTGTGCCTAGCTTTTTCTGGCCTTTTCCCCCCCAGAGAAGATCTTTCTGTGCATCCCTGGCTGACCTGGAACTCACTTTGTAGACCTGACTGGCCTTGAACTCCAACAAGATTCACCTACATTTGCCTCCCAAGTGCTGGGATTAAAGGTGTGCACCCCTGGCTCATGCCTGGCTTTTTATGTGGGTGCTGGAGTCCCCAACTTGGCTGCTTAAACTAACCCAGTGAGACATCTTCCCTACTGAGCCCATCTCCTTTCTGCTCCTTCATCTCCCTTCCCCTGGCAACAGCTTTCTTCCTCTAATAGTTTCCTTATTGCAATGGCAGAAAGAAATGTGTATATGTGTGTGTGTGTGTATATATATATATATATATATATATATATATATATATATATATATGTATGTATTTCTAACTGAGCCAACCAGGATCTGGACTGTTGCTTTTTAAAATGCTTTTGTAGCCAAACAGATGTATTTCTAAATTTTACTTGCATTCATTCACTGGCTTCTACACTATATTTAGGATCTATTGCTCATTTTCTTATCATTTTCGATTTCATTGCCTTTGTTTTACATCGGAGGAACTGGAGGTCAAATGCAATCCAGACTGTTCCGCTAAAAACACGCTAAAACCAGAGAGAAACTGTACCATTAACAGTATGAATCATCTGTTTTTTAAAAACAAGAATGTAAACAAGTGTTCCAAGGAGCCCCACCTGCCTGGCTGCTGTTGTGGGGCTGTGTGTATCTGGAGGAAAACAATTCCTCCTTCTCAAGGCTGAACTAAAATTAGGCTCCACCTGCAAGATGTTAATGAGACGTACACAGCTGCATTCCGGAAACAAGTTACTCAGATTGCTTTTGGAATGCTCTGTGTCAAAGCAAACTTGTTAGCTCTTTGCCTAATTCCCAAAATGTAGTATTAATTTTAATGGTAATTATTAGCACAATAACCAACTGATAAGTAATCTCAAAATAGATCCAATATTATCAGATTTGAAATATATTCTTTTTTTTTTAATCCACACATCCTGTCTAGTTTAACCCCTTACTCGCCGCTGCTTTCTCTCCTCCCTGCATTTACTTTCATTCAGGGACAGGGGAGCATGGGAAGTCACTGGAATGGGGCCCAGACAGCCCTGCCTTCTTGGGGCTCCTTGCTGGAGAAGATGGGAAGCACATGCTTTCCTTGCCCTTGATCCCTTCTGTGGATTCAGGAGCATTCTTCGGAACAGAAGATTCAAATAGAAACCAAATCCCATCAGGCTTGGGTCCAGCTTTTTCTGCAGATTTAAGATAGGGAGGCAGCCTGTGAATTCTTGCCAGAGAAGGCAAGTGGCTGTTCCTATGGAGGACAAGCCTTCCCAGCTCTACTCTGTGGGCCAAAGTGTCCATTCTTGACCCCCATCACTCTTCATAACTCACTTCAGCGCTTGCCCTCAGAAGGAACGATATGCTACAGTTTAATTATTTACTAAAATATAATGTGTCAAAAATCTCCAGCAGGTGAGCTTCAGAGACAAGTGAGTAAGATGCTTCCCAGCACGAGGAACTCACATCAGAAAGTGGGGAGTGTGGGGTTGAGGGTGTGTGATTGCAGGCTGAGGGAAGGGGAAGCAAATGGATCCTGGGGGCTCCCTGCCCAGCTAGCCTAGCTAACCTGCCAAGTTTCAGGCCAGACTATGTCTCAATAAATGAAGTAGATGGGCACCAAAGAGGATAGGTACACAAGTCATCCTCTGTTTTCTACATGCATGTAAACATGTAAACCCCCCCCCCACCACCACCAGGAAACACACACACACACACACACACACACACACACACACACACACACTTTCAAAAAAGCTGTAATTGGGGGAAGGACAATCTCCCCTTCATATAAATCCAGTCTCAAAAAAACCATCTGCAAAACCCCTTTTCTTATCGTTTTTTTTATTGCAACGTCTTTAGTCTTGAAGGGAGCAGGACAAATCAGCGGGGCTTCTGATGTGCTCTGTTCCCAATGTCACAGGTGTCATCGTATAGATTCTTAGCGTTTCTTTATACCTGCCTCTTTCTAAAAGCTCTCTGAGACACTTTTTAAAATCGGCTAGAAGTCAAATAGGCTCAATTAGGTCCCGAGCGGCAAATTCAGTCTCTGTTAGAGATTAAACAATGGAGAAAATAGCGAGGCTAACGAGAAGGCTGCTTTTCATTACCCTATCTGATTTCATTAGCCTAATTCACGCTTATTAATTATTGGTCTGATGAAATCATCAATTCGGGCATGCCAGGCTCGTGACGGCTGCGTTTGGGGAGTATTCTGTCTTTCTCAGGCCCTTCCTATACTGAGATAATATCCCATTTTACTTCCCTTTCAGTGAGCTGTCCGACTCCATAACTGTACCTCCTATGAAGCCGGCATCCCGGGAATAAACACGGGGTTTACCACACAGCCCTGCTTTGCATTGTCAACAGAGAAATAGAAAAAGAGCCGTGAGTTTTCATTCCTAGAGAGTGAACTCCTGTGTGTTTGGACAATGCAGGTCATTATAGACCAGCTGCCCCTTGAGATTGGGCAATTCTCTCTCTTGTTCTAACAAAGGGCTGCGGATCTGGCCGGGGTGGGAGTGGACCGGGCCACTCAGATAAGTTTCATTCACTGTCGGAGCCCAAGGGAACAGCACATGGAGGCAGCGCAGCGGCAGCTCCTGGTGTAACTTTACACTATTTTTTCCCCTTTAAGTCGTTACTGATCCCTTGGGTTTCCATGTTTGGGGGAGGGGTGGCATTAGAGAAAGGCAGTGTGAAATTGACTGACAGCTTCCTTATAAATAAGATCGCATAGACCACCTCAGAGGATGAAAAGACAGTTATGCCCTCCATGGTTCCCAAGAACCATATAACAAGACTCCCACTGCGATTTTCAGTTTTAATTTTATTGTTTGGTCTGTGCCTAATGGCAGCAAACAAATCCCCATCTAGGTTAAAATTCAGTTGTTAGCATGATGTTTCTTCTTGTCTACATACTTACCAGGGAATGTTGTTTGTTTAGACTTGATCTTCTCTTTCTGCAACAAAGTCTATTCCTTCTAGAGTATTAAGAATGATCAGGAAAAGCAAGAAAGCTTGGGCATCAGAGGTTGCCTAAGATTACAGTGTGTCTTGAGTGAGTCTCCCAAACAATGTGCAAGACACTCGTTGGGGTTTTCTAGCTTTTAATTCTCAGGGCAATTCTTTGAAATCTTCTTTTGTTGTTGTAGTTTTGTTACTGCTATTGTTGTTGTTGTTCAGGTCCTGGGGGGTGGAAGGTAGGGTTAAGGATATTCTACAAAAATGTTCTACCATTGAGTTACAGTCTCACCCCTTTTTAAACTTAAAAACAAAGCATGCATATTTAGTACACTACAAAGAGAGTGGCTGGTACTGAAGTGATAGAAGAGCCGTAGTCATTGTTATACTTTTGAGACAAGGCCACTGTAAGTTTCCAGGCTGTCTTTGAACTTGAGTCTGTACCATAGGCAGGTTTTGAGCTTGGGACCCTCAGAATCCAAAGTTTCCAAGTAACTAGAACTGCAGACCTGTACAGCCATGCCCAGCTCTGCTGTTGGCTATCATACATTAGGAAACTAGGGCTGGGAAATGGCCAAGCTATTCATGGTACCTGGGTTTTCATTTTATAAGATCCATGATATTTCCTTTATCTTCCTACCAGCCTGGAAAGGGGAGGAGGTAGGCATTCTCATCAGCAAGGACAACGCAGACCCATGGTAGGCATTCCCGCCCTCCTCATCCCTTTGGGTTCTTCATTATCTCCAGTCCATCTTTCATCTCAATCCTTACGACTCTGGAAATTGGCCTGACCTCTTACCCTCTCCCTTTTATGAAAACACTAACTCTTCTCACACCTCCCTTTGCCTTATAGGCCATCCTGTCCACCCACTGGCCCCACCTTGAGTTTTCCTCCTTTCTAATTCCTCCTACAAACAGCCATTTGGAAGCAATTTCCAGGTCTACCTCCTTCCTTGTACATCTGTCTTTGGTAATTTAGAGGTTAGGGACTGTGTGTTTTCTACTTGTCATGTTTATGCCTCACACTCTGTGGGTACCTAATAAATGCTGAATAATAGCAGCTTTATGATGGTGCAGAACCAGAAACACCGGTTCTCATATTTAGTATTTCATCACCATTGAGGCACATTTATTCACTGTCAGCCTGAGGCTAGGCACTCGCTGGAGTTTGTCACTGAAGCCATGAACCCACCTTTGCATGCCAGCTTTTCTCTCTTATTTTCTTGACAAAAGCAAAAAAACCAACTACCACTGGCATTCTCATTAAATTTCTGGCATCCCAAAGACAGAGGAAAACTGAGACATAGAGCTTCTGAATGAGAAGTCAGAGTCCATGACAAAACTATACAAAAGAGTCAATTTGCGCCTGTGTGTACATGTCCCTGGCTTTCCTTTAAGATAGCATGCAAAGAAAGAAAGAATTGGGCTACCTGAAAATTTTATTTTCTATAGATAACAAAATACCTCTGTGTTTATGCTATGCCTCAACTAGCAGAGGAATGTATTGTTAAGCTTGAAATTTTAAGTTAAGTTAAAGAATGCATTTGCTTATAAAATCAATATATTTGATTCAAGGGGACTTTAGAGATGGCTCAGTGGGTACTGTTCTTGCCCACGACCTGAGCTTGATTCCCAGCACACAACCTCCTGTAACTCCAGCTCCAGGAGTGTTTAGGCCAGATGCCTCTACCCTCTGTGGACACCTGTTCTCACATTGAGTACTCCTTATTCCACATACACCAAGTTAAATCAACCTTCAATAAATTGATGTAAACTAGCAGTGGTTGTTTCTGTTTTTCAGACTTCCTTCAATAGATGGATTTCACCTACCTGTGTAGAAAGAATATATATATTCTACTTGTAAATTGGGGCATATTAATTGAGGATGTAACCCATTACAGTATTATTGATTTTTTTGTTGTTGTTTGTAATTGTTAATTCAGTAAATACTTATCAAGTGCTACAACATTCTTTGCCTTATGCTAAACATTGGAGGGTGCTGTTCAGAGTAGAGGAAGAGATATAAACAAGTTATTGAAGAAATATGGTATAATATAATGGATATAATTACAAATCCTACAGGAAGATAAATTCTTCTGTGTGCCTGAGAAGACTACATATGGGAGGTGACATTTCAGCTGTGTCTTGAAGATAAATGGTTGTTCTCTGTCAGAAGGTGGGAAATACATCACATAGGGATGAGGAAAGCAGGTCCAAAGCAGAACTTCAGTAAAAGCATGGTGAACAGAGAGTTAGTCACACAAAGGGTAGGATAAGGACTGGGAGAAGTCAACTTTGCATTCTCTGATGACCACATCCCTTGTATATTCCTTTAGGGAGATTAAATTATGTTTTATCGACATCAGGAAAAATTTTAAGCAGCAGGACAATATGACTCTTTTTATTCCCAGGAAAGAGTTCAGCATAAAGAGAGGGTTAGGAATATACCAGTCTCTGGGTAAGAGAGAATTAAGCGGCTATTATTCTAGTCAAGGGCTGAGGTAGCGTGGGGCTTGGCTTAGGTGACACAGAGCAAGACAGGTGAAAGAGACACATGAGAAGGGCAGAGGACTTCCAGGTGGAGTCAAGGACTCCCATGCTTCAAATCCTGTTGCTGATTTAAGATCAAAATAAATCTGAAATGTTGTTGTTATAGCAAACGAGATGCCTTCATTCTCTGTGAAATCACTTTCTGTCTACAACTCTGCTAGTGCTGGCCAAACACGGGAGCAAAAGCTAAGAACAAAGGAAACAAACCGAAAACCACAGGAACCAGAAACTTCTTTCTTTTGTAAGGAGTTAAAGCTCTTTGTTGAGAGTGTGACAGAGTGCTAGAGATGAGCCTGATATGTGTGAGTTTTCAATAATGTTAGCTGTTTTCCAATAGCTAATCATCTTTGTTTCAGCTCATTGGCAATTTGACTTTCATTTTTTCAATACGACTGACTGAAAATACTTAGGAAGCCATATTATCAAGTAGAAATAGTTTTAAGATTAGTCAATCAAGAATTTCCCCCTGACTGGTGCAGAAGGCTCTTATTACACACGCAGTCACTAAACAGGGGGGGGGGGGGGGGGGGTGGGGGGTTGTTTCCTTGGTATGTCCCAGGCCACTTGACTTTTTGCTGTTTCTGCCCCTTGGTTTTGGTGTCTCTTGCAGTTGTGGAGGTCTGGGGAAGGATTGGTTTGCAGGAGCTTGTGGAACTGGCCTGAGATTCTTAACAGAATAAAGGATGACAAAATGAGAGGAAGAGGAAAGGAAAGGACATGGCCTCAAGCACGTTCCCCTTCCTTCCCTTTCATTTTACGTCTTCCTATGAAACATCTCCCTGGAAGGATCTTCTATATACAGTGGAGGATGCTTTTGATATGTAGATCAAGCAAAACAGTAAATACTTGGCCTTGTCTTTCAAGGGTTCCTTATTCTACAATGTGCCTGTGGTGGTGGTGTCTTTGATTTTTCATGAGGGTTTGTTCTCTTAACTCAGTATCTTCCATTGCCTCTTACCACAAAAATTTTTTCCTAAAACCTGCATTCAGCATTTAATCCATCAAGCTGCGGCTCATTTTTCTTCCCCTTCCTTCTGGAAGATTGAGTGACTAAGTCTTTGCTTTGATTTTCTTCCTGACTTTAAGGGTTCTCGCTTTCCTAATTGCTACAGTCTGCTCTCCCTTTTTGCCTAGAAATAAACAAAAACAGAAACAACTGAAGACACACAGGACTTTCTCACTCTGGTGTCACCGATGCAAGTTTAGTCTGGCCCTCTGGATCCTGATCTTTCACCATGTGACCTCAGTTTCAAGATGGGCTTTATGGTGAATGCTCAGGCCCTCAGAGTTTACAATTCTGTTGCAGGTCACACCACGACTTCCATGGCTTCAGGTTAGAGAGCAGGTCTCTCTTGATCATTCTAAAGGTCATTCATTCGACCCCTGAGTTTGAGCATTGCTTTCTGGACTTATGTTTTTCAGTGCCTGTATTCAGGTGAGTAATGATTGTGTTCCTGTGTCAACCCAGTTAGTGCCAGTTAGAGCAGCTTTGGCTTGAGAGTAGATGATCATCACACCGTTGATTTCTCTTGTTTTAATACTGCAAGGAATCTGTTTCCTCTGATACTTTTGGACTTGTTAATAATAATATTCTAAAAATAGAGAATATGGGGAAATATCCAAAGTTGCCTATTAAAGAAAAAGAAAGGCAGAAGAAAAAACATAGCATTGTCATTTTATCATAGATATTAAAATTTAAAAAATATGGTATTGTTCAACTTTGGCTCTAATTCTTTCTTGGCCTTCCTTAGTTTCCCATAATAGAAAGATATGAAAGTAATGATTAAAGATATTTTTGTTGTTGTTGTTTTTTTTTTTTTTTTGCTTTTCAAGTCAGGGTTTTTCTGTGCAACAACCCTGGCTATCCTGGAACTTGAGTGTAGACCAGGCTTGCCTTGAACTCAGAGAGATCCATCTGCCTCCACCTTCCGAGTGCTGGGATCAAAGGTGTGTGCCACCATGCCTGGCCATTAAACATACTTTTAATTAGACATTACATTGGGTAGTATAGTATTTAAAGAAATAAGAATATCATTTTAAATAAGAACGGAAGTATATTCACATGCTAACAATTTGAATCCTATGGATTAGACTTTAATATATAATTTCATTTTATTTTTCAAGGCAAGAAAGCTAAGTCCTCCATTAAATTTTACAAAAAAAAAAAAAAAAATGAAAAAAAAAACCCATTCTATGTGGAAGAGAGATTCTCATGCAAACATATTAGGTGAATTTTTTTTTTTTGCTAAGAATGTTTGTACACATCAAAATTTGAAATTTGTTATAAACTGCATGACTCATTTACTAAAAGAGACACAGCAGACCACCACACAGAACGTTCTGCGGTGCTCCTTGATGCCAAAAAGATTACATGCAGAGCATGGTGGCATAAGCCTTTAATCCCAGGACTCAAGAAGCAGAAGCAGGCAGGTCTCTGTGAGTCTGGTCTACAAAGATAGCCTGGGCAACATTGTAAAGCCCTGTCACAAAATAAAACAAACAAATTATGTGAAAACACTAGCAGTACCATACCTCCATTGTTAGATACACTTAGGTGCTTTAGAGAAATTAAATTAGGCAAGACTTCTTGTTTAGATGTCTTTAATTTTTAATTGAGACGTGTGTGCCTCTTTGTGTGTATATGTATATGTATATGTATATATACATACTGTGTGTCTAGGTTAGAGGACAATCTTATCAAATCAGTTTTTTCCTTCCATCTTCATGTGAGTTTGTATCAAACTCAGGTCACCAGGTTCCCAGGGCTTGACCCTTACTTGTTGAACCATCTCATTGACTCAATATGTGATTTTTATTCCCGGTTGATTACTTCAGGAAGATGACATATTGAACATTTTCTTATGTACACATGAATTCTACTGTTAGAATAGAAGAGTATGAGAGTGATATAATCATCCTGGATGAAAAGGAGTTTCACTGGGCCTTGAAATACGAATATGATTTTGAAAGGTAGATAAGACTAAAGATAAATACCAGGCACTCTGAGATCACACGGGAAGCTGTGGGTAGCCATGCATGTCTGGTCATAGCACACTCTGTGGAGGCCGAGGGAGGCTGAGGTGGCAGGGGTTGAGAGATCAAGGACAACTGAGATCGCATAGCCAACTGGAGCCAACGTGGACTACAGAAGGAGACTCTGCCTGAAAATAACAGAAGAATAAAAGAAATGCATGCTACAGCATTATGAGTTTCCTCTGGTTAAGAATGCCTTTGCTCTAGCCAGGTGTGGTGGTGCATGCCTTTAATCTTAGCACAGAGGCAGGCTGTGAGTTTGAGGTCAACCTGGTTTACAAAAAAGAATTCCAGGACTATACAGAGAAATCCTTCTGAAGAACCAAAAAGAAAAAAAAAAGTCTTTTCTCTCACAGAAGTATAAAATGGACAAATTCCATTAAAAATTAGCAATACACAGCTGAGAAGGAAATTCAAAATGATGAATATTCCTAGTTTCAATGCCAGAAATAAGATATTTGTTATGTGAAATAAGAAGGTTGAAAGCTCAAAATTACAAAAATTATTTTATTCAATGAAGCATATGAATACATTCTAAGGGTCTAGGTCCAGTGTGCTCTTTCCCTGAAGCTGGATGGAGCCAGTTCACAGTCTCAACTGCTGCATCCTATGGGTGGCCGGGAAGTTCAGTGCCAGCAATAAAACATGTAATCAGCTCTCACATGTTTTTAGACATTCCCAATTCACTTTGATCATGACTAACAAGGAAACGGCCATTTCACTTACAATCTGTAAATTCTCCAGGGGAAACTTCATCCAATGCTCAGTACAGTACTTCACATTTTATTTTTAAAATATAAAATGATACTATCAGCAGTATATTTATCCTTAAAATATTAGTCAGTTTTCCATGATGTAATCTTGGTTCAATGTCCGCTGGTTTTTAATTGCCATTTCCCACAGGTCTGAGCTGCTTTTAAAAAACGCATATATTTTAGATGACATCTCATCTAAGTTCAATGAAAAATGGTAACTTTTCCCTGCAGTTTTCAAAATCACTTTGGGCTGTGTCGCCTGAGGCATCACCATCCTTTGTGTGGCTGAATTTTGCTGGGCACAAGGAAAAATACTCATTATGGCAAAGAAGATACTGAGCAAAATTTCTCGATGCCAAGTGTTTTTGAGCTAGTAAAGATGTCCTTAAATATGTATCAGTTCCTATCAGAGGACACAGTTAGCCTGAGTTGGAAGGATATAGGCTGCAGTCACCATAGTGGAGAGCAACCTGTGAGGGCTTGTTGAAAGCAGGCAATGATTTAGAGAGGGAAATTTCAGAGATGACAGCTGTTTAAATCTAATCAAAAAACCCTTTTCTACACCAGGAGACAGTTAGTCTTCCATTTGCTCTAATATGTATCTTAGGAATCTGTAGGGGTTTAGAAGGCTGCAGGAGGCTTTGAAAGCAACACTTGAGAGTCCAGTTTAAAGATAAGACCTGATGGTACCACCGCCAGCAGATTAAAATGGAGGCAGAGTGAGTACAAAAGGCTGGGTCTAAACACAAGATTCTAAATAATATGTCCTAAACATGATCTTTTTAACTTAGGCTGCCTTGAAATTTATTTATTTTTTATTGTTTTGTTTTTTGAGACAGGGTCTTAATGATGTAGCCCTACCTGGTCTAGAACTGACTATGTATACCAGGCTGGCATCAAATTCACAGAGATTTGCTTGCTTCTTGCCTCCCAAGTGCTGGGGATTAAAGGGGTATCACCAAACCTGGCTTTAAAAAAATGCATTATTTAAATCTCCATGTATATGCCACACACATATACACACAATGATAACTATTAGTATACTCATAGGCCTGCCACTCTCAAAGTGTGGTCTATAGACTCTTATCACCTAAGAAATAGTTGGGACTTCAGCTCACAGAGCATAGTAGTGCATACTTTTAATCCTAGAACTTGGGAGGCAGAGGCCGGGGAAGCTAGCCTACACAATAGGTTCTGGGAAACCCAGCACTACATAGTAAGATGCTGTCTTAAATAAAAAGAAAGTCTGAAGCTCATGCTCCCATCTGCATTATAACAGATCCCTGTATAACTGTGATACACAGTAAGTTTTAAGGCACACAGATTTGAAAAGACACAAAGCTCTCTCCTTAAAACTTGTACATCTTTAGTTTAAAACCATTCGGAGTTGCCCTTAAGGCAACTTAGATATGGGGTCTAAAGGTAAGAATCGCCAGGAAGTTCCCATTGAAAAGTCCTGGAGGCCACTTCCCAGGCTAGCTGGGGCCTCTTCCCAAAGCTGGTCCTGAAGGTTGTGGCTGTCCGGAAGGGGAAGGTGACACACAGGAGGGAAGAATGATTGTAGGAGGTCAGTGTTGGCCCTAATCTAGAGCCTCCTTGGGGACCCTTGCCCAGATCTTGCAATGTTAGGAAGTGTGGCTGATTAAAACCAACCTGTAACTATAATGATGATGTTTTCAAGAAATCATTTTGTTACCTTGTGTTTCTTCCATCTCTCGTCCTACTGCCCCTGGTTGGCAGGATAAAGATGCTGGCTCAGCTGCCCTGTCCTTCCTCGTCACCCATTTCCTCTGTCCCCACTCACACAACTGCTACTGTTTGACCAGGAGAGTCTGTTCCTTCCAGACAGGCATGCACAGGGGCTTTGGGGCTCTGTGCAGGTGTGTGACAGTGACACAGGGCAGTATACTTCCTTGGACACACAGGCATGGCTCCCCCACCATGGTGCATGCTCTCCAGTCAGACTGTGAGCAGGGAACAGTCTCAAGCTGGAACTTTTTTTCCTCGAGGTAAGTCAGCCCCTATAGCCCTGGGCACAGAAGAGCACACTTCCAATTAAAGAGAAAACACATGGGGAATTTACAACAGAATTCCCCAGGCCCTGAAAAAGAGGAAGGTGAAAAATGAGCCGAGTTCAGATCAATTGCTGAGGAGCATTTGGAAATTCTTTGAAGGCAATGGTAGTCAGCCATCCATTATTAAAAGATCTTTTAAACCATCCATCTTACCTAGTTTGAAGACTCTAGAAACAAACAAGTCTCTAAATGCCACACTCTGTTGTATGCTGTTTGCTGGACCAAAGCTAACTCTCCTCCTGTCTTAGAGAAACAAAGAATCCTCCTCGCCCAACACAGGTGTCTGGACTGTTGGAAACACTCTGAGCATCCTGCATAGCACCTCATCAATCTAATTAAAGATTTGGATAATCACATGTTTTGTGTTTATCTCTCCAGCTATAAGCCTCAAGAGAACAGGGCCCCATCCCATTAGGAGGCAGATAGAGCAAGCATGTTTACTAGATGAATGCACATTTAGTCACCTAAGTATACACTCCAAAGTCTTATAAAAAGCATACCCACCCAAATGAGCAGGAATGAGCTCCTGACATAGATCCAGTTTCTCTCTAGACACAATTCAAGTGCATATGTTTGTCTGTTTTCCCTCCAAAACCAAACCAAACCAAATCCCTGTTAAGTCGTGAGAGGGAAGGTAGGGAGGGCAGATGGTAAAGAAAGGATGAACAGTGATAATTTGACTGGCAGTTTCATGGTGCAAGAAGACAGAAGACCACAGACGAAATATCTAAAATACCATAGCAAGGTGGAGCTAGGAGCAGATGCTGCAGAGAGCAATTTGATACTCTCACAATTAATGCCAATAACTAGAAATCTCAGCTAAAATGAATCTATATGAGCTGCTTATGAGGAATAGTAAGGAGAATTTACATTAGAAACAAGTTACCTAAAACTGAGTCTGTGGTCTGGAGGCAATAATGATACCTGGTAGCAATAATGATACCTGCCCTAATGTGCTTCATCAATTATGAAACACCTTTTCATTTTGTTGTTTTTTGACACAGAGTTTCTTCTCTCTGTAGCCCTGGCTGTCCTGGAACTCACTCTGTAGACCAGGCTGGCTTCCAACTCAGCGATCTATCTGCCTCTGTCTCCTGAGTGTTGGCATTAAAGGTGTGCGCCACCACCCCAGGCTTGTTGTTGTTATTGCTTGAAGCACATTTTAATACTTTACCTGATTGGCTTTTGTAACAGAAGAGAAAGAAACAGGCTTTCATTACCAGGAAAATTTGCTGTGAAAGAACACTTCATTCCATGGTGAAGCTGACAAATTCAGTGTCACCAAAGTGCTTTCTCATTGAATACTATCATAAATATACAGATTTGATTTTTAAAGATTATTTTTGGAGGGAGAACCATTTTGCTATGATTCCCAAATGTCTTTTAACCTAATGTTTTTTTCTTCAATAATGATTTATTGGAAGTTAGACAGTGTGTTTAAATCAGCTCATCAGAATACTACAGTAGAGTTGGAGAGTTGCCTTGCACCCTGAGGACCTGAGTTCAATCCCCAGATCTCACAGGGTGGAAGGAAAGAGCAGACTTTCCAAAGTTGTCCTTTGACCTCCATGTGGGTGCCACAGCCACAGGCACCTACCTCCGCATGCGCAATAAACGATTAGATGTAAGAAAAATTAAATCCTACAGTAGAGCTTCATAAATAATATACAGCAGGCCTTATAAATATGCAGTAGATGCAAATTTTATTATTTATCATATTTGAAAAGGAGATCTGTCCTGGACATTAACTTATCATTTTACATTCCTAGTTCTTTGTGTTACTACAGTGTTCTTTCCTTAATGCTGAGCTTTACAAAAAGAAAAAAAAAATCACTTATTTTAAAGGATAGTAGGAATGCAATGTTTACAATAAATTTTCAAATGTGCTGATATCTAGAGGTGCATTTACTTTTCATTCAGATAAGGAATAAGCGAAACAGTTGCAAAGAGTAAAATATGTCAGAGGTGACGAGGACTTGTTGACAGACAAAGGACAGTTGCAGGGAAGTTGTTCACTCAATAGTCACTGGGATGCAGCTGTGTAAAACTGTCTATCCATAAAATGTTCTTTTTATGGTTCCTTCTACAAGAGATCAAAATTAAATCTATGCCGGAACGTAATTAGAGGATTAATGGCCAAAGCCAGTGCATAAAGGGAGAGATTTCCAGAAAAGTGTGATGAGCAGCTATTTTATGATTGTACTTTAAAAACAAACCAAATTATAGCACCGATTGTTCTCTTGTCATGTGAGAGAGGTCATGCTAAATAACTCCTCTCTGATTGCGTCCACCTCACACCCTCCACCCAGCCAGGGACAGGTTTGGCCTCTTCGATTTCAGTCTGGTGATTAGGGCAAAGCCCATTCTTTGTTGCTCTTACAATGTCTCTTGGTCTCAACAGGGCATCCAAAGCCCAGCTGGCCAGTCACTTCCTGGTAATATCATAGAGAAGCACACAGGAACCTGTGCATTTGGGTTTCACTGTGACAGGAGTGCTAGTTCCTCCTCTTTCATTTCTGCTTCCACACTTTCTTCCCAGATCGCTGATTCTGAGGACTTATTTCATCTGCAAGGCCACACTGTACTGGGTACTTCTAAAAATGCAAATGTGCTTTCTGTCACAATTACAGGTGTGTTGTCTGTCCCTGTTTGTGAAGGTATTATAGGGTGGTTGACCATCAAGAGCATGTGGGTTAGCTGAGCTGAGAATGATGCTCTAGGCCTCTGGGGTGAACCAAGGAGAAAGGAGCTTCTAAACACTCTCCTTGGAAACTAACAGAGAGTGCTGTCAACTTGAAGCAGGGTGTCAGAAGTCTTAATTCATGGGTCATCATCACAGGAACATCTAAACTACTGTGTTTGCATCAGGTGTCCTTGGGGCGAGAAAAGCAACAAGGGTCTGTGGTTTTAGCAGCCCCTCCTTTTAGCTGCTTTTCTTGTATCGGAGTGAAGAGTTGCCAAGGGGTGCACAGAACATAGCCCACAAAAACTATTTTCTTAGCCCTAATAGACCTTTATAAACACCTGTTTCACTATTGCATCCTTTTAGCATCTGGCCTTTCTGCTGGGGCTGCCCTATTGTTTTTGAGGAGTGAAGTGCACTTTACTGAATGTTGTGACATGCAGTAGTTGCCTTGCCTTGAGAGTTTGTTTCAAGACTGATTTAAAAGGATGCATTACACTTTGGCTGGGCATGCATGTGGCTAGGCCCTAGTGCTTATTTGTTTGGTTGTTAAGAGAAGATTTTCTACAGCTTTGTTTAGTACAGCCATTCAGCTTTAGTGGGGAGACATTATTTTTTTATTAGCAAGGGAAGACAGGACCAAACATCTGAGATCATCCATAGGAGACCTTCTCTTTCAGTTCTGCTGATTTGGCTTTTAAGCAGCAGAAGGACAGTTGCCTGGAACCACCTACAGAATCCTGGAAGTTATTGACATGAACTCAGTTCTCTGCAGGCTCCTGAAGAAGTTAGTCATGGCCATGACATGCTAGAAAAGGAAGGTGCCTTGGCTATCTCTATGCAAAGGCTCACCTGCTAAATGCTGGAGGCTTCTGGATGCAGTCTTTCATTTGGAGATTTGTGATTTCTAACAACAGAGGATCTCATACAGAGACACAGTGGGAGTCACAAAGTGTATCTCTCAACATGAATACTGATTCTGTTTTCCAGACTAAAAGCCATAGATACTATACCTCTGCCTCATTCATTTTCACATTGTTTTTGTAGGAGTAAGTTCAGAAATGGGTACAATACAGCAGTCAAATACATATAAAATAAATGAATATGGCCTAAAATCTACTCAGATTAAATCCATTTCAGACTGAAGACCCAGCCAGAAACATATAATCAACAAATTAGATGAACTTAATCAAAGACATAATATTGACAGATACTCTGAGGCTAGAGGGTGTAAAGAGAGGAGATAATGTGGCCCTGTCATTCAGGGGCTAACACAAGAGTCGTTTCTGAAAGTGTCTCAGTTATCTGTGCCCTGGTGTCATTTCTCAGACTGTGGAGACAGTACAGCTTTTTCCTACTCTCTGGTAAGCAAGGCAATCAATGAGACATTTCTTGAATCTATGCCTGGTTAGGGAAACTCTTGAGAATTGAAAGAATTTGATTCACAAAAAGGTTTAGTAGCATTCACAGAACGCATGTTCTAATTACTACATGCTGTTTGTGGAAAAAGCAGTGCTGATTATTTCAGAGGGAAGCATGCCAACACTGCCACAGCAGAGTGAAATGGGGATTGTGGGCTTCTAGACTGGGACTAAAAAACAAAACCAAACAAAAAACCTTCCTTAGGATGGTGAAACACATGCATGCAGACTTAAAAGTGTCCTGGAATTATGAAAACATAGCAATGTATTTATTAAAATCTGGGGTGGATTTTGGTGTACTATGTATGTTAGAAATCTAAGATATAATGAAAGATAGAAAGTATAGGTATATGTTCATTTTTTTAACTTTAAAAATACTATGTATATACCTGAGTCTATGTGCATTGTGTGCTTGAGCATGTGCGTGTGCGTGTGCGTGTGCGTGTGCGTGTGCGTGTGCGTGTGTGTGTGTGTGTGTGTGAGAGAGAGAGAGAGAGAGAGAGAGAGAGAGAGAGAGAGAGAGAGAGAGAAAGAGAGAGATCAGGTACTCTCTATCACTGTTTGGCTTAGGACCTTGATGCTGATTCTCTGGTTGAACTGGAGCTGGCTGTGTTTTGGTTAAGCTGACTAAGCAAAAAGTTCCAGGGATCCACCTGACTCAGCTTCCTCTCTCTCCAAGGAGGGGGTTACGGAGCCTCGAGGCCACTTCCTGCTTTCACATGTGTGTGAGATCCAACACAGGTCCTCATGCTTACATAGCAAGAATCCTGTCTATTGAAATATCATCTCCCGGCCCTGATAAATATTTCTTTAGGGATTGGCTATATAGCTGCTTGTTGGACATTGTATAACATACAAAATTTTTCCAGATATAAGCAACATGGAAACAGAAGTTATAAAATAAAAAGCTAAGTCAAAAGAAATGATTATCAGTATGCAGACTTTCCTTTGCAGCTGAGATGCTGTAAACCAGCAACAAGAGTAGAGAGCAGCAGGAAATAATCCCATGATCCTTCTTGCTTTATAAACATGGGATAGCATAAAGCAAGATGGCACCCTTCTTTCTCCCTCAAGAGTCTAAACCACACTGAACAGCATTTATTATATTTATTTACCACCGTAGAAAGACACATTCCACAAATCATATGAAGAGAAGACTATAGATATAAGGAGCTGATTCTTAAAGCATATATTCTCTTCCCACAGCAAGCTTCTGAACTTGATTCTAATGATTAGTATGGGCAGCAAATGTCCGGAACCTACAAATGGAGATGTCATCACAGAAACAAATGCCACAAGGCCACCACCTGCTCAAGCCCTTGCAAGAACTCAGGTGTAATTAACAAAACAACAGAATTACATTTATCATTTAGTTGAAGAACTGGACTAGGAACCATTACCAGATGGAATGAAGTAATTTTGCTCTTATTTCTTAAAGTGTTGAATTAACTGGTACCCATAATATTCTTTCATTTATACTGTCATAATAAATTAGTACACCCCAGTAAATATTCAAAATTATATTCAGACTATAAGAAGATGGACAGCAAAGGGGGGTGGAGAATAGAGAGTGCACACTTGAACAGAGTGTGGGAAATATCCAGGCAGCCATACATATGATTGCCTGAACTCGATGTTTTTCAAGTGTGTGTGTGTGTGTGTGTGTGTGTGTGTGTGTGTGTGTGTGTTACTGTTATTAATTACACCAGACAATTGGTATGAACTTGAACCATCTCTAGCCAACTAGCCTGTAAAATCAGCCTATGAATAAGCAGCTGTAACTGTATAGTTTTAGATGAACCAATCACTGAGATGAGGGCACAAATTGGTGACATTAGTTGCTACACATAGGCTACATGAGATAACAGTTTTAAAAACAATGTTTATTTTTGGAGTTGTGTATTTTTAATTTATTAGTTCATGTGTGCCATGTGGGTATGGGTGCCTACAGAGGCTAGAGGGTATCTGAGTCCCTAGACCTAGAATTACAGATAGATGTGAGCTGCTTGATGTGGGTATAGGGAACTGAATTTGGGTCTTCTTCTAGAATGGTATGTACTGTTAATATTTGCTTCATCTCTTCAATCCTGAGATAATATTTAAAAAATTCTAACTATGTGCTTGATGACTGCCTTACTTTGAAAATGATGCCATTGGCTGAAAACATCTTTCTCTGCTTGTTGTATTCCCTGTAATTTAAATATGATTTAATATTTATACTTTCCCTTAGGAATGGTCTAAGGATTCTTTACCTTCATCATCCTTAAAGCTTTTAATATCTAAGAATGTTACTAGAGTACAATTCCCTAGTCCAGCAAAAACATGCAATGCTAAATAGGCATGATGTGCAAAGCAATGGCCAAGGCTTTGAAGCAGTATTTGACTTCATTGTCCTTTTTTTCATCCTGCCTTGCTCTTTCCATTGCTTCAAAAGCAATAGCATTACATGTTGATTTCATGTTAGTTTCCTAAGGACATGATAAAGAATGTTTTGGCAATGCCATATACACTTAATATACTTCAAAGTACTTTATTTTTTAATTCATTGCAATCAAGAAGGTAACAAGATGGTCTTGAGATTTGTAGATGTGGTAGAATCAGACACTCTGGTTAAGGGGTTGGTGTAATGGCTCTGTGGGTAAAGGCACTTTCAACCTGAGTTAGATCCCTGGGACCTTCAACTGGATAAAGAGAACTACTCAGTTGTTCTCCAACTTTCATAGGTGCACCATGGCATGTGCACACCCTGGACTGTGTAGACCTGCACACACACACACACACACACACACACACACACACAGAGAGAGAGAGAGAGAGAGAGAGAGAGAGAGAGAGAGAGAGAGAGAGAATAATTATGTATACATACATATGTCTGTGTGTTACAAAAATGCTATGTGAAATATTTAAATAGAGGAAAATTTTAATTTTTATGACTATAAAAATGACTTTATTTATAATGCATTAATAACTTCAGAAAGCCTTCCTATAAGCTTCAGAAAGCCTTCCATAATCCCACAACTTCACCTTGAGCTCTGCTTGCAATAGTAAACCGTAACTGGGTATTTATCTCCCTTTTATACTAGAACTGCATTCTTTCCAAGATTCAACCGTGTTTTATCCATCATTAAATCATACCATGTTTGACCCAAAGTAGCCTCCAAAATGATCTTTGATCAAATTAATATTGATCATAACTTTAAATAGTTCTCTCTGTTTGATCATTAATATTCTTTATTTGATCATTACCAGATTTTATTTTCTTTAAAATTTTTTGTTTGACATTTTTCAAAGCCCTGCCCCTCCTCCCTATTCCAATAAAATCTGGACAGCCAGTTCATAGGAAGGCCTGAAAGCTCTATGTGTTTTCCTCACAGGACATCTTTCTCTAGCAACCAAGGAAAAGCCAGTTTAAAATCTGAAGGTGGCTGTGGCTCACAAGGCATCTGCGGCTCACAAGGCATCTGCTTCCTTTCAGAGGTGTTGCTGTCAGTGAGGGGACAACACCAATAAAGGTAAGGTTACAGGTTTTATTAGCTTGACATAGAGAAAACCTACATCAGTGTCAGAGACTGTGTCTTCACCCCCAGTAAGCTGTCTCAGGTCACAAAGTGTATGGGTTACTCAGAACAACTATTAAATGTTGGAAAAACAAATAAGTGTGTGTGGGTATAATATACAAGAGTCAGAACAGTTTTAACTTTTACAATACTGACACAAACCAATCAAAGAATAAAAACTTAAAACATACATTTGTCATGTCCCCTTAGGTCTATGAATCTTCCTTCTACAGCTCCCAAACGGGCAGACTTAGCAGGAAAGGTCAGTGCTGTTAGAGACTGTATCTAGTTCACTGTTGGAAACTCCACTTGGTAATCACCTCTTAAAGGGTAGATATGTAGCTAGAGAGATGACTTAATGGATAAAGTGTTTGTTGTGCACTCATGTGGTCCAGGGTTTGAATCAACAATGTTCATGTAAAAACATGGCATGGCTGCATGGCTGTAGCCCTGCAGGTGGAGAAGAGCAAAGGGGATCCTTGGAGTTCATTTGCCTGCTAGACTGGATAATTGGTTAGCACCTAGTCCAATGCAATAAAGTGGAGCATGATCTAAGCCAACACATCAGTCTCTGGTCTCTATGCTTGCATGCTTACATGCACATGTACATGTATTCATATCCACATGTATGTACCCATACATCACACACACACACACACACACACACACACACACACACACACACACACACAGAGAGAGAGAGAGAGAGAGAGAGAGAGAGAGAGAGAGAGAGAGAGAGAAGTCAGTCTGAAAACCCTTATAGTGATTATTATAAGTATATGAATGTGACTTAGATTGTATCTGTGTGTTGACATAATGGCATATAATAAATTAATGGAGATACTTCTCAGGAAAGTGAAGTTGCATGGGTGGGAGGCAATAGAGAGGGGAATCACAAGGTATAAGCAATTTGAAGGGAGAAATGGGAAAAGTGGGGGTGGGAGTGCTAATTAGGGAAGGAGGGGAAAGGTAAATACAGAAGGATGAGGCAAAATAACAGTAAGGAAGTCTGAAAAAGTCATAAGGAATCATACTATTAACTGTCTACCTCTACCTAAAAATCATTTATATCAGTGTATAAAGATACATAGTTTAAATGAAATGGTCTCATCTGGGATGACAATGCTCCTCCTAAGCCATAGATCAAGTAACTAACAAAAAGCCCTAAAACCAGGCACGAGAAGCCCCGTTTTGAGTTGTTGGTCAGTATTATCCAAGAGGCTCCCAAAACATTGCATGCTATTGCTGTTGCCCTTGACTGCCCTCCAGAGCTTGAAGGTAAGTCCTTATTTCTGAAGGCACTATGAACTGTAGCCACAGGGCCCAGGAAGCCTCTATCAGGGATCTGACATAAAAACCACTTCCATGAGGCCGAGCTTCCATGGTACCAGAAGATGCTATGGAAGCTTCCAAAGGATGGAGGCAACCGATAGTCCTACACAGCTATGATGCCTATGAACCACATCAAGGACCACCCTGGTACAGTATAACCCTAAGGGTACAGTAGTGGCATGCATACCTTGGTGGTAGCCAACAGCTCTCTAATTGGACTTAAGATCTGCTCAATAAGAGGAAATGCCTTCCTGGTATTGAAAACCCAGCCAATTACCCAGGGCTAGTGAAATCATGGATTGTAGGGAAGAACCTATAACTGCTACTTTACTAAACCAGCACTCACCAACTACATTCTAAACATTTGTTCTTATACCCACAGGTAACTGTAGTCATCATCTGTCATCAAGGGAACTTTTCTTTGCAACAGATGGAGAATAATGTAGAAAACCATAACTTATCATAATGTAGAGTTGTGGGGCCTACTCCCAACTAATACAGCTACAACACAACTCCCACACTTAAGGCTCTGGAATTATTGCAGAAGAGGGGGTTGGAAGATTTTAAGAGTCAGAAGACCTAGAAGTTTACTGTGAGATCATGTTTCCTAGACATGTTGGAAGCTACATCCATGAAGTTTCGACAACATGGCTATCTAAATATGACCTGAACAAGGACAACATGAATAGACATGCTAACATGGAAGGCAGAAAGCCCAAGAGGACTCAGTTCCACACACACACACACACACACACACACACACACACACACACACACACAAACTCGCAGCTAGCTAAGGAATACTAAGAGTGAAATAAATAGTCTTTCCCAGGAAAGAGCACACCAGTTAGTTATCCAATACTTAACTGTCAGCCCAGAAAACAGACATGCAAGTAACACACAGATTGTACTATGTATTTAGGAGCACACACACACACACACACACACACACACACACACACACACACTACCACCACCACCAAAAACAATAATTAAAGATAAAGCGACCATCAGTTTGAAAGAGAGCATCAGGCGAGAGGTAAGGGGGAGGAAAGGGAATAGAAAAACGATGTAATTATATTATAACCTCAAAAAATAAAAATGGTTTTTGTTTTAAAAAACATGTTTTCCTACACACAAGCAACATTTCATTATATGTGACACACTGCTTTTCCTGATAAATACTGATTCACAGCTCGCTGGTAACACCCAACAAAGCCACATAGAAATATTTTTTGTATGTTTTAATATGCTAAATTCACTTTCACAGAATGGGATTAGAAAGTAGAGAACCAGCGAGACACACTGACAGATAAGGCACTTGTGAATGCCAGCTACAAGCCACATTGTCTCATGAAGTGATCCATACGAGGTGTCCTTCAGTGGCAGAGTGTTCCACACAGACGCTGCCCATTGTGGTCCATGCTTTAAGTCAGTGTGTTTACTGGGAAGACTGACATTAAGCAATTATCTCAACTAGGTTCTCAGATGAGAACAGAAGCCAGCTTTTAGAAGAAAAATACAGAAAGAAGAGCATCTTCTACAAAATTTCTGCATAATCATTCTATTCTGAGTTCATTTTTCCCTTTCTGTTGCCTTTACTCTTTGGGGGTAATTGAAACAAATGATCATTGTTGATTTCTCGAAAATGTAGCCAGAGGGACGTGGGAGGATGGCTCTGTTGGTAAAGTACCTGCTGTACAAGTATGAAGGACTGAGTTTGGATAATTAGTACCCATGTGAAAGCCCAGTGTAGTGGTACAAACTTATAACCCCAGAGCAGGTGTGGGGGCAAAGACAATTGGATCCCAGGACCTCATTGACCTGAGGTGACTGAGTCTGGCAAAATCAGTCATGTCCAGGTTTAGTGAAGGATTTTCTTAAAGAAATAAGGTACAAAGTAATGAAGCAAGACACCCAAACTCAAACTAAACTCTAGCCTCTGCCTACATGTTTATGTACACATATACCCCACATACATGTGAATATACACACTACATACTTGTGGACACACACATAACTAGGATGCATTTGATGCCCTAAGTTACATATTAGCAAATAAATAAAAAATACATTATTAGAAATACAAACAGATAATAAAACATGGATAAATATCACAGAATAGACTGCATGATCTGTGGTCAGACCAAGCCAGTGCTCAGAGTACAGGTGTGTAGCCTCTTGTATGGTGTTTTAGCTGGCCAGGTTTACTAGATTATAATATGCCCCAAGTCTTAGTCCATTTGAAGTGCTATAGCAAAACTGCTTACATGAAGTAGTTCATAAACAACAGTCACTTACTTTTCAGAGTAGTGGCTATTGGGAAATCCAAGATGAAAGTGCCAACAGGCTTGGCGTATGAGGAAGACTCACTCTGCTCTTTAGGGGTGGTGTGGTTAGTGTGTCCTCAGATGGGCCAAGGGGCAAACAAACACTTGTGGCTCCTTTACAAGGGTAATAACGCCATTCTTGAGGGCTTCACTCTCTGGCTTAATTGCCTTCTCAAAGGTAATGGTCATACTGGGAACTAGGTTTCGATCTACAAGTTCTGCAGGGCCACAAACCCTCAAACCGCAGCCCTGTGCAATAAAACCAGGCTGGGTCACTGGCTTATGTTAGAGCCTTGAATTGTATTCTTTCCCTAATAAATGTCATGTAGCTCTCTAAACAGTCTAAAATAACATAGGCTGAGCGGCCCAGCCAGCTATCAGCATGCTGCTTGGCAGTCCCTGTGGCTGAAGAGGATTCAGGGGTTATGATTCCTAAGCTCTTTCAAAAAGATGTTGCTGTAGATATTGCTGTACAGTGGAAAGACTGCCTAACTATGGTTGAAAGTCAAATATCTGGTACATAGCGGATTATCCTAGGCATAGTATTTAGTGGTAAGGTGATGTCTCTTACTACTGTAGTCAGAAAGATCCCATAACTTGCCAGATAACAAGCTAGTGAGAAGCAGACAGGGATCTGAACTTCAGCCCATCTAGATTTAACGTCGGAGCTAGATGATCTGATCCTGACTTCTGTCACTCATGATCTCTAATGAACATGGACTTCCTGAGTTCAGTGAGGTAGACATCTACGTTTATATCTTTAAAATGGGGAGAATGCCCATCTCACAGAATTGATCAAGTGTTTGAGACAGAATAATTTAAAGTGCTCAGTGTTGCATCCTTCCTCCACAGACCTGCCTCAGGTAAGTAGCCTCTCTGCTGGGCTTTGAGTTAGGCATTCCAGACAGATTTCCCTTCCCACCAGACAGTGGAGACCAAGTGAAACAGACAATAGTCACTTATTGTGGGAATGCATTTAGACATTTTTCTCAATGTATAAAAGAAATGAAAAGGGGCTACTCTGTTTGATGGGGTGTGGCTGTTTGTGAAGAAGACACTGATCCACCCACTCAGCCTTTCCCAGTTGCATCCAGCGGCCTGGAACCACTTCCTTTGAACTCTGAAAACAGTCAGGGTGATCTCTGGGAGGGGGGCTTTCAAACACAGCGTCTTAATTCCTGCAGTAGATACAGATGTGTACATAAGAGGCTGACATGTGACAAGAGGCGCTGAAGACATGTCCATTCAGGCTGAGGGAGATGACAGTTGTGCTTCCATGGAAGAAGACAAATAAAGGACAAGAGCCAGGGTCACAAGGAGGCAGCCTTTTACCTCCATGGGCATAATTTCAGGAAGCTGAGGTCACTGCTGAGGAGGGAGGAAAGGAATGAAATGTGTGTGGAGATGCTTCAAGAGGAGAGGTAGGACGTGAGAAAGACAGGGAAGCAGGAAGGAAGAACAACTCTGGGCAATGTGAGTAACCAGACTGGACTCCAACTCAGTGTACAAAGGAGCAGAGAGGAGGAGAGCTGAGTCTGGAAACCAGATACAATGAAGGACTGTGGACTCAGACCTGTGGGTTGAATTCCTGATTGGACACTCATCAGATCTGGGAACAGGGGCAACTGATGTAACCTCTCTGAGCCTAAGTGTCCTTTGCTTGGAAGTGGCAATAGCAAGCATAATGAGCAGAATGGCATTTATTGAGCAACCTTAAATATTAAGAGACTGATGCTGGAGAGGTAGATAGACCCACCTGATGAGTCACTTGTCACAGTTGATAAGATAGGGCCTGGAAGGAATCCAGGCTTTCTGGTTCTAGAACCTCCCTCCTTATGATGATGTTCCCTTTTCTACCGGGGGAGTGTATTGAGAATCAAGTAATAGCTGTCATCTGCCTCACCCTAACATTAGCACAGAAAAGGAGGAGACATGGGAAGAGGAAGAGGTTGTGGCCAAACCCTGGGAGCTCTCCATTCTCAGAAGCTCTGACCCTTGTATTTAGTTCACTGGTACATGTGGGGTTGCAACAGGCCTGTGGTATAATCCGAACTGTGACTTAGAAAGATTCATCTTTTAACGAGGAGCAGCTTAAAAGGGCTGGCAATGAGTGGAGACCAATTAGACTTTTATTGTAGCTGTCATTAAATGAACCCCAGAAAGCAAAGTGGGAGTGGAGGAGTAGAGGCAGAACAGATATAAAGGCTTTCCAGCCTGCAGCGGACAGTGGAGCCAGCAGATGATGAGTCAAGGATTGAGGCTGGGTGACTGGGAACACAGCTGATGCTGTTAGTGTTGCCGAAAAACCAAGGAAAAAGCTGGACCTTGAGGGGACAAAGGGTAAGTGCATGTTTTATAGGCTGAGTTTGAGGTGACAACATATCACTCAGGTGGAAACATTTGGCAGATGGTGAGCTTTACAGAGAGTAAACACCATGTGTAATAAGTACATGGGAGTCTGAACCCTTTTCATCAGAACATCCTTACTAAATAAGTATTTTGAGTCTCCAGACGCATATTCACAAATTCTCTGCACAAACTTCCCTCTCCACGTTAAGAATGACAAGGTTCAATAATTATAGATTAAAGGTAATTTCCCTTTTTGCCCCAATGTTCCAGGAGGTGTTTGGTATCTCCTGTCGCTGGAACCTCTGCCCTTTTTTAGTGTGTAAGGAGGCAGACCGGGTGTTCTAAATAAAATGATCACCTATGCCTCCACCTGCAAATGAAATTCTCCGCTTTGCCGGGTCTGTTGAGAGTGTATCTAGAAGAAAGGGACTGGAAGACTTGTTATTTTATAAACTTTAACCTCTAGGCACAAAGGACTCCACATAAGGTTTTGATGCAGCATTGTTTGCAAAGATGAAGATAACTGAAAGGCTCATCAGGTGGAAAGACACAACACATCTCCCTAGGCGGGAAAAGTAAATGAATCCTCTACGCACCAAATAAGGGGGAGGAATCTCCAGTATACAATAGAATTTTTTTAAAAAAGTGACACCAGGTGTGTGCTACACATTTTTAATCCCAGCAAAGGCAGAGCAAAGGCAGAGCAAAGGAAGGCAGATCTTTGAGAGTTTTAAGCTAGCCTGACCCACACAATGAGTTCCAGGCTAGCCAGTAGTATACAGTGAGACCCTGTGTCAGAAAATAAAAAGTTGTAAGAAAGACATCTTGATGAAAAATGCCTTGCTACCAGTGAAATAGGCTGGGTAGGTGGCTAAAGTAGATAGAGGGCTAAATGCTGTCTAAGATGACCTGAGCCTGAGTCGACAGTTTACTTAAAGCCCACAGAGTAGCAGCACACTTGTATAATTTCAGTGTTTCTGTTTTCGACGGCAGAGACAGGAGGCTCCCCAGAAGCTTGAAGGCCAGCTATCCTGTCACAGGCAGCAGAAATCAACAAAGGACTCCTGCCTCAAACAAGCTAGAAGCCAAAGTTGCCCTCTGATTACTACATGTGTGCTATGGCAAATGAACACCTGCACTCACATAAACTCACATACACATGCATGTAGACACATGCATGAGCACACACATGCACCTGAGCACACATGCTCACATGTACACACAAAAGTATTTTTAAAAATCTTGAATATATATACATATATGTATATAATACACCCATTGAATCTGAATGAATAAGCCTCTATCAGAATAACTTGGATAAGCCTCAACACACTACCAATTTCTAGTAGTTATAGAGAACAGAGGAAAACACTGGACAACACCAAGGGAATGCAGTCAATAAAATCCAGACTGAAGGATCTGCTCAGAACAAATAATTCATTTTAATTAACAAATTGTAATGATAAAAAGTAGAGAAAAAACTAGAAGGAGACTATGATTTGAAAAGACAAGACAACTACCAAAACTAAACTATATTATCTAAGGATGTCCATAGAGCGATAGAGAAGAGCAGGAGAGGGTCATGTTGAGAGGAGGATCGGGAGACCATAGGCCAGAGCACACCAGCATACAAACCAGCAAGCTGCAAGCTTACAGTATGTGATTTTGTGTAGACATGCCCCATTTACATTAAAAAGCTGAAAATTTATAAGGAAAGCCAGTATTGCTACTAGTATGGCCCTATGTATGAGACGAAATAAAATACTAAAATTATGTGTTTATATATTTTTAAGTTGTCCAAGAAGTCCGGAAGTATCCACAGGTATCTACTGGCAGTGCAATATGAAACAGAAACAGAATAGCCTTTCATTTTAATCAGTGTTCTTCTGTATGACTTTAGTCTTTTACAATAGTATTTTCATACGCTGCTTCTCTAATTAAATGTGAAAAACAGCAACCCAGTATACACAGAGTGGTTTGATGTAATGGAGGTTCCAGGTTGGAGATAAAGATGCCACTTATTGGGGATGAAGAGATGGCTCAGTGGGTAAAGTGCTTGTCCTGAAAATGTGAGGACCTGAGCTTGGACCCCCAGGGCCACACAAAGCTGGGGGAAGAGATGGGTGCCTGTAATCTCTGAGCCTCTGGTGAGATAGGAGGTTGAGACTGAAGACTCCTGGGGAATTTACAGACAAGCCAGATTAAAGTACACAGAGGCAATAATATTTGGGGCCCTCTCTCAAACACGGTGGAGGCCAGGGAGGACATTTCAGACGTGAGTCATCGCATCTGCCTGCACCTAAACACCAGTGCATACACAAACATAATACATCACACACAGAGACACAACCCCTCCCAGAAGAAAAGTGCTTAATAACCAAGCCAATAAATTGACTTCCATGGATATTGTGTTGAGAGACACAGAATTATAAAAATAGGACCGTGAATCAGCTTTTGGACTGAGTTTGTTTAACTGGTTTCCTATCGGATTCCCAAAGAGCAAAGGTTCTTTTTATTATTTGATAGAACCTGTGATTCATATGTCTAGGCTCTAAAATAACCTGACAAGATATGTATTTGCCATGTTCAGGAAACTTGTGAAAGACTAAGATGAGAATCTCTGGTTTACGACAGGAACACACTGTGATTTTCGAACGGATGCCAAAACACAATGAACTAACGCTCAAATGTAAAAGAATATTCCATTCCAAAGGATAATTGGGTTCATGAATAGCAAACCCCACAGTCCCTTGGAAAACCAGTATTGTTCTGGCATCCTTAATGCTACATGCTTGTTTTGGATCTTTTAATTTTTTTTCTCCACAGAATAACATCTTTATTCCATTATTTTGTATACATTTTCAGTGAATCTTGCTTATGAAAACACTGTTCTATGCAAGTATTATGGCTTTATTAAGCTTATCAACCAATTGAATAGTTGGTCTGCGGGTAGAAGTGTAGGAATCTATTTGCATGGCTCTGCAATGCATCTTTAGTTTTGGAGCTGTTTGCAACAGAGTCTTGATTTGATATGCAGATACTAATGGAGATGATGGGAACTGTAACAGTTTGATTTTCTTGTAGGTGGTAATGAACTCTAAACTGAAATGAAGAAAGAAAGGCGGGGGGAACCCACAGTGTGCATCTTTGCTTTCCACGATCAACAATTTCCAAGCTATTTAGCAAATATAGGACAGCTGCTTTATTGAGCTAAAAAAAAAGACTAAAAATGTACTGGTAGCACTTTGGACTCTATTCTGATCTCCCTTCAACACCACACAGCTTGGATTTTTCTGTCATTTTAATGAAAATGTGGCAGGGCACACCCCTCTCATTTAAATCATGCACCGTCAGTGGTTTGTGCTCTGCAACCGAAGCACTTCTTGGGACACATGCCAGGTACAAGATGGGAGGGGCAGTCTGAAAATAGAACGCAGGGGTGGGGGCGGGAAACTGGACAAATCCCGGGAAATGGCCCAGATGTTAAAGTGGGATTAAGGTAGCATTAGAGTCTAATTGGTGCTTAACAAGATTCAGAATGGGGTAAGAAGTACAACCTTGAAGCCTGTTGAGTGTTGAGAAGCTGAGGATTTTATACACTTTAAACTTACTTCTTCAGGTTATCAATGAACAAAGCCCATCTTCCACCTCCCACCTTTGTTTTCCAAGCAAGGAACAATCCTTCATTATCAATAAGTATTTGTGAAGAGCTTGAGTGAAGAACCAGAAGAGGGAACAGAGAGATAGGGGGAAGGAGAAAGAAAAAGAGGAGAGAGAGAATATGGTATAATCTGTTATTTTGTAGAATTCATATGTACATGGCAATTAAATTTCTGTTGAGAGAAGTGGGTTTTGTTTTCCTGTAAGGAATACACACTATATTCTTATCATCAGGGACTTCCATACAAATGTGCTATGATTTTTAAGTGGGAGCTGGGATATAGCGTGCGGTTGGGAGATGGCTGCCCAGCATTCAGGAAGGTAGACCTGGGCTCCATTTGCAGCACATTGGAGTACTTCATTGCAGTACGCTGGGTGTGATGGCACATGCCTGTAATCTCAGAAGGTTTCACTGTTAACTTTCGCCTCAGCCTCATATCATACTATATTCTCTCTATTTCCTAGGCCAGCACCTGGCTTTTAGAACAGGAAGTGATGCTTTTCTACTTGGGTGCAGTGGTTGAGAACAGGCTCTGGACTCAGATTTGGGTTTGACTCACAGCTCCTTATCGTGACCTCAGGCAAATTGATTTAATGCTTTTAAGTCTGTTTTCTCTAAAATGGAGATCTTGATAAACCTCCCTCAAGGGGGATGTGTCAAGGAGTAAATAATGCAAGACTTTATGGTTAGCACTGTGTCCAGACTCAGAAATGGTTAACAGGTTTTAAAAATAGAGCTCTTGAAAAATGAAGAAAAGTCCCTTCCAGTTTAGTGAAGTTAAATTAACAAGATAGTCTGAAGACAGAGGTGGAAATTAAATACTTAGTTGGGACTAGTGTAGGGAGTGAGGAATGCCCATGGAAGGTTAAGGCCTCCAGCCCAGAAATAACTTTGCACACACTAAGAGATTTCCTGTAGGATAAGTTAACAGATCTCTCTAAATGTAAACCCTTGGGGATAGCAGAAGCAAGGCAATCCTGTTTCTGGGTGACTCACTCTGCTGCGAATTCTTTTCATCAAATATCTAAACTGAGATCTTCATAGCAAGAAGTTGGAATGGAATTTCTTAGTTCACTTTGAGACAGGGTAGTTTCTGAAAGAAACTGGGCAGGTGAAATGTACCTTCACAGCCCTGGAATTGACCCATGGGGGACTCAGGGGCCTAGGAAAGAGAGAACATTCCAGAAGAGGGAGGAGGAGTCTTGGAAACAAGAGGCAGTTCCAAGATAAACTTCCTGAATTCTGCAGCATAATTTGGACTACTAACTTCCCATTGTCAATAGAAATGGTCAGTCTTTGAAACTGGTGGGGTGGGGCTGATGCCAGAGCTAGAGTATGGTCTGGACAAATCCTGCAATATGTCACAGGCCCTGTGGTTCTAGGGACTATGCAGGTAGACATTTGTTCTTTTTAGGTGGCAGAGTCAACAGCCCAGTGAGTGAGGAGATAATTTCTTACAGTGAAGCCAGCTTACATTCCCATCAGAATTACTGCTTTATTTTCATTTTTATTTTGAGACAGGGCCTCATTTAGCATAGGCTGATCTGGAACTCTGTATGTAGCTAACCCTGAACTCTGAACACCCTGCTGAGTTGTGACTACAGGAATCATACCTGGCTTATGTTGTGCTGGTGAGCAAGCCCAGGGCTTCTTGTATCCTAAGCAAGCACTCTACCAATTGAGCTAAATCCCCAATCAAAATCACTACTTTAGATATTTTTGTTGTTGTTGTTGTTGTTTGTTGTTGTTGTTTTCCCCAAACACTTTCAAGCAGTGGTGCCTAAGAATACCTGTTCCCTGCTATTCCTAAACAGGTTGGATAGGATGAAAACTTAAGCTTATAGCAATCTCTCTATGTGAGCTGTGTCCTAGGGACTTTGCACAGCCCCCAGCCAGCCTATCATTCAAAAAGGAGGAAGAATTCTCTCTATCTAGTGCAATCACATTTTAACTGTAATTATCCAGGACATATGGGCATGATCTTGAGCCCAGAATTCTGGGAGAAAAATGGTGAGCCTTTCCTCTGTCTTGATACAATAAACACAAAGGATTGATACAGCATTAAGTTCTGTCATGCTAGCCCGATGTGCAGCAAGGAGCTGTGGCTGAGGAGTGGGTGGCCGAAGTCAGATGTCCTAAGTAGAGGCCTTCGAGCTGTCTGACTCCCAGCTGTGACCCCTGTAGATCTATAATACAAAAGATGTTGTCTTATTGGGTATATACCTCTCTAATATTTCAAATTTGCATGATCCTGTCATCCCTGGCATAAAGGTAGTTCTAAGTTCAGTGCTCAATTAGAAGCCCCAGCTCCTTGATTTTGATCTGATTGGAGGCTCTAAGATATAACTAACATTTGTTGTGAAATCCCTCTCTTTCAAGCTGTCTTTAAAGGCTGAAATCCCCAAATACTAGCTTATTAAGGGCTCCAATCACCCCTCCCATTTGGTTTCTTTTGCATCCAGGCACCCACTGACCCACACTGAAATAGGTAGAAGTTACATGAAAAGGAAGAAGGCATAAAGTTAAGTCAAAGCTGAACTGCAGATCAGTGGTTGCAATTTTGCCCCAAAGGAAGGCTGTGCTCCTCGAAGGACTAAGATTTATTGGTTGGAACACATGAAGATGTAAAATGCACAGTTATCGCTTTCTCCAGAATGTGTCCTGGCACCAGCCTGGGGAAACTGCATGGAATAGCAAGTTTGGGCTGTCATCCTGAGATAAGTCAGAATTCCAAGGCAGTACCACATCATGTTGTCTTGTGAGGAGTGAACCTTGGAATAGTATTCATAATGACTAATTTGATTATTATGGTTTAGATGCTTTCATGTTTAAATGAGGCAAACTCTTAGGACATTCAAATTCTGCATTCAAATAGGTTATACATTCAAATTGCTTTATAAAGCTTAGTTTATTTTTATTTTTGTGTGTGTATGTATATATATATGTGCACGTGTGTGTGTGTGTGTGTGTGTGTGTGTGTGTGCGTGCGTGCGTGTGTGTGTGTGTGTGTGTATGTGTGTGTGTGTGCTCATTGGGCCTGTGGAAGCCAGAAGAGGGCATCATCTCTCCTGGAGCTTGAGCTATGGGTAATTGTGAACTTCCATGTTAGGTACTGGGACCCGAACTTGGATCCTCTTCAAGAGCAGCACATATTCTTAATGTCTGAACCATCCTTCCCGGCCCTAATTATATTCATTTTTAAATGTAATTATTTTGTTCCTCTTATCCTTGGTATGCTATAAAATAATGAAAAAAATTATATGCTGAAAAGAATATGGATTTTTAGCATACAAAGATTTTCTTGAACTTTTGGATTATGCTGGAGTTCCTTTAAGTGCGATGCTCCATTATGTATTGTTTATCATCTTCACCATTCTCATCAGCGTCACCATTGGCAGGGTTGTACCCAGCCCATGCAAATCCTCAGTTCACTGCTAGGAGTTGAGACTGGCCCTGAACTTCTTCTGGTCTTGTGGCCTTCATCTCCTGTGTGCTGAGATTACAGGCCCTTGCTTTATCTGCAGCTGGAGGTCAAACCTAGGGCTTTGTGTGTAGTGGACAAGCACTCTACTGAATGAACTACATTCCAGTTCTGTTTGCTCAATTGAGTTCCTACTTCCTTTTGGAAGAAGCAATACTTATCTCACAAGACTTTTATGATGGAGTGTGAGTATCTGGCTTGTAAGTGTATTGGAATAATACTTACATTAATAACAATGACTTAACCATGATGACCTCCATTTAAAAGTTTGTTCGTTTTTCTTGTTGTTTGTTTGTTTCTTGCTTTTTTTTTTTTTTTTTGAGACAGTGTTTCTCTGTGTAGCCCTGGCTATCCTGGAACTCAATTCATAGACCAGGCTGGCCTTGAACTCAAAGATCCACCCACCTCTGCCTCCCAAGTGCTGAGATTAAAGGTGTGTATCACCACCAGCAGACAGGTCTATTTTCATATATGGATTTGCATTTTGTTCTCAGCACCTTCTTGTAAAACTGGTAATGCTATTTTAGCTCCATATAATAAAAGAAAATTGAAATCCAGTGACATTGGGGATTAACAGGCTTCCCCAGATGTCTTTGAACTGAGTCGTAGGCTCAAAGACCTTTCCTAAGAACCTATTCCCTAAAGAACAAACCAGAAAGTGCTCTATCAGCCTTGGAACAGACTGTCTGACTGACCTCAGGGGCTTGGAGGAAGATATGGCTGATCTCCAGGCCTGTGGCTATGTCTCTGTGGTGTTCTGGTTGGTATGAATACATTCTATAGTGGAGTTCTACCTTCTCTTCTCATTTCCTTCTGTAACACACTGCCTTTCAGAGCTGGTTTTAGCTGCTTTGCTACCTGAACAATGCTGGTTCTAAGAACTTCTAAGCAGTAATCAATGTAAACAAGCATTTTCTTCCTTTGTTTTGTTTCTTTTCAGAGAGGACCTTATGTAGCCCAGGCTAGCCTCAAACTCACTATGCAGCCGAGGATGATCTCTAATTTATGATCTTCCTGTCTCTACCTCCTCACTGCTAAGATTATAGACATGTATCATTACACCCTGGTCTATGATTACGTTTCTTGCTAGGGACTAAACCCAAGACTTTTAGTGTGTTAGGGAAGTGCTACTGACCTACATCCACAAACCTGAAATAACATTTGTACCCCTTATATCAACTTATTTATTTACTTTTTAAAATAAAAAACAAGTGTTGTTTATACTTGTGGTTCTCCTACTTTGCAGATGTGGGTCCCTTAGCATAGTAACTTGGGAGAATGAACTGGCAGTATATTCAAGTTAAGTTATATTAGTATCTAAAGAAAGAAACCTATATGTTACTAACGGGGACATATGGCAGGGTACTCAATACATAGTTTTCATTAAAGGGAGAAATACAGAGAAAGGGGATACATTGAAAGGCAAGTTCCTCAGGAAGAATGACTTCACATCAGGACAACTAGAGGAAATAGAGACAGTCAAGGCTGTCTTGGAAAGAAAGTTGGTATCTCTTGTGAGGTTGTTAAAATGACGTTTGCAGGATGGATAAGTGGCGAAGCTGTTAGGAGCTCTTAACTACTTCTGTAGAGGATCTAGGTTCAGTCTCCATCATTTGCATTTAGCACCTCACATCTGCCTGTAACTCCAGCTCCAGGGGATTTAATGTGCTATTCTGGCTGCCATGGATACTTCATGCACATGGTTCACATGTAGACAAACAAGCATCTATCCATACACCCAACTAAAAAGTAAATTACAAATGAAAGAAGGTACTGAGGCTCAAGAAATGACTCTACAGTCAAGAGCCCTGTTACCCTTGCAAAGGACCCAGATTCCATTCCTAGTACTCATGGTGCTCCACAACCATCCATTAGTTCAGTTCCATGAGCTCTGATGCCCTCTTCTGACTGATGTAGGCACTAGGCATGCATGCAGTGAGCATAAATACACACAGACAAAACATTTATACATACAAAATATTTATGTCAAAAGAATCATTTAAAATATTTAAAATGTAAAAACAATGTTTTGGGGGATGTACATGTAGCACAACTGGTAGAGTGCTTGCCTTGGGTTCAATTCCTAACAACCCTCTCTTCTCCCAAATACATCTCTCTCCATTAAGCCTTTTTATAGACATACATGTGATGGTATTGTGTTCCCCAAAATATTGTGCACCCTAATAAATTTATCTGGGGTCAGAGAACAGAACAGCCACTAGACAGACACAGAGGCCAGAAAATAGTGGCACTCACACCTTTAATCCTAGCATTCCAGAGGCAGAAATCCCTCTGGATCTCTGAGTTCAAGGCCACATTAGAAACAGCCAGGCATGGTGACTCACGCCTTTAATCCCAGGGAGTGATGGCAGAAAGCAGAAAGATATAAGGCGTGAAGACCAGAAACTAGCAGCATTTGGCTGGTTAAGCTTTCAGGCTTTGGAGCAGCAGTTCAGCTGAGATTCATTTGGGTGAGGACTCAGAGGCTTCCAGTCTGAGGAAACAGGACCAGCTAAGGAACTGGCAAGGTGAGGGAGCTGTGGCTTGTTCTGTCTCTCTGATCTTCCAGCATTCACCACAATAGTTTGATTTTTATTAATAAGACCATCTAAGATTCCTGTGACACATATATTTGTTCATTCAAATACAAAAATATCTGGACAATTTCTAGCAGGCACATGCAGAGTGAATAACACTCATTCCCCTGCCCACCTCCTCCCCCGGAGTGGTGGTCACAACTGGAAACTTTAGAACTGTGATGTTGAATGTTTTATAGGAATGCATTCATGTATTCAGAGAGAGAGAGAGAAGAGAGAGAGAGAGAGAGAGAGAGAGAGAGAGAGAGAGAGAGAGAGAGAGAGAGAAAGCTGCCCAATGACTCAGCAGGTGAAGGTGCTCTCTTCACAAGGCTGTCAACTGTAATTCTCTGCAAAAGTAGCAGTGAGAACTAACTCCACAAAGTTATCCCCCAGCTCCACATGTGCAACATGGAACATGCTCCCACACATGTCCATCACACACTGATAAAACAAAGATACTTGAAAGTATCCATTTGGGGGCTGGAAAGATGGTTCAGTGGTTAAGAACACTGGCTGCTCTTCCAGAGCATCCAGGTTCATTTCCCAGCACCCATATGGCATCTCACAATTGTCTGTAGCTCCAGTTTCAGAGGACCTGACACCCATGGCAAAACATCTATGCACATAAGAAAATAGAAGAAAATAATTTTTAAAAAAGAAAGAAGGAAAGCTCCCGTTTGATAGGCACTCTGGAAATAAAGGTCAGCAAATGTGAGAACAAGAGGTCTAAACAGATTTAGGCTTCTCTGCTGCCCATTTTTACTTTATTTTTGTATTTTTGAGACAGAATACTGTTGTGGAGGCCATACTGAAATTCAGTTCCTGTGCCCTTGCCTCAGCCTCATTTGTACAGCAATTATAGGGATGGATGTTTTCATTTGTTCCTTGTTAATAGATTTTTAATATTTAGAGATAGCTTAGAGTGACAGCAAGACAGAACAGGATAGATAGATTCAGTTTGCCCTACCTCCTCACACATGTGGCTTTCCACTATCAACAGCCTGTGTGAGTGCAATACACTTGCTATAACTGTTGAACCTCGACACACATTACCACTCAGTCTGCAGGCTATATCAGGGTCATACTCAATGCAGTCTGATTTTGTACAAATGTATAATGATAACATGCTGTGTAATGTCTTTTCATATGGCCACTTGCCATCTGCGTACCTATATTTTGACCTTCTTTGATGAAGTGTGTAAGCTGAGTTTCTCTGTCCTGCCCTGTTCCATAGCCGCTTCCAAATAATCGCTCAAAGGTTTATATTAATTACAAACGTTTGGCTGGTAGTTCAGGCTTATTACTGACTAGCTCTTACACTTAAATTAACTCATAATTCTTGTCTGTGTTTAGCCATGTGGTTAGTGGCTTGTTGCTTCATTTTTTTACATGTCTTGCTTCTCCGGCAGTTGGCTGGCATCTGCCTGACTCCGCTGCTCTCTTCCCTTCCTTAATTTGGTTGTCCTGCCCAGATTTCCTGCCTGGTTACCAACCAATCAGCTTTATTATTAACAATGAGAGCAGCACACATTCACAGTATACAGAAGGACATCCCACAGCAGAAAGTGTGTTGGTATTGTGTTCCCCAAAATATTGTGCACCCTAATAAACTTATCTGGGGTTAGAGACAGAACAGCCACAATATTAAACATAGAGGATAGGCAGTGGTAGCACACGCCTTTAATCCTAGCATTCCAGAGGCAGAAATCCATCTGTTCAAGGATACAGACAAGCCTAGTGCCTTTAATCCCAGAAAGCAAACCTTTAATCCTAGGGAATGATGGTAGAAAGCAGAAAGGTATATAAGGCGTGAGGACCAGAAACTAGAAGCATTTGGCTGGTTAAGCTTTTAGGCTTTTGAGCAACAGTTCAGCTGAGATCCATTTGGATGAGGACACAGAAGCTTCCAGTCTGAGGAAACAGGATCAGCTGAGGAATTGGTGAGGTGAGGAAGCTGTGGCTTGTTCTGCTTCTCTGATCTTCCAACATTCACCCCAATACCTGGCTCAGGTTTGATTTTATTAACAAGTACCTTTAAGATTCCTGCTATAAGAAAGTGCTTTTTGTTTGTACATTTTAAGCATTCTGTGTTTGTCAGCTTCCCATTGCTATGACAAAATACCAGAGGAAAACAGCTCTCTACCGGCCAAGCATTTGTAAGTAATATAAATTGTTGAGTGATTATTTGGAAGCAGCTGTGGAACAGGGCAGGGCAGAGAAACTCAGCTTACATGCTTCATCAAAGAAGGTCAAAATTTAGGTATGCAGATGGCAAATGGCCATATGAAAAGACATTCCACACCATTTAAAAGGGGGCAAAGATTTATGAGAGCTCTTGGTTTTAAGCTTTCTGTCCATGGACAACTGGGCCTATTGTTTTGGGGATGTTTTGAAGCAGAACATCATGGGGGCTGGGGTGATAAAGGAGTCTGTTCACTTCATGGCAGGTCAAAGTCCCAGACAAAGAGGAAAGGATCAGAGACAAAATACTCTACAAACTCACTCCTCTGGAGAGCTACTTAATCTAACTGGGCCCCACTTCTGAGTGACACATTAAGCTATAGCCTTAAGCTTGATCAACCCATTGAAGAGCGAGGTTCTGATCCAGTCACCTCTCAATGACCTCCAATCTCTGGACACTGCTGTTCTAGGGACCAAGGATGTGACACATAAGCCTTTGAAGGACACTGTCGGTTCCTACCTAACAGATTTTGGATATAGCCAGTATCTGCTGCAGAACAGAAATATATAATTACAATCAGATCTGGCTGGTCAACCCTTTCTTCTGTAGATCATACCTCTCTCTCTTGTTTTGCATCTAAAAAGAAAAACTCACTAAACTTAATGTCTTCAAGCTTTCTCTCGCACTTTCTTTCAGTTTGATAGTTTTCTATTGTCCACGAAGCTCTGCCATCTACTGTGACTGCTGGTAGGCCCGCCTCTAGAGACTGTTCGCTGTTGTTTAGGGTTGAGTGATTGGTTTTACACGAGGATGTTCAATTGTCCCAATACAAATTGTTGGAAGACTATCTGCCCAATGCCTCCCGCCCCACGACATTGTCTTTGTCAGGGATCTGTTGATCTGTGTGGGTCTAGTTCTGGGCATTCTTATTCGTCTCGTTGATACATTTGCCTGTTGTTTCACTAGTACCACATGGTCTGGATTTGTTTTATGATATGTTTTAAAGTCAGGAACTGTCGGTTCTCTGCTCTGCTCCTGTCCCTCACCCCTGTTGGTTAGTTCCCTTACTTGTTTCTGTATAGCAGCAAGGACCTGAGATGATGCTAAAGAGCAACCGTGCAAGAGACTTGTGTTTGAGCACAATGGAAAAACTTCATGTTTCTTGTCACTATGTACAGTGTTAGCTATAGCTTTAAAAATAGTTATTTTTCATTAAGGCAAGGAAGACCTTTTTTAAATTCATAGTTAAATTCTTTTTAGTCATAATACAGTGTTAGGTTCTATTGGATGCTTTTTATACATCAGTGGATATGATTGCATGATCTTTCTTCTTGAGCCAGCTTGTGTGATATATTACACTAATTGATTCTTGAATGATGAATGGGTCCTGAGGACCGAGGATACATCCCACTTGGTTGTGTATACAACACTTTTTATAGATTATAGGATTTGACTTGCTAATGTTTTGTTGAAGATTTTGGCAACAACATTCATGACAGATATTGGTCTACAGCTCCGTCTTGCTTCCATTTATTCCGCTCTCTCTCCTCCTCCAGCCCCCTTCTGCTCCTGCTCTTCATTTTCCTCCTTCTCCTCTTCCTCCTCTTCCTTTTAGAATGTTTCTTTGTGGAAAAGGAAACTTCAAGAACAAAATATGTACTTTGGCTCAATTCCACCTTACTTGGTTGAGAGAAATACCTTAACACAGCATGAGCAGAATGGCACTTCTTCCCTAGGTTGTTCCCATGTAGGCTAGATCACTGTTTTCCAATAACTGACAAGTCAGCAAAAAGGCCTAAGAAATTCTTACTGAATCAGTTTTGTTCTAATTTTTCAGTACTCGTGTTTCAAAACCTTTGAAATTAAAAGCAAAGAGAAAGATAAGGTGCAGGGGGTGGAATGAACAAAGGTAAGATCCAAGAACCTGAGCATACTGATGGACATTTGACACACAATAAAAATGAAGACTTTGGAAGACACTCAGGAGGTGAGGGGATGTCTTTAGATGTGCTCAGGGGCCTCCATTTATCAGAAAGCTTAGTGATGGTTTCTCTTGAGTCAGAATATACCTATTCTGTTTCCCTCTGGGATGCTAGAAAGTAACCATGGATGAGGGAGTGAGAGAAGAAGTGTGCCCCCATGTCTACAGCAGTGAGAGAGGAAGTGTGCCGCCATGTCTGGTCTGAGTCTCAAACAAGTGCCACCAGCCTGTGTGTTAAAACACTGGTCCCCAGTTGGGGACACTGCTGTGAGAGTGTTAGAACCTTCAGGCTAGGCCCTAACTTGAGGAAGTAGGTCACTGGGGTGAGTTCTTAGTTTAATAGTGTCTCTGGCTTTCTGTTTAAGCTCTCTGCTTCCCAGCTTGGCTATCATGTGAGGAATCAGCTGGAAGCTTCAGCTACCACAAACATGAGCTACTCTGCTCTATTTTTCTTGCAATGAAAGACAGAAAGCCACTCAAGCTGTGAGCCCAGACAGATCTTCCCTCCCTTAAGTTGCTCTGTCAGAGGTAAGAGAAGCACCTAACAGGGGGTGACATTTAGCTTATTGTAGCACAAATTGTTCTGCACAGTTATTTTATTAAAACTTTATTTCCCAGTTAGTATTTCTCAATAGAATTGCCATATGCTCAGTGCTGTAATTATTCAGCCCTGTGTTTTCACTGTCTCTCTGGGAAAATGAAAAAAGAAAGCAAGAAGAGAACATGTCAGAATTAAAAGACTTAGACTTTTTAAAAATTGGAACTTTAGCCAGAATGTAATAGCACACATCTTTAATCCTAGCACTCAGGAGGCAGAGGCAGAGGCAGAGGCAGAGGCAGGCAGATCTCTGTGAGTTTGAGGCCAGCCTGGTCTACAAAATGAGTTCTAGGATAGCCAGGACTATTACACAGAGAAACACTGTTTCATAACAACAACATCAACAACAGCAGCAGCAAAATTAGAATTTTATATATTTATGTCTCCAAATTAATTTTCCAAGGAACATTTAAGCATTATGCAGGTGAATATGAAACCTCATATAATGTGCTTCACCAGATCAACAAACTATACATCCACTGAGTATCCTACATGTTTACTTGTAAGTTAGTAAGTTCATGATTAGAATCAGAAATGCCTATAATTCCTCTCTCAAATTCTGCCACAGAAAAGAGGCTCAGTTTCATTATAATGGTCCATATGTGGACCATAGAATTTATTCAAGCATAAATGGTCCATATTTTCTTTCTTTCTTTCTTTTTTTGTTTTTGTTTTTGTTTTTTTGAGACAGGGTTTCTCTGTGTAGCTTTGCACCTTTCCTGGAACTCTCTTTGGAGACCAGGATGGCCTCGAACTCGCAGAGATCCACCTGCCTCTGCCTCCCAAGTGCCTGCCTCTGCCTCCCAACCATATTTTCTAAAATCCTATTCACTTATTAAAGGTGATTATTGTTTCTAAGGAGAAAATAAAACACACCAGCACTTTATAATAATAAATACAAATTGAGCTTCACATAGCATCGGGACCACCGATGTGTTCGGACAGGACTGTCAGCAGAGGATGCCCTCAGTGTCGCTGAGCTCTTTCACCACGGCAGCTTCCTCACATGGGCTGTATAGAGGGAGAAGCCCTGGGGTCAGACTCACAGGGCTGCAGATCATTTTCTGTGACTCGCTAGCCGTGGAACCCAGGTCTTCAGAAGCGGAAGGTTACAAGGCAGAAGTGGTGATGGGCATCTGATACCCCAGCACTGAAAGGGAGAGCAAGGAGGACTGGGGGTTCAAGACCACCCTCAGCTACTTAGCCACTTCAGAGCCACTCTGGGCCACATGAAACCCTGTCTCAAAAATCTAAAACATGGAGACTGGAGAGATGGCTCCATGATTAAGAGTTCTTGTTCCTCCAGAGGACCCGAGTTCTGCTCCCAGAACCCATGCCAGGCAGCTCACAACGGCTGTCACTCCAGTTCTAGGAGAGCCAACACCTCTGGCTCTTGTGGGCAAATGAGGCAGACGTTCACACAGACACAAGCACATACATGCAAAACTAAAAATACATGATTTTTTTAAAATCCCAAACATGGCTATTGACATGGTTCGTGGGTAAGAAAGAGTGCGTGTTACTAAGCCTGAGCACCCATATGGTGGGAGAGAAGAGCTGACTTTCTAAATTTGCTTTCTGGCTTCCACATGCTCAGTGAGGCAAGTAATCCCTCCAAAATAAAAACAGATAAATTACAAATAACTGGGTCTGAAATGTTTTTAGAAAGCAAAAACAAAACAAAAAAGAAGCAAATAAAAAGAAATTGCAGACTGTAATTCTTGTCAAGGATTGTGTTTTATTCATAGCAATGGAAATCACCACTGACTTACTTCATAGGTAAGCAACCTTTATAAAAGTCCCCAGCATGGCTTCTGCCCTGGTGTGCACTCAGGATTTGGAATGTCTCCTCCGTCAGTGTGGTGTTTGTTACTTGCTTTCAAAACACTGAAAAGTATCACAACTGGCTTTAGAAGATGTAGGCTTTGAAGGGGGTTAATCTGTTTTCTGGCCTTCCGTGAGCACAGATTTTCTTTAGACTCTAGAGAACATAAATTAATGGTTCTGAAGAACTCAGTTTGGGGGAAAACTGGGCCAGGAAATGGGGAAGTATGGGTAATGGCTTTAAAGCTCCAGAGAACAGGGGGAAAACTAAGAAAAAAAATTAGGGACAGCTTTTGTAGCCATTCATTCCCATCAGAATTCCCTCCCTTTTCCAATTAGAGGCTGAGTCCCTCAGAGGAAGGCTTCAGACTTTCCCATCAAAGTCCCCCTAAAGCAAGGGACAGTTCGCAGTGATTTTACCATGAAAGCCCCCAAGAATCTCCCATGTTACTCCAAAAGACATCTGTTTGCTTAAAGATAAAAATAAAAAATTTTAATTATTGAAAAGTAAATGATATGTGTCACACGTATCTGTGCACCCATGCATGCATATACAAACCTTTTTTTCTGATCAAATTTATGTTTCTGAAAGATGTGCTGCTTTAAAAAGTATTTGTTATTGTGTGTGTGTGTGTGTGTGTGTGTGTGTGTGTGTGTACATGTGTGCAAGCACTTGCTCATGAATATGTGTACATATGCTGCAGCAGATGTATGGATGTCAGATTACAACTCCAGGACTTGTCTCTCTCCAACATTAGATCCGGTATTGAACTTAGGCCATCAGGTTCACAGAGAAAGATTTTTGCTCACTGAGCCCTCTCACTGGCCCATGATGTTTCTTGTGATGTTTATAAAACACATAAAGCCAATTCCTTAATGTAGTGTCAGGCAACCATAAAAGGGTCCATGTATGCCAACCAGTCAATATGTTAACTGCCTATGTTAGTCTAGGTATTGAGTTAGAGACTGGTCTTAGAGGGAGAGAAGCTGTGCCTTTAGGAATTTTTCTTTTATTCTATGAATGTGTTTCAGAATAGATCATGAGTATGAAGAGCAGAGAAGAGATACAGTCAAGCAACTTATGAAATGTTACCTCAGTTGCAACATCGAGGGACATGTGAGTAAGTTGTGACAGAAATAAATGCTTGAATTAGAGCATCAGAGAGGCTCACTAGAAATGGGCCATTCTGGTTGAAATCCATATCTAGAGTATGATTTTTGTATGTATCTTAAAAATTTGTATATTGAAATCCTAAACCCAAAGTCATGGTATTAGGAAGCAGGGCATTTGGGGATGCCATTAGAGGTCAGGACTTCTTATCAATGAAATCAGCATTCTTACAGAAATGGTTCAAAGAGCTTTCTTAACAATTGCTGCCATCTGAAGACACTACTATAAGGTTCCATGTTTGGACCAGGCAAAGGGCCCTTGTTAGATACCAAGTCTACTGCACTATTATTTTGGATCTGCCATGCTTCCTGCTATGATGATAATGGACTAAACCTCTGAACTGTAAACCAGCTCTAATTAAATGTTTTCTTTTATAAGAGTCATGATGGTCATGATGTCTCTTCACAGCAATAGAAAACCTAACTAAAACACATATCTTTGGTGCTAGAGATTGATATCAAACCTTTTGTATACTACGTGCATGCTCTGTTTCAGAACTGGTCAAAACTGCCTATGTTAATCTCATTGCAAAGAGTAGTAATTGGTGGTTTTAAGTGGATGAATCTTATGGTATAATTAAGATCTACAAAATAATCATGTATTATCTTATGGAAGATAGTCTGTTGGAAAACAACCAACCAGGAAGTGATTTTGTTAGTCTGAGCAGGACAAAATGGTTGATTGGGTTGAGTTCTAGTTCCCTTCTCCCTTGTACACTGTGGTACAAAGGTCATAGCAATGGAGATTATAAAAGAGGTTGACTGATGAGACATTTTGGAAGTAGAGCCAACAGGATGATACAATATGTTGGTCTTAAGGATGGAGTGTAGTCTGTCAGATATCCAAGTAAGATGTACAAAATATGTGATGGTTCCATTTAAGGGAAAGATTCACAAGACCATATCTCTATTTAAGCCAAACAAGAATCCACAAAGATGTAGTTTACACAAAACTTTCTGTTTCTCTCTTTATGACTACAGAGTTCATGACACTCTTTGTCTAACCACAAAAGGTTTGGAAAAGGATGGAGAATGGTATAGACTAATAAACCTCAATGGCTGTATATCCTTAAGCATTCATAGGGAGGTAAGTAAGAGAAAAGGTTATATAAACATTGTCAAATAGATTTTGATATGAAAGAAGTATATTATAGCCACTCAGTCATTTTAACACCAGGTACTCAAAAATTCCCCCAGACTTTCCATCTCCTTGGAGTAAAGGATATGTCTAGTATGGCTCATGAAATTCAGTCCCTGCTCATCTTGCTACTCCTGAACAGTTTCTGAGCAAAGTTCACTTCACTCAGACCACAATAGCCTCTTTGCTCTCTCTCAGACACTCCAAGCTATCTACTTAGAGCCTCTTCCATTGTTTCCTCCCTCTTTCTGGAAGAGTTTCTTCCTCTTCCTCTGTATAGCTTCTCTCATTTAAAAAATTATTTGGGGCTGGAGAGATGGCTCAGAGGTTAAGAGCTCTGACTGCTCTTCCAGAGGTCCTGAGTTCAATTCCCAGCAACCACATGGTGGCTCACAACCATCTGTAATGAGATCTAGCACACTCTTCTGTATACATAATAAATAAATACATCTTTAAAAAATTATTTGGTGTGTGTGTGTGTGTGTGTGTGCGCGCATGTGCGTGCGCGCGCTCGCTTGCACACATATCAGAGAACAAAAATTTGTCCTTTCCTCTCACCATTCCTTTCACTGTGTTTGTTCTGGGCATTGAACCTAAGTCCTTAGGATTGACAGCAAGCACCTGTCCCTACCAAGTCATCTTGCCAGCTCTCCTTCATAATTTTTTTTATCATTACTTGAGCTCAATTGACATTCGTTTGCATGTTGTTTGTCTTTCTTGCTAGCTTATACACATCAACATGCTAGAGGCTTTACTTTGTCTTTTCTGTTTAGTGCTGTATCACCAGATTCTAGAATATTACTTGATATTTTAGAGGTGCTTGGGAAAGACCTAGCTGAACAAACCAGGGAATGATTCTTTTTAAATTTATATGCTTCACAATATTTATTTCATGAGTAGGTAAAACATGCTAGGATAGGAAGTCTCAGAGCCATGAATGTTACTGCTTGGATTCACAGACCAAAGGAAGCCAGAGGTAGAATCAGTATCAAGGAAATCTTTCAAAACAGCATGTGTCCTCATGTAAGGGAAAGGGTTCCATATACGATGCAGTAGGCATGCTTGCAGGGAGACAAGGACAATAATTATAAGAACAACAATGATCCTCTGTAGACCCTCAAGACGTGAGTTAGGTAAGTAAAAAGGTCAATGACCTGATTATCAGAATTGAGGTGTAGACCAATGTTATTCAACCCTGCAGTATGTCAGAGGCAAGCAGGGAACGTTTAAAACTCCTTGTGGTCAGCCCATGCCCCAATGCCAAAAAAAATCACAATATCCTATGAGAGGACCCAAGAATCATTGAGTAATTCCAAGATTTGTGCAATTAAAATTGTTTACTACATTTATTTTATTATTTACTCATCTGTCTGTCTGTCTGTCTACCTATCTGTCTCTGTGTGTACCACACACACATGCTATGGTACATGCATGCCATGGTATACACGTGGAGGTCAAAGGACAACTTACAGAAGTAGATTCTGTCTTTGCATTGTGCAAATCTTGGGACTGTCAAGGTCAAGTTGTCAGCCTTGGTGGCAAATGCCTTTGTTCACTGACCCATCACACTGACCCATCCTGAAAACATTGACAGTCAATATACTCAGTTTTGTGGTTCAAAAATGTGGTCCCTAGACTGGCAGCTCTGACATGGTCAGACAATCTGTTAGACATCTAGAATCAAATCACCAGCTGAATCAATACCTACATTTGAACAAGATCCAGGGGGGTTGCATGCACTTTATAATAGAAGACACACTAATACAGACCACAGGGCAGAGCTGGGCAAAAGAGAAGGACATTTGTCTTAAACATCCAGAGCTGAGTCAGAGAACAATAAATTTGCTATGATCCCTAACTCTGATGAGGATTGGATCCAGAGCTGGGAATGGGGACAGGGAGGCTGTACAAATGGACAACATGTGGCCTTGACTCTAGGGGGAGAACAGAAAATGGAATAGGGAAACATACATCATTTAAATGTCATGTATGGCAACTTGTAGGAGACAGGATTTCAAGAGCAAGTTAGCTCTAGACTGTAAATTATCCTAGACAGTGATAGAACAAGTGGGAGACATGCTTAAATCTGTATTTGGGGTTTTGGCAAGGTAGAAATTCTCAATACACTCTAAAAAGGGCTGCAGGGGGAGATGCTTCAGTGGGTAAAAGCACCTGCACTGAAAGAGGTCCCAGGAACCCAAGTGAAAGCCTGCAAACAGTGGTACACATCTGTAGTTCCAATACTCCATGGCAAGCAGGGAGGCAGAGACAACAGAATCCTCCAAAAGCTCACAGAGCATCTGTCCTGGAGTATGCAGCCTGGAAGAAATAAGAGAGGCTCTGCCTCAGCCAGAGGGAAAGTGAGAATCAACACCACAAACTCTTTGCTCCACACGTGTGTCATAGCACAGCACACACAAACACACACACACACACAAACACACACACACACACACACACACACACACACACACATACATACACACACACACACCCATTCCTACACATGCATAAATAAATATCTTTAAAAAGCAATAATAATGTGAAGATAGTTGCAAGAATGAGAAAAATTGGGATTTTTCTTGGCTCTTTGAAATTAATTTATGTGGATCTACAAGTCTACTATTAGGTTGTATGGCTTATTATTTTTATCACTGAAATATTTACAATACCATCTAAAATTAGGAGAACACACAGAAGCAAGGCCGTTAGACTGTGCTTTGCTTGGCTAGCTTGGCTAAGATTCTGTTCAATTTTTTTCTTTGGAAATACCAATTTTATTTCCATACCAATAGCAAAACTGACTTCCTTTGCCACTTCATAAAACTATTCTTACAATTATGAACTTTGGAGTTGTGAAGCACTTTACATATTGTAAAGTTCTGGTATATTTTAAAGTCCCTTTAAGCTGCTAATCACATCTTATACATTCTTCACATGGATGGTAACTTCTTTCAGATATAAGGTACGAAGTTCGCTGAGGAGTTAAGAATCTAGCAAAGCTGCTTAGAAAGAAACTTGAAAACAAAGGTGTATGATTTGTGATAGAAATGGTCTGTTTTCTTATTATGAAGGTATTCTACCATAGCAGTCTGAATTTTTAAAATTACAATTGAGCTACTACATGCAAATGCTAAAGCCAATGAAGTGGATTCAGATTCTGAGCTTATGGCTGTTCTGGGCTTAGAGTAGACTCTCTCTCTCTCTCTCTCTCTCTCTCTCTCTCTCTCTCTCTCTCTCTCTCTCTCTCTCTGTCTGTCTCTCTCTCTCTCTAGATAGAGGTAGAGACTTACTGCTTAAATTAATAAATAATTATAGCAGAGAAGTCTGTCTTCCTCAAGCCTGCTCCTTTGTCTTGGATTGCTCAAGGCAGAAGGAATTGCCAAATTTGGGAAGGATGGGAAGTCCGATTCCCAAACCTCTGTTTTCCTTTCCTCACTGCTCTGTTTTGTCCACCTCTCCTAGTAGATGTGTAGATGTCACCCAACAAACATTCAGTGTGTCATTTGTGTGGAAACCCCCCACCAGGAGCTGGGGTGATGGCTCAGAGGATAAAGTGCCTACCACACAAACACGAGGACCTGAGTTTGGGTCCCCAGCACTGACATACAAGACAGGCATTATCACACATGTCTATCACCCTTAACTGCTGGGTGATGGAGAAAGGAACTCTAAGCCTTCAGGCCAGATTATCCATCCAATGGGTGAGCTCTGGGTTTACAGAGAAACCCTGTCTGCAAGGTCTGGTTTAATGAATATTCTGAGTCCCCCAAAGTCAATCTCTCACTTCCATGTGTGTGTGTACAGGTGAATGCACCTACATACATTTGCATATGGCATACACACTCACACATACACACACACACAAGATCTGTGTGTAAATCTTACTTCCAGTAAATTATATTGAAGGCATTTATAGGTATGCATTATTATATGAGCATGTGTGTATATAGGTATGTATATGAATGTATATATGTGACAACTTTCTAAAAATGTTTTTCCTGTACTACAGTAAGGGGCATGCTTTATATTATGACTCAAAGGATTAATAAAAAGAACATATATATATATATATGTGTGTGTGTGTGTATATATATATATATATGTGTGTGTGTGTGTGTGTGTATGTGTGTATGTATGTATGTATGTATTTATTATCTATTGTCTGTTATATTCCAAGGCTTCTTCTGTTCTATTTGATAGGGAAACAGCAGTAAGTGTAGAATTTACATCCCCAACACAAAGCTTAACTTTACCTAACAGTATTACACAACCTAATATATTCTATTTCAATCTAATCTTTTCTGTATTTCAATAAGCTATTCTTCCTATTTTAGAGAAATACTGCTTATGACCCACTAAACAGATTTAACAGTATGCCTCAGGGTTCCAACCATTAGTTAAAAATATTGCCTTAGATAGTGTCAGATCTGATTTTATGTTATGGGGATGCATTTGTTAATCCCTGCAGGCATTCAGTATGATATATTTAATACCAAGGAGAAATACACAGAGTTGGAACTACATGTGGGTACCATTTTTCTCCTTGAAGCTTGTATGATTAAACCTTTATGTTTATTACTAATTATTTTCCAAATATTCTTAATATCTTCTTCAACAAGAAATCAATAAATGAAGCTTTGACCATATGTTTAAACTGTCAAGTTCTCTAAGAGAAGTGTGTAGCCTAATGGTCACTTTTGCATGGCACATACTGGTAGATCCTCTCTATGTGGGAGATACAAGGCTGACTTTCTCCTGGAAGCTTGTAGACTTGATCTGGGTCCTATCTTTTAAATGCAAGATTCTAAATAACCACAGAGCCTTACCTAAAAGAAATCACATTATTTCTTTGAGAAACAAAGAAACTTAATGTAACATCTGAATATTTGTGAAGTTATAGTTTTCATCTAAAAAAATGTGTTCTCATAGCTGAGGTTCTGACACATTTGATTGAGTTGGAAGTGGGAACATCTTGTTTTCTGTCTGTTTTCTTGGCAGGGCCTGCAAAGACCAAGACTGAAGTACTGAGTGAAGGAAGGAGGAATTCCCTTCAATTGGCCTAGGCTAAAAGCTGATTCCATGAAGGAACTAGCAGATATATAGTCTGTTCATGAATCCATGTTCTTGCTTCGCTATAAAATGGGATGATAATACCAGGGTTTAAAAAAACATAACATAGATGACTTACTGTTATTCCATAGGTATAACAAGTGCTTATATCAATCAATATTCATCAAGAGGAGGCATCTAGTTGTCATAAGAAAAGTCATAGAACAATTAGAAGAAAAATACAAGGTATCAAATGTTTCCTTCCATCCCCCTCTTTCTTCCCCTTTCTATCTGTCTGTCTGTCTGTCCCTCCCTCGCTCCTTCCCTCTCTCCTTCCCTCTCTTCCTCCCTTCCTCCCTCCGTCACTCCCTCCCTCCCTCCCTCCCTCCATTCCTTCCTTCCTTCTATCCTGTTTTTGAAGATAGTGTCTTATGTAACCCAAGACAGTCTCAAGTTCTTAAAGTTGCTACATAGTCATAGATGACTTTGGACTTCTCTTCTTCCTGCCTCTGCTACCCAAGTGCTGGTGTTATGGGCACCTCTTCCACATTCAGTTCCTGCTTTTTAAAAAATATTTTATGTATTCACTTAGTTATTTATGTCTATGACTATTCTGCCTACATGTTTATCTATGTATTGCTTACATGCTTAGTACCTGCTGAAGCCAGAAGAGGGCATTGAATCCCAGAGAACTGGAGTTCCAGATGGTTGTGAGCTAACATGTGGGAGCTGAGAACAGAACTGGGGTCCTCTAGAAGAGCAACAAATGCTTCTAACTGCTAAAGCATCTCTCCATCCCTTTATTTTTCTTTGTTTCTTTGAGATAGGATCTCAGTAAGAAGCCCAGGATGATCTCAAATTCACATTCAGGCTTGCCTTAGGGCTGTGATGTTCTTGCTTCATCCTCCAGAGTTCTGTGTTTGTATCACCACCCTTGGTTAGTTATTGGTAGTTGATTGTTTACATATTCTCTCAGGTTTAAGAGTCCACATGTAGGGGTAGTTATTATGTCCCCATGCTACTGTATTCAGAATTCTCTGGAAAATACTCTCAGAGCAAATTTTCTTACCTTATAGTCATTTTATATGACCAATGTCAATATTATTTATTCAGTGTAGTCTCTACTTGTCTCCCCAGGTATAGATTATAATGAAATTTAGTGATTTTAGAAGTCCTTAAACTATTAAGACATTTGAAAAATATGTCTGATGGCTGACCTGAACACAAGGATACAGGGGAAACTCTAGCAACTCAGTATCTGTAGGGCCTGATGTGATCGTGAGACAAGAAGACAAACCATTAGAGGTCATTCTCAATGGACCAATGATGGCTCCTGTACTTCAGTGCTTAACAAAATCACCACTATGGGCTAGCATCAGGGCATGAACTTACGTTGAGCTGAGCCAAGGGAACTTGTGACAGTCTAGAGTCTTGATAGTGGCATTGATATCTGTCAATTGTTGAGCCCTGCCACCATAGGCAACTCTTAGGAGATGACAGGGCATGATCAAAATTGAGAGTCTGGACTGTAGCAGAGTTGCTTCTGGGATCTGTCATAGCGCCTTGTTCTGAAACTTTTTCACCCCAAGAAGGTTGAACTTACAGTTCTAACTGATTTCCCCCTCCCTCTGGCTATGCTTGTGGTGGGTATTGTGTTCCCTGAAATATTGTGTGTTCCCCGAAATAAACATATCTGGGGTCAGAGAACAGACAGCCACTAGAACAGAGCCAGAAATGGTGGCTAGAAAATGGGAAGCATAAGCCATAACAGAAGTTGGGCGGTGGTGGTACACACCTTTAATCCCATCACTTAGGAGGCAGAGCTAGCCAGATCTCTGAGTTCAAGACCACTTTAGAAACAGCTAAGCATGGTGACCCACGCCTTTAATCCCAGGGAGTGGGGGCAGAAAGAAAAAGGTATATAAGGCGTGAGGACCAGGAACTAAGGAGGAAAAAGCATGTAGTTAGTTAAGCTTTGGAGCAACACAGTTCAGCTGAGATTCATGTGGAGGAGGACTCAGAAGCTTCCAGCCTGAGGAAACAAGATCACCTGAGGAACTAGCAAGGTGAGATAGCTGTGGCTTGTTCTGCTTCTCTGATCTTCCAGCATTCACCCCAATAACTGGCCTTGGGTTTGGTTTTATTAACAAGACTCTTTAAGTTGCCTACTACATATGCTGAAGTGTCTGCTCACTTGTCAGTCTGTCTCAATTCAGAACAAGATTGTTACATGATCTTGGAAAAGGTTACTTAATATTTTGAGCTTCAGAGTCTTCACAGGGCGAGTGGTGGTGTTTATTATGTACCCTAGTAAGCTTGTTGTAGGAGTCCATAAAACAGTGAACACAAAGTGCTGAGTGGAACTGGAAGACACAGCAGACTTTCAATAATTGATAGATATTATTATCACATTTATGCATAAAAAGTTCCCAGCTTACCTCAGTAACCACCTCATGGCCTAGAAGCCCAGCTCAATAGAGGCCTGCCTCTCTTAGATGTACTCAAGAGGTGGTACCAAGCAGCTACACTGGAGTAGGGAACCTTTATAAGGTGTCTATAGTACAGATTATGGGGAGAGGAAAGTCATTAAGGGCACCAAGCTGGTCAGATAAATTGGATACATACATTGAGTGTTTTTTTTAATGCTCATGTGCTTTTATTCTTACATGTGCTTTGGGAATATGCTTTTAGTTTGCATGACTTCTGAACCCATTACCCATTTCTAGAATAATAAAAATAATAGTAATAAGAATAATAACTAACATTTACTGAAAATTACTAAGGGTGCTACAAAAACCTTTGAAGTAGGATGTGTATCTGGCTTGGTATGGTAATGGATAAAGTGCTGCAGCAGGAAGAGTGGAGCTCTCCCTTCCCCCTATTTCTAACTTAGCACTCTCCACCTACCCACTACCCCTTCCCCTCACCATTCTGCTGTTCGCAGATGTGTAAGGCATCATTAAAGTGTGTAACTGCCAATTTTCTCTTCCTACTAGTAAAGTATAGGTATAAATGCTTTCATTCACACATCAGCAAATATTTATAAATGGTTGTTCTGAGGCACTGGTCAAAGGATGGAGGTAGAACATTCCTGCATGGACCACCTAGTCCAGAAACTTAGAGAGTTCCCATGTCCCCTCCCACCGTCAATCAGAGTCTTGTAGTTAAGTACCTTCTCCCTGTGTCAGATTTTACATGATTTTTTGCTGTTGTTGTTTTAATTTTTCTGTACGTGCCTTGGTATAGGTGTGGCTATCAGAGGAGAATTTGTAGAAGTAGGTTTTCTCCTTCCACCATTTGGGTCCCAGGGATCAAATTCAGGTCCTCAGCCTTGATGGAAGGTATACTTACCCGCTGAGCCATCTGACCAGCCCACTTGTGCCTTTCCACAGCTCATATCAAAGTGCAGTTGCTCATTAAAGCAGCAATCTTCTGCAGGAAGTCTACCTTGGTCGTGAGCATTCCTTGCTGTCTTTATGGATGAGGTGGAGTCCTGTCGGGAAGTTCTTTGGAGCACTCAGCTTTGTAATAGCCTTTAGTCTTTGTGTGTTTTGAGTCTCAGGTTCCCCAAGCCTAACAGGATTTCTGACCATTTAGGGGGCGTGTCACTTGGATTGTTAACTCTGTCAGAGTAGAAAGATACAGCAGTGATTGCCACCAGCTAGTCATTCTTCAAAGGCAAATGGAAGAATGAAATTCCTTGCTGACAGATTTTTAAACAAAGAACTTTTATCTACATAGACACCACAGCTCAGCATGTACAAGTGGGGATGCTTTTTCTAAATAGGGTTTGTTTAAAGGATGTCTTTATGGTTTGAATGTAGAATGTCCTCTCAAAGCTCATTTATTTGAACAGTTAGTCCCCACTGTGTGGTAATGTTTGGGGAAGACTTGGAACCATTGGAACTGAGGGTAGCTACAGGAGAGAGGGACTGGAATGAAGGCTTGAAGGTGGTGTATCTATTTCTGGTTCTGGCTTGTGTTCTCAGTTTCCATATTTTCCATGATGGAGAAGGCTCCACTGTAAGCTCCTGCCATGCCAGCTGCTCTCCTTAACAGACTGGAGTCCCCTGAACTAGTACATCCTTCCTACCTTACACTGCTTCAGGCATAGGGGTCAGGAAAGCTGCCCAATGGCTGGCTACCTTCAAGGAGTTTGGGCAGCTAGAGGAGCTGGTGTTTTAGTGCACATCATTCCACATTGGTGGTTACGTGTTTCACTTTTTAGGTAATAGCACTCCAAGGAATGCAACTATAATATAAGGAAAATGTGCAATGTCAGTATGCTGTTGGAGCACACTGGGAACATCTCCTTGGAAAGAGTACGATAGGACAAGAAATGGCTTTTTCTAAAACGTGAAATGAAGTTCACCTCTCAGGAAATAGGTCTGACAGCTGTGGAGTTTGTTCCCCTAGGTAAAATATTTCCATTGATGGCTGCTCCATTCCTTCAGGCCTAGCAGACACTGACACAGACTGACTGGACAGTGTGTTTATTATGATGATGTCCTATTCACCAACCCTAAGAGGGAGCTCGGAGGAAAAAGAACACCTTCTAAATTTCCTGGTAATGCTGGAGACTAATTATTTCCCTCTCAGGAAGTGTGTAAGTATTTTCATAACCAAAATGTATTATTATTACTATTTTATTTTATTTTTTGCTTTTTTTTGAGACAGAGTTTCTCTGTGTAGCTCTGACTATCACAGAACTCACTCTGTAGACCAAGCTGACCTCAAACTCACAGAGATCTGCCTGCCTTTGCCTCCTGAGCACTGGGATTAAGGGCATGTGCCACCACCACCTGGCTCCAAAATGTATTTTTATAAATAGGGGCAATACAATAGTAGTGAGGGTGCCTGAACTGGTTTACCCCAGTAATCAGATCAGTGAATACCCTAACTGTCATCATAGAGCCTTTCTCTGGTAAATGATGGAAGCAGATGCAGAGATCCACAGCCAAACACCAGGCTGAACTCCAGGAGTCCAGTAGATGAGAGAGAAGAAGGATTCTATAAGCAAGGGGCATCAAGATCACGATGGGGAAACCTACAGAGAAAAACGAACCAAGCTAGTGGGAACTCATGAACTTTAGACCAGCAGCTATGGAGCCTCCATTGGACTGGACTAGGCCCTCTGCATAAGTGAGATAGTTGTGTAGCTTGGTCTGTTTAAGGGGCCCCTGGCAGTGGGATCCATCCTTGATGCATGAGCTGGCTTTTTGGAGTCTACTATCTATGGTGGGACACCATGCACAGCCTTAAGGCAGGGGGAGGGGCTTGGACCTGCCCCTACTGAGTGTACCAGGCTCTGCTGACTCCCCATGGGAGGCCATACCTTCTTGTAGGAGGGAAGGAAGGGTGGGTTGGGGAGGAAGACTGGAGGGGTGGGAGGAGGGAAGAGGGGGATCTGTGATTGGTATGTAAAATTCTTAATAAAAAATAAATAAATAGGGGCAATGAAATTCAGAGGAGGAAAGGAAGGAAGAGAGAAAGAGAGGGAGAGAGAGGGGAACAAGATTGAAGAAATTAGAAGGAAGCAGAGGAGAGAGAAAATGTGCTGCATCTCACCAGCATTTCTACTGTCTTTATATGTTCTACTTTGATTTGCCTTATTCAGACAAAGTAATCCAGTGAAGGATGTTTGAGTATGTGGGTGGGAGGCAGGGTCTCACTTGTTCCATTCTGGCCTCAAACTTGAGCTTGCTACATAGCTAAATATAACCTTGAACCTTGGTCTGCCTCTGCCTTCCAAGCACTGCGATAACAGGTGTACACCACCATGTCTGTCTACAGTGCTGGGAACTATACATGCCAGGCAAGCACTTCACCAACACAGCTACACCCCAGCTGTGAGTCATCTTTTCCCTCTAACTCTCTCACTTGTCTGTTTCTTTATCCTTTAAAGGATGACAAAGTGTGTTTTGTGTCATAGTGTAAAGATGACTAGTGTATTATAAAGAAAAAAATGTCTTGAATTCCCCCCCCCAAATCCTAATCAAAGTGTTTCTACTGTTGTTATTTCTAAAGAAGATTCTTAGCTTCCCAGAATCTAGCTAAACTTGGAGCCTAATGATGGATACAAAGTAACAGTGTTACAAAGAAATGCATCAACTGTCTAATTCAGTTTTTCTATGTATGGAATTAGATCTCCTGGCTTAGAGGCATTCAACAAACTTTGAGGGTTACCCGGATTTATACGGGCCTTCCTCCCCCCACATCACTTATTTGTGTCATGGCTAATTCTGTATTAAACTTCAACAATATTTTTTTTCTACTAATTTCTCTGCTAAAATTGGCATGCCCAATCTTTGATCAGTGCATCTACCAATCTTACAACTTCTACAAATTAGCTAGCTGTATTAGTTTCTCAGAATTACCAAACTAAATACTACAACTGGAAATTTATTCCCTTGAAATTCTGTGTGCTGGGAGTTCCATGACCAAGGAGGAGATGTATAGTGATATTTTATTTGTATTGAAATGTGATTTTATTTATATGTTAATAAAGTTGCCTTGAGGTCAGAGCAAGCCAGAGCAGAAACTGGGTGGCAGAGCTAGGTAGATCTCTGTGTGTTCAAGGACACAGCCTTTAATCTCAATACCAACCATAGAAGACCTGGAAGTCTGTACAAACAGGCAGTGATGAGGAGGTCATGTGGCTGGGTTTACAACCAATGAGAAAACAGAACAGAAAATCTATAAAAAAGATAGGACACAGAGAGGTAGCTCTCTTGCGGAGAGGAAAAACAGCAGAAGCAGTGAAGGGTAAGGTTTTCTGCTCTTGCTCTGACCTCATGGTTTTTAACTCTGCAATTGGTTCTGTGTTTCTTATTTAACAAGCCAGTTACATCTACAGAGATGGGTATGAGCAGGCTCCTTCTGGTGTCTCCGGAAGTACCTCTTTGGTACCTTTGCTTAGCTCCTACCTACAGTGTATAATCCTTGTTATTCTTTGCTTTAAAAGTGGGTCTCTCAAACCTCTGCTTCTCTTCTCATCTGCCCAGTCTACATTCCTGGGGGAGGGGAGCTTTGTGCTTCCAATGTCCCTCCTTAAAAAGACATAACCCATTAGACACAGAGCCCACTCTAACCAAAGACCCTATTTTAACTTAATTGTAGTTGCAGATAACTTGTTTCCAAGCAGTTTTATTCTTGGGTCCTGGGGTCAGGATTTATCATGGTTTTGAATCTAAGATGTCCTCCACAGGCATATGCTTTGAACACCTGTATCCTAGCTGTTGGCAATATTTGGGGAATCTGTAGAACCCAGTGGAGGTGGTACCTGACTAGCAGAAATAGGTCACTTGGGGTGAATTTGAATGTCCCTTCACATGCCCACCTGCTCAGCCTTTTGCTGTGAGGCTGAGCCTCTGCTTCCTGCCCTGCTCTGTTTGCTGCCACAGTTGGAGCTGATCTGTCTTGTCTTCCTGATATGAAGGACCAAACTGTCATGAGCAAAGTAGATTATTCCTTCTTATTATGGCCAAAATAATGCAAATTAACTAACTCAGGACCCGTGCATACCTTTTTGAGGAATGCAAATCAACCTATAACAATCTTCTTGTGTCACAGTCAACGTGGCTGAAAACAGCCTCACCAAAGTCTTTGCAAATTGACTATATTTCTGTCACCAGTACCAATGAATTTTGAAATTTCCCAATCAAAGAAATAGATACTTTTAAATTCTACAATACTTATTGTATTGCTTACTTTTCTATTGCTGTGATAAAACATCATGATCAAGGCAACTTATAAAAGGAAGAGTTTATTTGCAACTTACAATTCTAAGGGGAAAACAGTCTACCTCTGTCACTGTCATGGTGGGGAAGCATGGTAGCAAGCAAGTACTACACATGGTAGCAGGAATGGCTAAGGGCTCACATCTCAACCAGCAAGCAGGAAACAGAGAGAAGACACTGGAATGGTATATGGCTTTTGAGATGACAAAACCAGCCCCTAGTGAAGTACTTCCTCCAGCTAGTCCACACCTCCCAATCCTACCCAAGCCCTGTCACAAACTGGGGAGCAAGCATTCAATGCCCAAGCATGTGGGGGACATTTTGTCCGAACCATCACACTTAGGCTGTGTAGTCACACACAAATCCCTTTGTGTGTCCACCAAAGGAGCCATGTTCTCTTGCTGCCTGTTGCTCTAACTTAGCTCTTGTTGACACCTTCAGCTCCAAGTTGCTCTCATTGACTCAGATGCTGACCTAAGATAGTTCCTGCCTATTTGAGGAATAACCAAAGATGAAGAACCAGGTTAGCAAGCCTGAAGAAAGGAAGAACTTTGGTTCTACCTCAGACCCAGCTCCAATTCCAAATTAGACTCCTCTGCCTTCTGAAAAGATCATCAGTAATGTTCCTTCGAGTGGAAAGAGACTGAAGAGGTTTAGAATAAAATGACTGCCACCTACCTTGGCCGCTAACTGGCCAGAAGCACTTATAGTCCCTTTAAATTCTGCCCTATCCATATTTATTAAATGGCTTGAATCATGAATGCAAAATGAAATAGCATGTCAGAAACATTACAAAACCAGAAAGGATGTTGTCAACGATCATTAAATAACTTGGGAAAACATGTGTGCCTTAATGTGCATTGAAAATGCAGATTCAGGAGGACATGGGATGCCAGAGTTTGTGTGAGTCCCAACATACTAGATAAGTGCAACCAGACAGTGTCAAGTTGTCATTTCTCACAGCTCCTCTTTGGCTGTGGCTTATTTTCTACAACAAACACTTTTTTGGTCTGAAATAAGGAAGTAAATCTCCTATCCATACAAATGTTGTTTCTTCTCTGTGTGTAGTGCATATGTGTGTGTGTGTGTGTGTGTGTGTGTGTGTGTGTGTGTGTGGCTACGATACTGATATCAGGTTTCTTACTTGGTTGCTTTTCATCTTATTTTTTTTTTTAAACAAGGCTTCTAACTGAAAGTGAAGCTCCTAGATTTGACAAGACTGAAAGGCCAATGAGCTCCAGGGATCTGCCTGTCTCTGCTGCCCCATTCCCCAGCACTGTTTAAACTGATTGGCTTTTACGTTTGGAACTGTGGATCCAACACAGGACTTCATGCTTGTATGACAGGTTCTTAACTGGATGAGAGATCTTTCTAGTCTCTTTTCTATCTTTTAATTTATATTCCCCATACTAGAAATGGGATTTTGAGGGGAAATGGCAATTGAGTGGGAAGGCTTTTGTCTTCAGGTATAATCACTCACTTTTGCAAGTCGTAGAGGGAAAAATATAAATGCACAATAAATTAAACTTAGGACCAGAGGACGAAGTGAGGGAGTGAACAGAGCTGTATTTCTGAACTAGATTCCAGCCTGACTTTGTCCTTTCATTAGTTCAGGCTAAAGATTATTAACTCTCTATTGCCGAAGCAGAACAATATCACACAGACTTAGAAGCTGAAAACACAGAGACAGCTTTTTTTTCCACACAATTCTACAAATCAAGAATCTGGAAAGCATCTCACAAGGCTGTGATCAGACCACCAGCTAGAAAAATGCCTACACTCCAAGGCAGACAATGGTGTGACAACACAGCTCCATCTTAGAGTGCTGCTTGCCATACAGACTGGAGTATGTCTTTATACTGGAGCAGACTTCAAGGATTACTCTGTGGATGAGAAGGGAAGTGAGCTTTGCCTCAGTGCCTAGTCCTCTCTCTCCCTCAGCTTTCTTGGATGAAGCTACTGCTTTAGATGGCTAGGAGAGAAGAGATTTTAGCTTCTACAAGACAGGAAGCCTTGCACCTCCTGTGCGGTGTGGTCACCACGGCTTAATGATGCACAGTGTAACACTCTTGCCTAACTTCTGTGCCAACTCCAATGCAACACTTGAGAGTGCAGTCCTGGCCTTCTGCTGTTCATTGTTCCATGGCTGGTTCTGACACTGGTCTCACCAGGAAAGAAAGCCTTTGCTGGTCCAGATGCTCACAAACTCTCCTTTCCTGATTGTCCCAGTGGAGGGCAGTTCCACCCTACCTTGAACTTAGATGTTTAAACATCTCCTTAGAAATATTACCAGACTAATTGGGGAATGCTTGTTTTTAATATCTCTTTCACAGTTTTGGGTCTTCTGTTCAGTGAAACTTGGCTTATTTGAGGGTAGAATACTTCCCTCATATCAATATAAAGCCATGCTGGGTGTACTGGGTGTGTGTTGTGTAGTTTCATTAATTATTTGAACCTTGAAGATAGAGACAGAACAAATGCTTCACTTCCATCAGGACAGTAAAGGTGGAATCAAAAGTCAGTATATTATAGTGGAATGTTCATAGGCTTTAATATCCATGGACATACTACTTACTTCTTTGCCATATCCATGGCTCACTTTCTCTCATACAATATTGCTCTATGATTTTATTTATTTATTTATAAACTTTATGTGTATGGGTCTTTTGCCTGTATATATGCCTGCGCACTACATACATGCAGTGCCCTTGGAAGTCTGAAGATAACACTTGATCCCCTGGAACTGGAGTTATAGATGGTTGTGAACTGTCATGTGAGTGTTGGGAATTGAACTCGGGTTTTCTGGAAGAGCAGTCGGTGTCTTTAACCCTGAACCATCTCTCCAGCCCTTGTAATATTGTTCTTTCAATTATTTGTTTTACCTGGCCTCAATCTAAGTAACATAATTGATGGAAACACATAAATCATATTGAAGTTATATAGTTTACATTTTAATTCTTATTTTTAATAACTTTTTATTTGTTTTGTGTGTGTGTGGACATATACCCAAGTCAGAGGACAAGTTTTAGATGACGTAATTTTTCTTTTTCCCCTATGTGGATCCCAGGAGTTGAATTCAGCTTGTCAGTCTTGGGAACAAGAACTTTTACCTGCTGAGTAATCTCCCCAGACCCAGTTTCCAGTTTATAAGTTTTGCATGAAAGCACATAGAACTGAGTTGAAGTGTTAGTGCTCACATACTACTTAGAAGTGTTTCCTCTTCCACTAATGAAGCTCAAATAACTTTTGGGAAGTACAAAAAATTTCTCAGACTTTGGTCCTGAATCCTACCTACAGGTAAAGATGATCATAATGGTGATAGTGGCCACTAAAGTTTATTGTGAGTACTCTGATTAGGGATATATATATATCTGTGTGTGTTTGTTTATAACATATGTACATAGGTAATATACATATATATCCACTTACTAAATCAGGAAAACCATCACATACTTTAGGAGAGAAGTTATGCAACCTGCTAAAATCTTAGGCCTGGTTAGCAAATGCAGGATTTTAACTCAGACTCTCTGGCTCCACTCTGCTCTTTAATTACTCCATACCTTGCTTCTTGGGTTTAATTTGGGATTATAAAGATTAAAAGAAAAATAAATTGCAACACACACAGCTCATGTCCTGTGTAGTGCCAGGTCTAATGTATGGAAACAGTTCAATACAATTTAATGATCCTTCTAGAAGATATGTTGGTATATTTTATGTCATCCTTTTGCAGCCATCACAAAATGGTGTCATGAAATGCCAATCTTTCAAACTCAGACTTGACCTGAGTTAGGCTTCTCACTAGATAACTAATAACCCAGAAGATACCCGACGATCTTGCTGTTATAGAATGGCAGTCCAACTGATGTAAGGAACTTTACATGGTAACTCACAATGACCTTGATGAAAGTTTGCAGGTCGTGAAGACCAATCAGTTGCTCTGGTGTCAATGAGTGCAAAGTGCTGTAGGTTGTTGGTGAACAGGGAAATCTCTGCTGGGTCAGTGCCCAGGGCAATGAGGTACTAAAGCCTCTGCAGGGGGGCTAGAAGCAGACACCTTTAAAAACCACAGCTATGCTGAGCTTTGGGGGTCCACTCATAAACAGCAGTATGTTCCTTCTGCCTCTCCAGCCTGGGTGTGTAAATCAAGGTACTAATCTCAGCCTCTACCTCCCTGTGTGGGCCACATTAATTTTATTTTAAGAATGATTTTCTTTGTAAGTAGAGAAGCAAGTGATTTAACACAGAATTGCTTATGTTGCGCAACTTTTGATTATCAGTGCAACTTTGGAATATAACTAACAGTCTTCATTTTGAAGCATTTTATTTCAAGTTAACAGAAATGAAGACAGTTAAATAGTGTGTCTGTTGAAACATGGAAAACATTTGTTCAACCTTTAAGAAGAAAAAGAATACACAATTCTAAAACGAATCCAGATATTGCCACTTGTTACAGTAATGATTAAAATAAAACTGTCCAAATTAATGATGCACGTACTGTCAAAATAAACAGAGTTCACTAAGGTAATTAAAATTATTTTTATTCCATTAGTAACATAAAGTGTCATGGCTGAGGATGATTGTCACAGATGTCTGCAGAGAGCATAGGACAGAGCAGACACCTTGTCTCTGAAAAAACATAACTATATCCCACAATTGCAGAATGTTTTATTCATATGGTGTTTATGTCTAGATGTGTCCAAGCTATTTGCTAGGTGAACAGTCACACTTGATAGGTCCAGGAGGGAATTTCTTGGTACAATGAACAAAAAGAGCTATTTTGTTCTTGTGCTCCAACCTCAGACCAAGAGGACGGGGAAAACGCTGTCATAAAAATATGGTCACCTCCCTGTCTTCAAAACAGTGCTAGTGCCTGGGGAAGGATTTTCAGAATGAAAATAATTGGTGACATTACACAGGAAACTCTCGGCTCTTCACCTTGTACTAGTCAATCTTATTCAGCTGGGTTCTCTGAGTGGGCTGGAAGCTGTACTGTGCGAGACGGCTAGGGATTCAGGGGCTGCAAACCCACAGAACTATTACATATGACAGAGACCTGGGTCCTCTACTAAAACTTTACTGTTTAGCTCTGTTCCTGGATGTTTTGACAAGTACCATAATCCAAACTACCTATGATAAAAATAAATCACTGCTCCCTACTTAATGATCTCCTGCTTCTCTGCTTTCCTCATGCTGAGAAGGGGAAGATATACTCCTTATAATTGGAAAGGGAAAAGGCAACATAAGCTTTTACAATAAAGCTTTTTGTTATGTAGCTGTAAAGTTTCAGCAATTGAAAATAAAAGAGGCTATAACCAAATGGAAGGTGTATCTCTAACCAGGGTGCCGCCCTGGGGTGTTGATCCTTCTACATTCAAGGGTAATGTTAGGTCACCGTCAGTAATAAGAGTGGGTAGAATTTTCTGTTGTTCATTTAGTTCCAATGACCCCTAGAAAGGGATACTTACTGAAGTGTATTTGTTTGTGGAGATAATTCCATGGGGATATTTTAGATTATGCTACAGGAATGGTACTTGCAATAGGAAAAAATATCACCACTTAAAGAAACATTGACATCACATCCAAATTATGCTACCTTCCTGGTACCAAGACACAGCCAAGTTTGTGCTTGAAAAGGAAAAGGTTCTCTGTGTGGATTGAGCGTCTCATATCAATGACATCATTGTAAATTCATGGTTGTTCACATCCCAGATGGAGAGCAAGCACTCCAAAGCAAAACAGGAAATGAGAAACCATTACCAAAAGCCATGAAAGAAACTAGCTCGGCTGGCAAGTTGAGAATCTGCAATGAATAACCCAAGTGGAGGGTAGATTTGAGTGGCCATGACTCCTATCTTTCCAAGGGTCACAGCATCTGTCGTTCCAGGGACTTGCCCAAGCTCTGAAAACTGGGACAGAGTATTAATGAATAGACAGCCTCAGGTGTAAAATAAATAGCCACCAATACAAAATACCGGATTAGCAACTTTACACAGTGGAGCATTTGAGGAAACGGTCTTCATAGACCATCTAAAACTATGCTATTCTTTTTTTTAAACTCTGGAGAAATTGAGCCCAAATAAATTATCAACAACCAGAAATAGCCTGACATTACAAAATTCTGGCTAAGACTGGAAAGCTCAAAGGGTTACACCTGCCTTTTGTTGCTTTCACCTACTAGGCTTATCTGGAATCTATGCTTGATGCCTGGTGAAGAGAAGAGGTATGGGCTTTATACCTCATCTTTCTTTTCTAGATCACTAGAATTCAGCTTTGAAGGCTGCTGTTGGGGAGCTTGTGAGAGCTCCAGTGTCCTTACAAAGTTAACACAGCTAATACACTGGATAAGATGGCCTGCCTTCAAACACTCAGAGATTTCAAGATGACTCATTTAGAAGACTATGGTACCACCGAATAGGGCTGACTCTTCAGATCTTGATACTAGGCCAGAAAGGGGCAGAAGGAGATTCAGGTGTACAGTGGGGCAAGGCATAAAGATTGGTTTGTATGGTTTTTAGCTATTTGCTTTGAAGCCTTCAATCAGCTGAATTCATGTGAATACAAGAGCTCTCTCTGAGATGCTATTTTTGGGTTTGGGGGAGAAAAGTGCTTGAAAACATACTTAAAATCTATCATTAATTTACAGAGGTTGAGATTATACAATAGACATATTTCTTGGAATGTCTATAAGGGCATTTGCAGAAACTTCTGAAGAGAGAAAATGTACCCTGGACATGAGAGACACAATCCCATGGACTGGAGTCCTAGATGATATAAAACTTAGGAGGAAACAGGCTGAGTATGGCACCCATCTGTGTCTGCTTCCTGACAGATGCCATGTGACCACCCTCAAGCTCCTGCCACCATGGCTTTATGCTGGACTGTGTCTCCATTTACAGTGAGCCAGAACACAACTTTCCTTCCTTTCAGCTGCCTTTGTCAGGCATTTTGTGACCACAGCTGTATATACTGGATTACTTCTTCCTAAATAGCCCACCCACCTAGATTTGGCTTCCATTCTCAACCTTAAGTGCTCTGTGGTTACCTGAATATTCAACATTTAGATGGTGCTATAATCTGAGTGTGTTTCCTAAATTCCATGTGTGGCATACTTAATCTTCAATCCAATTGTGAGAAACCGTGCAGTCACAGGGCTTTGTCCCCATTGGGGAGTTAGCATCATGTGTCTATGTCCATTGGGAAAAGGATGGTATTTAGCAGTAGGTCCTAAAATGCCCACTTCCATTCCAAGATTCTTGCCAAGTCAAGTGCACAATGAAAGTGGCCTGACAGCAGGTATTTGCATAAAAGCTATCTCTAGGCCCATTGATTCCCTTTGGAGCATTGTGGGAACTGGGGCAACTACAGCCACTCAGAAGATATTTTGTCTCTGGCCTACCTGGTAAGGTGTCCTTGTCTTGGAATGCTGGTCAAACAAAGATGAAACAAGCTGAGTTAATCATCCCACTGTCTCTGTGAGCTCCCTTAAAGCTGCTCTTCCTGTGGTTATTGGGTAGGGAAATGAGCAGGGCGGAGAAGAAAGTGCTCGTGGCTCAGCACTGAGAAAGTAAGTGCTGCTCAAACTTTGGCAAAGAACCACAGTGAGAGTGGGGCCTCTAGTCCAGTCTAGGACGGTCTAGTGTAGGGCACAGGACAGTCTCTGCCCAGTCTGTGCCTGTGACAGATAGGTGGTTCCTGTCAAATCTCTTCATATTTGACCCGGCTCTTTAGACTCTTTCTCCTGCTGGCTACCCTATTGGTGAGTCTCAACAAGCCTTCTCTACTGCCCTAGTGCAACCTGACTGTGCACATCGCAGGAGTGGCCCTGTTATGAATGCTCTCAGTTCCTCAGGAAGTTGTGACAGGGGATCAGTAGTTTGATGCCAGACTGGGCAGCAGAGTAAGACTGTCTCTGAGCAAGTTCAGCGCTTGATTGTGTATTCTCCCTTTCTCTCTCCTTCCTTCCCCTGCTTCTCTTTCTGTCCCTCCCCTTCTCCTTTTTGTCCAGTCACTCTACAGTGGGAAGAATGAGTCCATTACAAGAGCCTGTTGATTGGCATGCATCTTAACAAGCGACACACCCTTTGGGCCACATTTATGTATGCTTGTGATAGATTAAATCAGGAAAGTAAGGCTTACAGAACCAAGCTAGAGGGCCTGGATCTTGTCCAGTTAAAGAGAGAACATTACTTTGCCTATTTATGCCCTTCACAAATATGGACTAGGGAAGAGTAAGGAAGCTGCAAGGAATTTAGAGATATTCTGCCAATAGCAATCAGCATGTTGAAGCAGTAGAAGTGTTCTGGGAGGAAGTGCAGAGGCAGTGATGGGTCTGGTTTTATTTAGCACATTTAATAATGATCTGGAAGGGGGACACATTAAAATCACAGATTATCCTAAATTGACAGGTGGTGTAAACACAAATGAGGCAAACAAAAGGATATAAAGAATTTAGAACAGAAATAAGATTCCATCAGGGAAAAGAAAAAAAAGAACGTCCTCACATCTGTGCAAGTATCCAAAATCAGCAATGGAAATTGTTTTAAAAGTCATTTAGCTCAGAAAACATTCATAGGCTTTGCCCACGTTTATAAGTGCTAACCCCCCCCCAACTCATAGTTATTTTTATTCAGTTAGATTAAATTGCTTATTCCTATCACTTCAAAACACAAATCTGATCTTGCCACTCCTCTGCTTGAAGAGTCTCATTTTCTTACAAATTCAGATTAAGCTCATTGGTCCTGGAGGAAACTTCCTCCACTTCTCCCTTAACCTTCGAAATCTCTGATATATCTGTCTGCTCCTCTCTCCTCCATGCTTCCAGGCCTACTCACTTGCAAATCCTTAACTGCATCCTACCTTGTTGCTAATGTTACCATGCTTTTCTCTTTCCTGTCTAGTCTCCAAGAAACCTCCAACACTCAGTTCCAGCCTCACCTCCTTCCTAGCTTTTCTGTACAAAATCCAGCCCCAGCTCTGAGTTCATTTTGGTACCACGTTTGTCATCGCACCCTTTAGTCATTTTAACAATGACAGTTTGTGGATTTACTTAGTGAGCAAGTAATTGTATTCCAGACTCTCCCTGTGTTATGATGCATTTTACATGCATTATCTTGTAACGGTGACAACCATCTTAGGATGTAGCACTAATGATCTTCATGCAAAGGAAATGGTAAATCCATGTTAAGTTCAGTAAGTCCATGACTGAGCAGCTGATGAGTGGTAGGGCTAACATGCAAACTCCTTTCAAAATCTATACTTTTAAGACTATACTATTATCATGATTCATTTTCTTGCCTCCCTCCTGGACTGTACAAACTTCTTGAGGACAGGGACCATGTTGTGATCAACTAATACCTAGAGTTCCTTGCATGATCCACACAGCTTCATAATAATATCAACAAAGATAATTAATACTTAATGTGTGCTAATCATGCATCTTTAGCAGCCATCCCAGCAGGTGTGAGGTGATGGCTCATTGTGGCTTGATTTGCATTTCTCCAATGGGTAATTATTACCTATACAACTACCAGCCATTTGTATATCTTTTTGTTTTGTTTTGCTTTGAGAAGTGCTATTCAAGTTCTGAGCCCACTTTAAAATTGAGTTATTAGTCTGTATACACAGGCATGCATGTGACTATTGATTGTCCTCATGGAGTTTGCATAGGTCATTTTGCAGTCATCTGACAGAAAGTAAGTTTACACCTTTAGGGATCCCAACATAGTACTTGGGAGAGACCAGTTAGATGGACAACATTGACTCCCTGGTTGTTGTTGGATCCATCTGCTTTGTCTGAGCCATTCTGAATTCTTCTAAGTATTTGTTCCACAAGTTCCCATGTTTATGGCACAGGTCATCTTCAGTTTCTCTTATTTGTTGGTATCTCTTATCTTGACTTTTACTGCTATTCTTTATCAAGGTAGAAAGATCAGCAAAACCCAGACCCAGGGCAGTGCCTATGAGACACAATGTGCTTTGTTTGGTTAGGGTTTGACTGCGTCCTCCAAAGGGTCATGTACTGGGAGGTTAGCTCTCAATGTGGTGTTGGTAGAAGGTAGTAAGCCTGTTGGTGGGTTCCTACTGTTTTTTTTTTTTTTGTTGTTGTTGTTTTTTACTTCACACTCTGTCTTGCTATGAGATTATCTCTTAGCAAGTTCTTATCAATGTGCCATCTACCATTAAGACATCACAAGAGGCTGAGTCAATAGGACTGACTTTTATTAGATTTTCAGCCTTCTAAACTATGAATCAAACAAACCTCCTTTTTCTTAGTAGTTACCCAGCCTCAGGTATTTTGTGATAGTAACAGACAACAGTTTTACACATTACAGAAGACATGTTAGTCTGCATTGGAAAACAGCCTTTCAACACAGTTATGCTGCAGAGTCACTCATTTCTCTATATTTTCATTTTCTTACCTACAAACCAGCTTTTGGGCTGTAGACCATGGGCCAACTACATCACCATCACCAGGGAGATGTTTCATAAATCTTGATTTCTGTGTCCTATTCACAAGGATTCTAATTCTGCACATTTGAGATAAGGTCAAGATAGTGTTTTCTTTAAAGTGTTTTGCATGTGCCACTAGACTGGGTGATTTTTAGTGAAGACATGATGTGACTTATTACCCTGGCACACTTTTTAGAAGCTTAGGAGAATGTGCTTTGTTAAAATTGATCATTCATATGTAACAAGGCCTATAAGGTGAGGGAGTATGTGTAATTGGCTAGGTGAGTGGGCTTTGTATTTATTACACTCACAAATGAAATCTGTGCTGTTAGGAATGTTTTATAGCAAAAAGTAATAGCTGCATTATTTAACAGCTTTAACAGATCAAAAACTTTCCCCAGACATTATTTTATTCCATGTTCACTAGAGCAACTTCTTTTTACAAACGAGAGAATGAAGACTTTCATATATATATCTTCATATATATAAAATCTTAGTGTGAACCAGGAGCACCAGCACAGTTTGAGTTCTGTTTATCAATGATAGCCATGTAGCCTATGATTGTTCCAGTGGGGTGTGATGGGTAATATTCATTGTCACCTTTTTTAAACTCAGAATTGCCCAGGAAACACTCCTCTGGGTACATCTTTGAGTGTGATTCCAGAGAGGTTTAACTGAAGAGTGAAAACTCACTGAGAACATGGGCTGGGGTCCTGGGCTGAATCAGAAGACCAAAAGTGAGTTGAGTGTAGTCATTCATCTTCTCTGCTCCCTGACTGCAGATGCAATGTGACCAGCCACCTCCCTCCTCCCACTAGGACATACCTGCCACAATGGGCTCTATCCTCAGACTGTGAGTCGGGCTCCAGTTGCTCTTGTCACAGTCCCAGGAACAGTCACTACTACAGTGGAGCTTCTGGTTTTCATGGAAGGGCAGAGACATTTCATTTCCATAAAACTCAAGAATCTTAAAGTTAGCAATGTAAGACCCTTGAGTGCCAAATCTCTGAAAGACATGGATAGCATAAGGCTCTGCTGAGCCTCTAGCAATTTCTAGAAACCCTGAACATTTCATTAGGCTTGTTAGAAGAAAGTGGTTTGAACTGGTTTGTAAATGGTGGCATTAGAGTAGTTCTGAGTCATTGAGGATCCCAATCTAGAATATTGTCTCTAAAACACTGAGGATCTCAGTCTAGGTATTTACCAACTTTGCAGCCACTCCTTCAAAGGGTGACAGAGTGGATTCCTTCCAACCTGCCTTAGTAGATAACATCACAAAAAGTTCAGTTGCAGAACTCCTGGTCTTGATCTTTCCTGCAATTCTGCCTTTTAACTACTTCTATCACTAAGTCCTATTGACTGTCTGTCCAAACATATCCCTAGTTTCCCCATGTCTCTCCACCTTACCTGATACCACCTTGAATTAGAAAATCAGCTTTTGTGTAAACTGTACCTGCCTCCCAACTTGTCAGCCTGATCCTTTTCTTGGCTCTGCAGTTCATTCTCTCCTCTCAACAGAAGTCTCTTAAGATAGAAAGTCTTTGTACTCTAGATTACAACTTCGTAATGGATTCAGCTTTGATTTGGAATCAAATCTACCCTTCAATGTAGCCTTTGGCCCTCTAGGTTCTCACAGTTCCTCTGAGCCCATCTTCTCCTTCTGTTGAGTGTGTTTGTGTTAATAACATTGCATTCATGTTAATCCCTGGCATGCAGCAAGCTCTTCCTCCATTGGTCACTTTGTTCTTAATTTTCCCACTGCCTGGAAGTCACTTCTCCCTACACTGTTAGGTATAGTTGTCTTCTTCACTTGGACGTTCCCTTGTCTGTCTTGAGTGTCACCAGTCCCCACTATGAGAAATCTGAAATAGATCCTGTCACTCGCCATTTTGTTTTCAGGACAGCTCTTGTGATGTAAGGTTGGGTTGGGAGGTGCTGCACCCCAGATGCGGCCTGCATTCTAATGGGGATCCCACTCCCCTTCAGGGTGTGGGAGCTGTTGGCTGACACTAAAGGTCCAAGATTTGGTGGAAGCTATCACAAGTACAGTCTTTGTCTCCAATGAAGATGCTTTACTAATTAGCACAGCAAATGCCAAAAGTGGATATTTATTGGTGAAATTAGTACCTTGTTAATTAGCATGATGGACACTAGAGATGGACTGTCATTAGAGATGTAAAGAGGGACATCTGAGAAGTATAGGTCCTTCAACCTAGCAGGAAGAAGATAAACACAACTAGAAAACCTTCAGATCTGAAGTTGAACAAAAAAATGATCTTTTTTTGTATGTTTGTTTGTTTTATTGTGTTGATTGTTTTGTTTTTGACGCAGGTTTTTTTTTTTTTTTTTTTTTTTTTCTATGTATCCCTGGCTGTCCTAGAACTTGCTACTAGGTAGACCAGGCTGACCTGGAACTCAGACTCACAGAGATTGCCTGCATCTGCTTCCCAAGAGCTAGGATTAAAGGTATGTACCACCATGGCCAATCTGAAAGAGTAATCTTTAAACCTACCACACTGAGCCACCAGCTTACAAGATGTTCTCCCCTTCTTTTCTTGTGTACATATGGGGTGTGTGTGTGTTCAAAAGAATTTAGATTCTTGTATATGGGTATCTGAGTATGTGAGTGTCTATGCATGGGGGTGTGCATGTACATGTGTGTACATGAATGTGGGAGCCTGAAGTTGATACCAGGGATCAACTTGATCACTCTTCCACATTAGTTTTTGAAGCATGGTGTGATCTCTTATCTAACCCTAAGATCACCTACATGGCTAGTCTCTCTACCAACTGGCTCTGGGGAGCCCCCTTATATTCCTAGAATTATAAGTGGTCTGCCATACCCACCTGGTGTTTACATACTTTTAGGGATTTGAACATCAAAAGGCAAGTGCTTTAGCCCCTGATCTAGCTCTCCAGTCCTGGAACTCTTTTGTTTGTCTGATGCTGACCACCAGGGCTTTGGAGTCTGCTACTTAACATTATCTCTTCAGTCTTGGATGAAGATGGTGGTGGGAACAAATACTAAAAGGACACAGAGGACCACACCTCCATCATAGAACAGGTTTTACCAGCAGTCTTAACGCTTAGTAGCTAATAAATTTCATTTCATAAAGTCTGTGTGTGAGAGCCTATGGTGAGTCTTGATTTCATTTATAACCTTACAGCAAAGGTGTAGGGGAGAAAATCCTTCTCAAGGCTTGTGTGTTATCTTTTGGTTGTGAGACTAGCCTTTAATGGCTGAGCCATCTCTCCAGCCCATGTATTATCTTCCAACGAGACACATGCATGCCCAAAGAGATTAGCTTTAGTCTATAAAAATGAACAGAGTTCGTTTGTATATTTATCTACTTATTTAGTACTGCCTACTATCTGCCTTCTAATGTATACCTCTTGAGAGTAGAGGTATGAGGTGATCTCTTTCTAGAGCTCAAACTGGAGCCTGGGATATGAAAAGCAATGGAAAATGTAACCAAGTTGTGTTTTTCATAGCCACCCATCTTAGAAAACTGGACCTGAGATATAGTACGAAGGTCTACTATGAAAAAAAATGTAGTGCTAAAATGAGATGAACTAAGGGTCAAATGAGACACAGACCTCTAAATATCCACAACATTCACAAGCATCTTAAAGGTGTGTGCGTGTGTTCCCTAAATTGCCTGTCAGCACCTTCTTAGAGCTCAGACTGGAACCTGGGATCTGAAAGGCAATAGAAAACATAACAGAATTGTGTTTTTCAGAGCTACCCATCTTGGAAAAATGGGCCTGAGGTATACTATTAAGATATACTATGGTGGTGGGGAAATCTAACCCTGTTTCAAAAAGTATTTCCCAAATTATTTGAGCATGGGACAGTTTATTTCTGTGACGTTTGCTACCAAAGCCTCAAAAGACACTTGGGGGTGTGGGTATACGACAGATGTGGATAGGGAGTTGGCAAAGCAAACACCCTGCTTTCATTATCCTGAGAAGCTGGTCTGGGGTAGGAGCCACTCTCCTCGTCTGGTTTACCTCCTGCATATAGAACCTCTACAGCTGGCTCTGATGAGGCAAAGAAGCATCTCTTGGGCTATTCTTACCTTCTGACCTACCCTTTACCCAGAGTAAGGAGGATAAGTCTTCTAGAAGCAAGAGTACTGGGAGCTCCAAGGTGCAATCAAGCACTACAAATCGTATATGGATGTGTTACTCGGTGTAGCAGAAAAAAAAGAGCCCATGAGAGCTGCTGTAAAGTGGAACTCACTTTCTACACCTCTTTAAGGGTTAGACGGTGCTCACACACTCACATGCTTCCTTTCCTCTTCCTTTGAGAATTATTACGATGTGTTTCACTTTAGTAAGGTTCATGAGTTTATGGCCTTCAGAATGCCCTTGAGAATAAACTCCAGGGACTCAGAGTAGGGAAAAGAAAGGGGACTATTAAAAGGCTTTTGTTTCTCTCTTCTTTCTATGACACTCCAATGGAGACATCAGATTTATTTGCATTTTCAAACCATGGAAGGGTTTATGGAAGATGGCTATTTTCTTTCTCCTCCTGACTTGGTTAACTAGACATTAAACCATGTCATAAGGTTTGGTAAAGAGATTCAAGTGAGAGATTCCTGAAATACTGTGCTCACAAATGCACACAGTTACATAGCTGAATGTCAGGATGACAGAAGGGCTATTGAGCACATGCCAACGTGAGGGATGGATGGCAAATGGAGAACTTTCTCCTGTGCTCTGAATTGCAGGGGAACTATTCTTCCAACTTGAGGTGCTTTGGGCTTGCCACTGTGCTGGTGTTAATTACTATTCATCCTGTCATTTACAGTTTAGATGGCATTTACTTTGGTAAGCCTTCCCTGAGCCCTGGGTCTGATATAGATTAGGAAATATGTCCAGGTGCTCCCTGTATGGCTTCCATAGACATCTTGCACACTTACTTATCTGCCTTGTGCCTCTAGATTATAAACTCTATTGTGGTCCCATCATCATAATATATATATATATATATATATATATATATATATATATATATATATATATATATATCCCCAGAGCCTGACACATCAGCTTCTGAGACATAGAAGTTCAATGTGCATTTCTATCTTGGGTAGTTGAGGTAGTTTGGGTTTTACTTAGAGTGTAATCATCCTTGTTATTCTGTGTTGCATTTGGGGAGACTCATACCAGTATAACTCTCACACATAACTCTTGACAGTCACTGGGAGAAACTGGGATTGGCCCCAAGGTAATTAAACCAGAATTCAACAAAAAGCTTAGCTAATAACTTATGGAACTTTGAGAGAAAGAAGTTAAAACAGGCAGCTTCTGAAGAAACTCTTGGGCTCTGGAAGTTCCTAGCAGTGACTCCTGCTGGTGGAGTGGAGCTTTGGGTTAAGAAGTCCACTGGATGATCAAGAGGCACCATTGTTTAGAAGGCTTGATTTGTCAGGATGTACAATTGTTTGCTCTGAGGTTTCCTAGTCACATGATTGCAGTGGCCAAGAACTGCATGTGCAAACCACAGACCAGTACACAAATAAATGAGAAGACCTAAGTTATAAACACATGGGCACATGCATCCAAAGTGGCTTCTCTTGAGACCTTTATTTGTGTTTATGTTTGCATAGCTATGTAACATGAAGAATATAGTGTATACACATGAGTGTGTGTTTGTGAGAGGTACAGATGAAAGGACAGAGAAAGGATTGTGGTGGAGAAAATAGAGAAAATAAGGACACAAGTAGAGAATGAAGAAATCAAATGTATAACCAAATCTTTGGTGCTTGGTGTAAATAAATCAAGCTTTAAAAGCAAATATGTAGTTGATTCATATAAGCTAAACCTGGCTATGTGTGCAATGATTACTTTTTATTCTCCCATTGTGTTTGCTCTCTATCCATACACACACACACACACACACACACACACACACACACACACACATTCACACACACATTCACACACTTTGGATCAATTACTATGATCTCCGCTAATCACTAAATAATTAGCTAAAACAGTTTGCTGACGACCAGTGTTTGGATGTCCTTTGCAGAGTTTAGATCTCTCTGTGTAATGAGTCGTTTGCTCTATGGCAGATAAAGCCCTACCTCTATGCAGGGAATGACAGAGTTTTGAAAGTCAAATCCCAGAATGCTTGATTTGAGTTCCACATAAACTATCTTCACTTCATTCTAAAAAAAGCCACTTGAGCAGTTGGAGAGGTACAAAGAGAGAACAGAAAGACAGGGGCACTCACGACAAGCTATAAATCTTGATGCTTAAACTGGGGTAGGGGGAGAAACAGTGCTGTGTAGGACTTGTTTCAAAAAGTGGCAACTGGTGTTTTCATTTGTGAAAGTGTTCGCACTTAGCCATTAATAAAGGGGTTGGGTTACAGGGAGCTCCTGCAGCCCCTACAGAACTTCAGTCTTCAGATTTCTCTTGTTTCATTTCATTCCACTTAACAGCTCAGAGCTGATTTTATTCAAATATGTATAAGGTCTCAACTGGAAAACATTTTGGTAATTTGCATGGCTTTTTTCAAGCCTGTAAAATCTAATCTCCATAGACAACAGAAACAGACTGTAATCTTGGAAATAAGGGACAAAAATGATTGGTGTAAGTCAGGTTTTGAGATGTCATGTTTCTGTGGAAGCAACTCAGATCAGTGTGGTGTCCTCTTCCCAGAGATGGAGTACTGTTTCAAATCCACCAGCTTCAAGTTCAGTAGGAGACCTCATCTCAAAAACTAAGGTGGAGAGCTTAGAGGGAAGATACTCGGTGTTGACCCGTTGTGTCTACACTCATGCACACATATGCACAAGAACAGAACAATCTAAAAATAAATGAAAGGACTGATGATGGTTCACTTAGAAAAATCACACATCTCCTCTTGAGCCACACAGGGCTCTCAAAGCACCTTCTCCAGGGAGGGAGTAGGCCTGATAAAGAAGGCACACAGATTGTTTAATTACTTGGGGAGTTGCTCTGAACCTCCTTTCCTCTTAGTGTCTTTGGGATGCTTGCTAGATCCCTTGCCCTCCCAGAATCCCTGATCTCCACTGGCTACTGTAATCATAAGAGTGGGCTTTAACTGTCTTGTGTTGGAGCATCTGTTCTTCTCCTCTGAGTAATGGCATTTGTCACTGTGCGCACATAAATCACAGAGAGGAGAGTTTTCTCTTTTCTTGACTTCACAAATACCAAGCACATTTAGAATTCAGAGTTGTCCTCAAACAGTCCCCAATCTTCATGGGCAGGGCAGATGCAGAGGGGTTTGTAGCCTCGGGGAAGGGCTGTTATGTTGACCTTAGCTGCTTCTATGCTGTCCTTTCCTGTGACTTTAAATCACATCCTTGGGCTATGTGGCTAGTGGGTATTGAACATTAGTATGAAGAGCAAAGACCCATGCTTCAGTTTCATCAGTAAACCCCCATCTTGGAATTTGAAATGAGATTATATATAAGTGCCATGTTACTGAAAGGAGATGAAAGACATAAAGGTGGAAGAAATGACCACATCTTTCTCAAGGAGTATGGGTGTCATGTGAATATTTCTATGTCCTGCTCCCTGTGTTGTGACTTACAAATGGGGTTATTTTTCAGCATTTCTCTAGAATGTCAAGCCCCCTAATTAATGCCAGACATGCTTGGCACCGCTGAACCATCACGTGCTGTGTTCTCTGTGTGCATTGAAAGATGTTGGACTTATTACCTTGACCGTAAGCATAGGTAGTTCTCAGTTTAGCACTCTAAGCCATATGTCCCAGCAAACCCATGACAGAATCTCACTTCTAACACGTGTTTAGAAAGCTCAGCTGTGGGAAGAAGTTGCTTATAGGCAACTGTCGCCTTTCTTCTCTGACACTTCTGGTGGTCTTCCACCTTTCTTTGCTCTTCCTGTGAATGCAGGTACCATACTGCTTGTCTGCAGGCTATGCTCTAACTGGGGGATTTCAAGTGGTGTAGCCTTGAACTTGAGGGGGCTGCAGATTTTGCTGCAAGAGAAAATTGACCTGGAGAAATATGCTTGTCAATTAAAGTTCAAGAACCATAGGGCTAAACCAATTTAATATTAGTATTTAAACTTAATAAATGAGACCTCCTGGTTGTGTGGAAAGGGAGAAGGACTTGTCTTTGATAGAACAATCTTGCTGTTTTTCTTCTCTTGGGGGTGATGTGACAAGAGGAATGAATATTTTTAAATACTCTTGCTCATTCTTGTTCATACCAGAGCGGTTTTGCTCATTTCTCTGACAACATATTCTATCATGGAATAGTCTACATGTGAGGTTACTCAGGATGTTTGCGTTGATTAATGTTGGGAGTGGACCAATCATGGGTGAAGTACAAGAAAACAACTTTTTTGCTTGTTTTGCTTTGTTTTGATTCTTGATTCTTGTTTTTCGAGACAGGGTTTCTCTGTGTAGCCCTGTCTGTCTTGGAATTCACTCTATAGACCAGGCTGCCCTTTAACTTACAGAGATCTGCCTGTCTCTGCCTCCTGGGTGCTAGGATTAAAGGCAAGAGCCACCACCCAGTCAGAAAACAAATTTTAAAGCTAGTAGTTGCTGATTATCTCCCTATGTCATAATGTTGCCACCCTATTCGTCAGCCTGTAGGATGACATGGCTTTAGTCCTGAGAGACTTACTGCATTGCAATGCATCTTACTTATTAGAAACACCCCCACACCCCTCTTTTAAAAGATGTAGACCTTGAACCTGAATACTTGAGGGAAGTAGAGTTACGAGACTGAAGGAAAAGTGACCCCAGGATAGTAGTTTGTTGGATTTAGGTTTGTAGGAGGAAACCTGATCCAGGTACGCTAGCTCACTCCTTCAGTCTCAGCACTCTGAGAGGCAGAGGCAGGAGGATCTCTGTGAATTTGGGGCCAGTCTGGTCTACATAGTGAGTTCTAGGACAGCCAGGGGCATGTACACTGTCTCAAAAAACAAAAAGACATATTAAAAAGGATACATTAGATCTGCAGAAAGCGAGCAAGCATGTTAGGACAAAGGGAGTTTTTTTTGTTTTTTGTTTTTTTTTAGAACATTCAAACAGGTAGGAAAAGCTACTGAAATTTGAGCAAGAAAGGGGTTAATCCAGCCCAAGCACATTACCCTAGCACCCAGGAGGCCTTGGGGCCTACTCCCACAACACAAAGACATCAGAGCAGTGGGAGGACTTGAAGTCTTGACCTTCTTCCTTCTTTCACTCCTCCTCAGACTCTACCACCAAGTGCCAACAGACAGACCTCAGCCTTCCTCGGTTTACCTCTTGTCGTGGCTGCATGGTTCCTGCTGCTGTTTCCTGCTGTGTGGGTGATAGCTTTTAATCTTTCAGATGAGCTGTTAATTTTTAAAAAAAAATAAAACAAAAACAATGAACACAGGGAGACTGTTTTAAGTCCAGGGAGAGGTAGGCCTTAGAACACAGCCATTCAGGTTTCTAGGCAGGGCAGTGCCTGGGGACTGAGGCTGGCTCTTCAGTGCTCAGTTTCCTGAGACAAGTCACTCTTACTCTCCATAGCCCCTCTCCAAGGTTCCAAAGGTGTCTTTCTTGTCCTCTCTCCAAGTTGTCTTTCTTGTCTTTTTTTTTTTTTTTTTGAGGTTCTTCCTGACATTGATTTCGGTTAATTTAACTTCTTTTCTTTTTTCTTCTCTTCTCTTTCCCTTCCTTCCTTTTCTTTCTTTTTTTAATTTTTTGAGACAAAGGCTTACATAGCTCCAGTTGACATTGAACTTTTTAAGCAGTTGAGGATAACCTTGACCTCCTAATCTTCCCTGCCCCACCTCCTGAGAAGGGGATTACAGGCATGTGCCACCACACAGGGCTCAGCTTTAAACTTTCCTTGCTCCTCTTTCGTTTTCTCCTAGGAAGCATGAGTAGCCCTGGGCAGAAATAGAATAGCCTCAGTCAGACTTTTCCTCCTACAAGGACTTGGGGGAAAGGGCTGTATGAGGATGTGCTTACAGGGTTCTAAGTGCTTTCAAACCTGTGAAATTCTTTCTGTGGCATGCAATTCCTGAGGGTGTGCACCAAATTGATAAACTCAGTGCTAAAGTGAACTGTCTCCTCCAGTCCCCACGAGCCTCTCAGTGTCAAAACCCAATTGTGCTTCTGTGGGACAGTTGTCCCACTGAAGAAAAGAAACCCTCGAATGCACTATTGACAGCATAAGCAAATTAAAAGACTCAGCAAAGTTAATATTCTCACATTATAACAACATCTCCTATAAATTATTAAAGCCCACACAATTTATTACCCATGTTAGGAGGTGAAAAAAAAAAGCAAGTTGAATCATGAGCTGTGCTACTTAATGATTTATTTTTTTGTTCTTCGATGTGTTGAGCTTTATAAATCACCCTGTTCTACACTGCACTGCACCAGAGAAAAGCATTCACCAGTCAACCCTTTCTCCCCCCAACGATCACCTATGCAGGGCCTGGTAGAGCCTCATTATTTTAGCATCTATCAGCAGCCTCCCTCTCTGTTTGGGGCTGGCTGCTCCTTCTCATTACTATAATGCTTCAGCATGGCTGGAATGACCATGATTTAAGTCATTAGATGATAGATCTAAGCCTTTCCAGAAATAAATATTAACCTCATTATTTAGGCAGGGTGGCAGACAGACTTCTGGTATTCTGTCACAAGCTTTCTGAGTAAATAAAAATTTACTTAGGAATCCCATGCTTTAAAGTCTGGTCTGCCAGCTTAACTAAGAGCTAGCCTGATTATATTTCATGTTTTAAAACACATGTATTTCCCTCCACTCTAAGGAACTCATTTTTATCTCTGGTGCCACCACTGACTTGGGCAAGTCAGTTAGCTCTCAGAAACACATTTCCTAATATATCCCTGGAGCATGATGTATTAGATAATGTCTGAATTCCCCTCTAGATCCAAGATTCTGAGAGGATAGGATGTAACTGCACATCAGGCATCAATTTGTGCTCCTGGTGGGGAGAGAGAAAAGATTTGCCTAGCCAGCTCTGTCTCTGCTATACTTTAGCTCAAGAGACCTGGATCCTCCGTAGACCAACCTGTCCCTTCATGTCTGTCCTGGCCCAGAAAGCAGGAGAAGGGTTTCAAAGGGAAATGAGCCACATTTGACAGGGGAGAATAGAGATAGGTTAAAACCATAGAGGTTGTTCTAGAAGTCATACACAGATGTGCAGACTCCAGAAACTTCTGTTGTGTTGGCTTACAATTCAAGGTCTCTAGGCTATTTAGTCTGAGGTGTGTAAGTGTTTGTACATATACCCTTTGCAAGGAGTCTTTCATCTCAATATGTTCCTATTGGAGCCTGAATTTCCCTTGAGAATAAATACTCATCTGGCCTGTAGAACAGCCACTTGCACGTCAGATTTTGAAAGTAGTGTCACGTTAGATCACTGTCCTAAAGTTAGCAGAAAAATAAACACTCAAGCACAAACTAAGAAGGCATGTAAATACAAGTTGTTTTAATACAGTTTCTCTTGTAAAGGCAATTTGATACACATACTTCTTGGGAATTAAAATAATAGACATCAATAATGCATGGACTACACATTTAATTTGCTTCACAGAAGTAAACAAACAAAGTGTACTTTTCCTTTGGAGCCTCAGAACTTGAAGAACATAGTTTGACCTTTAAAAATTACTTCAATTGGTATAGTATATTATTAAATACACAGATGAGTAAATGTATTCATTTAATTTATTTTACATTTAGCGTGTGTGTGTGTGTGTGTGTGTGTGTGTGTGTGTGTGTATGCACACTATGCTATAGCACAAGTGTGGAGGCTGTAAGGCAACATGACAGAGTTTGGTCTCTCCTTCCAGCATGTGGGTTCAGGAAACAGGAGCCGATAGTCAGGTCATCAGTAAGTGCCTTCACCCACTCAACCATTAGCTTGTGCCTGATAAACACATTAGCATTCTAATTTTTGAATATCACTTGAGTGGAATTTGTTTTTGTCTTTTCACAGAGAGATCAATCTACTTTTAAGCACATCATTTATGCTTAATGAGCCTCAGTTTTCTCATTTGAAAAATTGAGATAGTAATTTTTACCTGCTTCATAAGACTAACACATAGCTAAAATGTGTTTAAAACAAAGAAGGTACATGGAAAAATAAATTATAATGTTGGTTTTGATTACATGAATGACTAAATTATCAGTTTTTCTTTCAACAAGAAAGGTGGAATTTCACTCATCTACTATAAAAGCTCCCCCAGATAATGCTCACACATTCATGGCTTCCCCTTCCTGATAGAAGAGAGGAGACTGTAGAGTGGGTACGGTGTAGAAGGTGTGTTCTTTCACGTTCCACCTGCAGGACACAGAGGCCAAGGCTTTCTTGATGGGTCAAATTCACTATTAGGTTTCACTTACATGCCAGGAGCTTGTGCATGCTGCCAGATGGATAGGTGTGACAAGGACTCACTAAATATAGAAAAATACTCTTCCTGTGTAAATATCCTTCCCCTAAAAAGAGTGTTAGGTTTGGTGAAAAGGGACGGGGCACATTTGGGAAAGTTAAGTTCAGGCATTGGTTCCCTAAGACCTTTGTATAGTCAGACATTGGGCTTATTGTAGACATTGTGGGATAATGCTCCAGGAAAGAACAAAAGCCTCAGCAGCTTTTGATAGCATGGAAGGTCCACTTGGCTGATTAGATTGAATCATTGAACCTTATGCTGACCTAGATATACAATGGAAGACATAAGCACCCTCCTAAGAGGGGAGGTGTTTAGATGAGATCTTTAAGGCTTAGGTATTGTGTCTCATGAAAGCCTGGGTGCATAAATAGTCATTCATTCTGTCAACAACATTAATGGAAAACTCAGGGGTGCATAAAGCCCCACTTGGGTTTATTGCATAAGCCACAAAAATATCTTTACATCTGTATGCAAATACTTCTTCACAACTGTGAGACTGATGAGTGAGTGCTAGGGATGTGAAGAGGCTGTTAGGTGGAGACACACACTTCCATTGTGAATTTCCACCTACTGTTTGCCTGACCACTTATGTGTCATAATTTTCTGTAATACATGTCTTTAAAGGTATTACGGCACTTGTAAATACTAAAATGTGTTCCAGCATCTTGAACACAATACTTCCAACTGAATTGCAAACCTTAGCAGTGAAAGCTAGTGGAGTATTAGAATGCTTGCTGCAAACAGGTTTGCATATGGGTATTTGTGTTCTGAAAAAGCTACAGGCTTGGAATAAATTTATTATTTGCAGGGTGTACAAATCTCAAGTATTGTCTGAATTTACAAAGCCTTTTTCTTGTGGTGAGTATGTCTCTGCCCCTACAGAAGCACATCACCACACTCTGAAAAGAAAGACTGCCACCAGTTGGATCCTCTCAGGGGCACATAATTGAAGGATCTGGTGTTCTTCCTGAGCCTAGCTGGGTGATTTGGGTAAATCACCTAAACTTGCTGAGTTCTGCCCTGCCACTCTGCTCTTCCTTCTGAGCCTCAAAGGTGCCTGTTGTAACACCTGAATAAGAACTAATTTCTGCCCCTAGAACTATGCTTAGTATGCAAACAAAGGAACCAGAGTTGCTGCAAAGTTACTTTCATAAGCAGCCTTCAGAGAGAGATGGATAAGTGGACTGGAGACAAAGGTCCTGTGTTATTTATTTATTTTTTCCCCCTCTGGCTTAGTTTGTAACCAACTTAGCTGGTTCAATCCATAGCAGGAAAAAAAAAAAGAAGGAAAAAGAGAAGAAGGAGTAGAATGAGGAGAAGCAGAAGGAGGAAGAGAAGGACAAGGAGGAAGAGGAAGTGGAGGAGAGATCTTAAAGATATGAGAATTTTCTCTTCATATATCACTCTAGATTTTCTATCAGCAAGTCCTTTGAATCCTTGTCCTAGAGCAAGCTCCCTGGAGATCTAGTCAAGTCATTTAATCTTCTCATGGGCCGAATGAAAACCCCAGGGCCTGCTGTGCCATGTACATGGTCCTTGTGAGACTCAAATCAGGTCACATGTGCATTGGTGCTTTGAAAATTGGGAAAGAGTCAATGAATTCACATGTTTTTAATCAAGACAATTGTTGTTGCTATTGTGTGTTTCAAACTTTAATCCGTTCATATAGAATGTTTGTAAATAACGTTCTGTAGTAGTGAGCTGAAGAGAAAATATATCAGCGCATAGTAACATAAGTTATTGACAAGAGTAGAGAATTAGAACCACAGGATGAAGAGACGTGACTGCCAACACCACGCAACACCCACACTGCCCTCTCCGCACATGACAGATGTCAAAGACAAAGGATCAGAAGAGGGAAGCCTGGCTTTTCCTCATTGTCTCGTGCTCACTTCTAAAGAATGGCTTCCCAGCTTTCCTTGTATGGAAAGTACCTCTCCATTCAGCTTGAAATTCACAGGCAGAATTGTGTTCACATATTTTTAGAGCTCTTTCAAAAGTGAATCCTGCTATTTAAACATTCAGAAATGTAAGTCAAACCCAGACAGACAGAAGGACAGAGAGAGGGAAGGCTTTTAAAAAGCAGCAGTTGAGGGCTGGGGAGGTAGTAAGTAAGTGTTTGCAGGTATAAGGACGTGAGTTTGATCCCCTGGAAATTATGTTTAAAAATCTTGGTGTGTAGCCTGTAGTCCCAGCACTCGGGAGGCAGAGGCAGGTGGATCTCTGGGAGTTCGAGGCCAGCCTGGTCTACAAAGCTAGTCCAGGACAGGCTCCAAAGCTACAGAGAAACCCTGTCTCAAAAACAAACAAACAACAAAAAACAAAAAAACAAACAAATGAACAAACAAAAAAACCCCAGAAAACAAACAAAAAAACAAACAAAATCTTGGTGTGATGAAGTGTGCTTGTAACCACAACAGTGGGGATGAGGGGATATGAGCATCGCTGGGCCTCACTGACCAGTGCACAGGTTGTGAGGCAAGCAGGGGCCCTGTCTCACTGTTCTGTTTTGCCTCACCTTGTCTTAGGCTGACAGTGCCAGAAGATGAACACTGGAAGTTGACCTCTAATTTCCATGTGTACACACCCGCACCCACACATGCTCCCACACACAAAACTGCAGCGAACACTATTGAAATACTTGCAGTCACCTGAAGCCAACTCAGGGCAGGGAACTGAGACTCTGAATCCTGTGTGTCACCTCTCAGATTCAAACAAAAATGTGTCAGAACATTTTTCATCAACATGAAAGTTGTCCCACCAGAAGCAGGGGAAAAAAAAAAAAAAAAAAAAGAGATGAATCTAAGGTGTGGGCTGTTGCCTGCTTTGTGCTCCTGTAACACAGTAGCAGAGGGGACCTTGTGTAGTGGAAAGTGAGTTCACTAAGTAGGAATCAGCTCCTCAGGAAAGAACAGCATGGCTCAGTGTTGCCCATACTCTTACCCTTTCATGGCCTTCCACTTCCTGCCAGGAGATGATGTAATAAGAAGGGCTCACAAGATCACTGGCACCTGCACCGTGGCCTTCCCTCCTTGTGAACTGTCTACAGCATTCTGTGACAGCGGCTCCAGAGGACTACGACAGTCAGACAAAGGACTGAGTTTGCTCACACATTCAAATGGCCCAAAGACAGGAAAGCCGATGCCAAAACCCTGCCTTCTCACTGGGAACTCATGTAATTTCATTTTGTCAATTTATGAATTGACTGAAGAGACAAGCACTTCCCGTCAGTCTGTTACCCTGTGAGTGTCTTAGATATTAATTGATTATGATCACAGTTACCCTGGTACTAGATTTATCACAGAGCGTGTGACTCACTGCCATGTGGAAACGATGATCTCCTGGAACACTTAATGATTTCAGTGAGATTTCCTAATTACTCAGATACTACTGCATAAAATAAGGTTTACCCTTACAGTCACAACTTAGGTCCATTGAAGAGAGATGTGAGAGATGTAATATTGAGCACATGGATCTCAGTCTTGCAGTTCTCTAAATGGTATCACTCAAATTCTTGGAGTTTGCAATAAAAAAACCCACTAAGTTAATTCCCATGAAGGCTTTTGCTGATCTTCGTTTACATATCAACTGACTTGCCTTGTGACTCAATTGCGTTTCTCAGTGGTAAGCGGGCTAGGTAGGTAGTCATGTTTTCCTGCTCCCATGACACTTAGGAGACTGCCAGTACTCTTTCTTCATTTCAGGTAACTGCAGAGGTGTCTCTCACCTGTCCTAGACTATGAGTTCCCTGAAGGCAATGGCCACCATTTGATCTTTTTTATCCTTAGTATCTGTCACAGGCCCCAACATTTGTTCCATATTCAATAAAGTTTTGGTGATTGAATCAAATAGTCACACTATATTGTGTTTATATTAAATATTTCTGCTAGTTCAAATAACAACCTGTTATTTTTTAGTACTTATTTGTAAAAGAACTGTTTTGTGTATATGCATTTATGCATGTGTAAATGTGTATGTGGTCTGTGTGTGCATGTTTGTAAATATGTATGTGTGGAGGCCAGAGGTCGATGCTCATTACCTTACATTTTGAGGCAGGGTCTCTCACTGAACTTGGAGCTAACCACACTGATCGTCCTGTTCCTGTCACTCCAGTGCCAGGCTTTGTATGTGAGTTCTGGCAGTTGGACTCACGTCCTCATTATGTGAGGCAGGCACATTATGCTACCAACTGAACCATCTCCCAGATCCAAGAAGGGTTTATAATGCAGAAGGGCTATGATCACATTTGGGTTGAAAATAACTGAATCCTTCAAAGTCATTATCTTCTAAAGGCTGACTGTTACTGCATGCCTTATTGATTTTAGATTTTTCTTTCCATAAACCAGCATTTATTAATATTTCTAATCATCCAGATATTAAAATTACCAAGGGATACACATGTAATAGATGAAAGTCACTTTCACCTGATGTACACCACTTCCTACGGACTTATGATGTGTTCAAGCCCATCTACTGGTTTTAAATAGAAAAAGGAGTAGGATAAATGTTTTTAAAAACCCTAACTGCCAAAAAGTTCTGTAATATAATCCAAAATAAATATACCGACTTAACTTTCACTTATAAAAAAGAGCCTAGCAGGTTTAAAAAATCATCAACAGAATAAATATGGAGCAGAATGACAACCTGATTTATGTAAAGCTTTGGCATCCACTGTCTTAGTTAATGTTTGATGGAGTGCTTCCATCCACGTTTCTTTAGGGAATGAAAAGAAGAATTTTATTAACTATTTTCAAAAGAGAATGAGGTCATGACCCTTTTCCAGATGTTTTCCTCGTCATATAATTGTGATGTTTCTTCAAAATCTCTCTAGTTGCCCAATTCCTATTTCATCATTTATTGAGCAGTGATTTATACAGACAAAGGAGGGGAGAGAGGCAGTTGATAGGCCCAGCCATGTGTCACGAAGGTCCGATGTAGAAAATCTTAGGTTGTAAGTGACACTAAACTAAAAAGTAGGAACCAAGGAGATGGCTTCATTAGTAAGGTCTTTGCAGTACAAACATGGAGACCTGAGTTCAGATCTCCGGCACCCATGTGAGAAGCTGGGCATGGAAACAGTTATCTGTAATGCCAGCAGTGGGGAGGTAGAAGTAGGGAGAACTCTGGAGCTTGTTGGATCAATGTGGGAGATTTAGCTTAAGTTAGAGACCTTGCCTCAAAATATAAGGTGGAGAGTCATAGGGAAGACACCTGGTTTTTACTTTTGGCCTCCACATGTACACACACATGATCTATACATCTACCTGATAAGCCCATGTACACATGAACACACATGATCACAAACAGGCACCATACTCCACATGAATTTTAAGGTATATTTATAAATCTAGTAACTGGAAATTGAAAATCACTAAAGCAGTGTATGCAAGAACATAGCAAACACTACTCATCATGAGTCTGTATAGAAATAGTTGCACAACTCTGTGTGGAAATTTGTTCCTTCATCTCCTTTCTATCTCTTCAAAGGTTCTAGGTTATTATCAGCTGACAAACTTCACAATATTAAGGCATAGTTTTCCCTAATGAAAAATGAGGAATCAGAGTCAACTTCCAATGTCTAGTTACCTTAGATCCAGATAGACATACATATTCTGTTTCTATCTAAAAAGAGAGCCAATAATAAAGTTTATGCATAATTTTCCTTGACATCTAGGAAAGAGACCTGGATTTTTTGCTCAAGAGCAGACCTATTTCCTCATATTTTCTAACATACTAAGCAACAGGATTGAAAGTTCATAACACAAATCATGGATGCATTGAAAAAGTTACACTTAAGTACAACGAGAGACAAGTTAGTAATCCACAATAAATAAAATAGAAATAACTAAGATGGCACTCACTAAATGTCTACTATTCACCAAGGAAATTTCTAAATCCTCCAGTAATAGCTTAGTTTTTAAATCTTTTCTAAAAGTTATAGTGTATGTATAGCAAAAATGATGGTTTTCATTGTGCCTATTTTTCTTGCTGTGGCCTCATGAGGCATTTGTACACATCATATTTTATAGATGAGATATTGAAGGGGTACAGACATCTTGGTACCTTGTAGAAGTTCACACTATCAGCAAGGAGTAGAATGGGATGGATCCTGAATCAGCTGGACATGTAAATGCTACAAATCTACTGAACAGTAAGCAGCAGATACAATGAAAAGCTTGAGCTATTTGCTTCCTGTCTGATACATACCTGTGTTTCCTGCAAGTGCTCCCTAACCTGCCATCAGGTTCTGTCCACTGGAAGATGGTTGGTTCTAGTTTGACAAACTGATCAGGAAAAGTGGTAACAATGCCCACTGTGGATATACCCAAGTCGAACAGGAATCATTCTGCCTTCTTGTTGGCATCAGTAACTTATTTGTATGTGCACACATGTGCATGTTACCTGTGCATGGCTGTGTGTGTGTGTGTGTGTGTGTGTGTGTGTGTGTGTGTGTGTGTTCATGTGTTTGAGCATTTATTTCACTTCCATCTGTCACAAGTCATTGAAATGCTTTCGGGCAATGAACACAAGTTTAATTTGGGTAAAAGCATTACCACAGGGGAAGAACAAGGAACAAGCAAGGACCCATCCCCAAGCTATTAAGATACTAACAGCCCACAGCTGTCCTCTCTTTTGAGAAGGGAAGCTGGCTTGCATGGGACACTCTCCAAACCAGGCGGCAGGCTGGCAATGGTTTGCTGGAATAAGGGCATGGCATTCCTTCCTCCCTGCACGCCACTGCCCTATTGCAAGGGAGCATTTAACTCTTTGATCTAGCTTGCAGAGTTTCTGCAAAGCCCATACACCCTTGCTTCACTTCCTTCCCCAGCCCTCCCCTTCCCTTTCCTCTTCTCCCCAGTGCTGCCCAAATCAGTCACTTTTCTGAGAATTCTTTCCTTAGGCTTTGCTTCTAGAAAACTACAACCAAGATGGATGGCACTAACATTGTTCCTAGGAAGCAGAAGCCAAGATGGAGATTCTGGAGATGTATATTTACATGTACATGTAAAATTCATGTGGAGTGTGGTGCCTGTTTGTGATCATGTGTGTTCATGTGTACATGGGCATATCGGGTAGATGTATAGGCATGTGTGTGTACATATGGAGGCCAAAAGTAAAAACCAACAATATTTATATATTGTTGATGACTGACATTTGATAGCAGTTGGACTGTCAAAGCCAGAGGTCAGCACATTATACCACACAGGCTCGGTTCAACACCTTATTGCAAATAAAGTTACATTAGAAAACATTTGATCACATATTTTCAGACAGAATTCTGAAGATTCAGATTTCTGTACTGGAGACAGAGTCAGATCGTCTATACAGCCTTAAGTTTTACCCGATACTTTGTGGAGAATTTAAGATGACTGCTGCCTAACTCCCCTCCCTGTAGTTAGTGGATTCTTATCTGAATAAGAAGAGATACCATAGAAGATGTGATTTTCTTGGCTTTCAGAGCTATGGAGACATTGGAACTAGGAAGACTGTGATTGCTTGGTTCTTGCTAAATAATAAAGTGTTGAAGAAATGACATGAGAAGCTCTGCTATTTACCTATGTTCCATGTGTGGGATTATCACATTGTGCAGCTCCATGTTCCTATGGGTCAGGGTTCCAGAGAAGCCTTAGGTAGACCCTGAGCTCTAGAGTCTCTCACTAAACTAAAGTCAGGGTGCCATCTAAGGCTCCAGTCTTACCACCTGAGAAGAGGGCATGTCTTACTCTGGATTGTGGTGATGGTTAAGTGAGTATGCACAATTAACTCCATCCCACGAATCAAAGGGTAGAAACAGGGAAAATTCATCATAATACCCTATTCAGTAGTCCATCTCTCCAACTCTAGGTTTTATGAATCCAGAGGTCCTACTTTCCAAACCAGCCTCTCTGGAAATCCTAGCTATGGCTGTTGCCTGCATAGCTTGAACTGCTCTCGCTAGTAGACTGACTGGTACAATGTGATTATACTGGCAGAGTAACTGACCTGATTACTAGGGAGAGGCATAAATGCTACTACATGACAAGAGGTCTAGGAGCAATGTCCATGTCACTTGGAGTTGGGATGTGCTGGGCTCTATCTAGGTGTGTTGATGCCTTGTTCAACTGGAAGGAGTAATCTGCAATTTGACTCGACTCAGGCACTCACATTCCTAGGAAATGAAAATCTGGCACTCTACCAGGCTCTGCAGATGTATCAGTCTTATAATGGTTCATCTTCATGTCAACCTAACTGGATTTGGAATAATGTAGGAGACACACCTCTGGGATGTGTTGTTGTAGGATATTTGTACACTGTGTGAAGATGTATTGTTGTGATTGGTGCAATAAAAAGCTGAATGGCCAATAGCTAGACAGGAGAGGATAGGCGGGACTTCCAGAGAGAGAAAGGAAGAGAAGAAAGAATCTAGGTCCACACTGAAGATACTGAAGAGGTTGGACATATAGCACAGACTAGAGTTAACTGAGCCATGTAGAGGAACCAAGATTAATAGAAGCAGGTTAATTTAAGTTATAAGAGCTAGTGGGACAAGCCTGAGATAAGGCAGAGCTTTCATAATTAATAGTAAGTCTCCCTGACATTATCTGTGAGCTAGCAGCCCAAAGAAAAATCTGACCACAAAGTGTCTATGAGGATGTTTCTAGAAGTTTTTGACTGAGGAGGAAAGAACAATCCTAAATATGAGTACCATTCTTTGCACTGACTAAACGATATTCAGATCTCTGCTTACTGACTGCCACTGTAGCAGTGTGGTCCATTGCTTCCTTCCCAAAGATTTGCCAAGTCACCCGAGAATTATCCTTCAGGATAAGAGGAGTCAGCCCTGGGGGGGAGGCAGTTTTCTGTTCTACCATACCCACAGCAGACCAAAGCATGGCTGAACTTCTGTCTGGACCACATCCTCCCTCTGTTCTTTTCTGGTCTGTTCTTATTTTCAGAAAGCACTCTCTTGACACATCATGCCTAGCAGAATCACAATGTCTGGGCCTACTTCTCTGGGCTCATGTTGAGGCACTATTCCCTGCTGTTCATTACAGCTGGTTGTGTTTTGTCTACCAGTATCTCTGACCCACATCTGATAGTTTGCCTTTGAAGGGCTGTGTGCACTCCGTGGGGGTTGCCAGCTGCTGTTTGTTTGTGTTTTGTGTTGTTGTTGTTGTTTTCCCTCTAACACCTCTTTAATTGATCACCATAGCAAAAGCTTTTGCTCATTTTCACTTCTCAAGATCACTCTAACTGATGGAAATTACTCTATTCTTGTCACTCTCCAAGACTATCTGATGTCCTAATGCCAGCTATTTTTTTTTAAACAAACAAAACACAGTTCCTATCATCTTGTCCTCTGATTAAACATCTTGGCGATTTCCCATTGCTTCCTGGATGAAGTCTCCACTCCTCCACATAATATACAAGGCACTGCTTATTGGATTGCAGTTTCAGGTGAAATTATGGTATGATTTTCCTCTTACCCAGAGCCTATGTACAAAGCTTCTTATCTCCTGGATAATAAATGCTGTGCTGGGAGTCTACACCATTACTTCTGCCTGGCAAAGGTCTGTAAGCGCTCTTACTTATACTATGTTTCATAGATTATTTATTATATTTTTTCTATGAAACCATTATTTACCAACCAAATACTTCTTTTCAAACCTCCTCCCTGGGTTTCCTAGCACTAAGAACACATCTGTGTTATGACATCTGTCATATTTCATTACTGTTTATCAACATGTCTCTCTTGCCTACATGACTCAGAATGTCACAAAAGCCAAGTAACACATCATGAAGCCTCCAGTACCAATCAGATGGCTTCTCATAATACTGCAAAATGTGTATACAAAGGTTTTGAGTAAAGAACTTCACAGCCCAACAAACTGGTCACCTGTACTTCCTGCCTTCTATCAGGTGTCCTGCCCTGTTGGGAGGTTTTGAAACTGATGAATCTTTAGACAACCTTCTGCTTATATTGATCTTAGGACTGGCCATGCCCATGGCCCATGATTGAATAGGCTTAGTAACTGCTTCCTGTACATTCACACTTATTCTCTCAGTGATTTGCAACAAACAAAGACAAAGAAAAATGCAAACATGTGACATTACCAGGAGATGTTTGGTTAGGAGACACATGTGAAGCCACTCATTTCATCTCTCCTTGCGGGTGGTAGGGAGTCACACGGAAGAAAGAAAGAGTGAGTGTACAGGTGTATAAAAATTCCATCTGCTTTATAACTTATTTGCACTGCTATTTGGATGCCAGTTTGACTGGTCCTTGTTTCTGATTCATCTAGACCAGTGGTTCTCAATCTTGTGGGTCACAATCCCTCTGGGGTCCCATATCAGATATCCTACATATCAGATATTTATATTATAATTCATATCAGTAGCAAAATTACAATTTTCAAGTAGCAACAAAAGTAATTTTATGGTTGGTGGTCACCACAAATGAGGAACTGTATTAAAGGGCCATAGCATATTAAGGGAGGTTGAGAACCAGTAATCTAGACTTACCAATAAGCAGAACCATGTGAGTCATTGAAACTTTTCAACTTCCTTCAAAGAAAAACAATTCCTTTAAAAAAGATTTTTTAATGTTGTATTGTAGATCTAATTTCATAAAGTTGAAATAAACACACATGAGAAAAATCTCTGGTATATTATTAGAAAATATGTTTGTGATCTGTGATTCAACCAGGAGGCAAAAGAGGATAATGAGTGTTTCCACATTAAAGGAGCGCCAATGGTTACTGTGGTATAAAACCTGAGCATGAGAATCTGACCTGATAATATTCATTTCTATCCCCCAAAATCACATTGTCAGCCTTAGCTCTCCCATCTCCCTCTGACTTCAAAGGAAGCTCTGCCTGGAGAGGGAAGGCATACAACAAGACTGGTCCAACCACCCCTGTGACTCCAATGGGCAAAGGGTATAGATGTGCTTGTTTCTTTTTTGCATTGGACTTTATACCCTCAGTTATCTTCAGGAAAGCCCCTTGCCCAGGCTAATGCACAGATGTAGATTATACTAACATTGCATGAAATTGAAAGCAAAATATTGGTAATAATCCATAATGGTATAGCACTATGAATTCATATTTATTATCACTGGCTTTGGAGATAGAATAAAAAGGTAAGTCACTTTAGAGATGTAAATTTTGATGTTAGAGATGTGTTGACGATAGGCTGACTTGTTCTGCTCTTGTACCAGTCTATATTCTGAATGTGGTCATTAGAGAAAGAGCACAGTCTTTCCTCATCTGCTAAAGCACATTTTTCTCCTTTAAGTGTATTTGAGAATGTGCATGTGCATATGTGTGCAAACTGATTATTTCAAGACACGTTTGAAATCAGGGGTTGTTATACTAAAGACCAAAGGAATGAATTAGCTTGACAGGTCATTAAAAGGCCCTCTATGAAGAACTAACCTGGAACCACTGTTGGATATTTCAGTCTCAACATTCAGAATGAAAAGACAAGCACTATAATCCCATGTCACCTCTGAAAATGATATCAGGAAATGTTCTCTCAGAGTCAGCTACTGGTCAAGGCTTACACAAAGTCAGGAAGGATCTAAGATTTAGAAAGGCTGAAAGTGAACAAAAGACCTTTAGCCCCTTCTGCTGCAGTATGTAATATTTCCTGTTTGTCAGATATGTACATATTGAACTATCTCCTGAAAGAAAAGCACGTGTAAACTTCCATGTTCCGAGCTAAATCTCCAATCCCTTTTGTTTGAAGTGTCGCAACACAGTTAATACTGAGTGAAAGCAAAAGCAAGAAGAATAAAGTACCCCAAAAAGCTGTTTGATTAAACTTCTTAAATGAGTCAGGCACTGGGGAAGTAGAGGGGCAGGAGATCTCTGTGAGTTCAAGGCCAGCCTGGTGTATTCATGTATAGTGAGTTCCAGGCCAGTCATGGCTACATAGTGAGACCCAATCTCAAAAAAAAAAAAAAAAAAAGATTTAAATAAACAAATAAATTCATCAAATGTTTGGTGTCATCTTACTGCAAGACAATTAAACATAATAGATATGCTTTAATGAAGGTTAGCTTGCTACTTAAAATGTCTTTGGTCAAGCTGGAAAGTGATGCAGCAGGTAAAGGCACTTGCCACCAAGACTGTTGACCTGAGCTCTATCTTTGAATCCTCATGATAGGGGGAGAGAACTGATTTCAATGGGCATGTTGATTGTCCTATGACCTCCACATGCCTGTACATACACACAAAATAAATAAATAACATAAATTCAGAGAACTAAAAAATAAATATATTTGACCAAGGCATTTTCCCTACCAAGAGCACAACTAGCCTAGAAGATTTACAGTTTAACAACCAATTCAAGAAGGAGTAACATGATCGGAAAACAAGACATCATTTTAGTTTGAGCTGCTTCTGTTCCCAAATACAGAAGACTGGTAAATAGCATACAGTTATTTTCATCATTCCTAAAAGAGTTTGAATTATAAACAAAATAGTTTTGAAATGAATTCTTCAGTGAGCCCCCAGGGTTCATGTGCTTTCATTTTTCACCAGCTCTTAAGGGCTAATTCCCAGCACCCCAAAAGCACAGAAAGAGGAACCAGAACACAAACTTTGCTTCCAGGTAACACTAGGGTTTCTTTTCTTTTTTCTTTCTTTCTTTTTGTTGTTTTTTTGTTTTTGTTTTGATTTTCAAGATCGGTTTCTTTGTGTAGCCCTGGCTGTCCTGAAATTCTCTCTGTAGACGAGGCTGGCCTTGAACTCAGAGATCAGCACGCCTTTGCCTCCCAAGTGCTGGAACTAAAGGCGAGAGGTATTCCAAGAGGCAGTGATGGTGAGGACATTTCATCAGGAGAATCCTGGAAATCGCCAGTGTCACTCTCATTTTCTGCTAATCCATGTTTAACCTGCAGCTCCGAAACCAGCCCTCCTTTGGTCCTGCCTTCACACTTCTACAGCCAACTGTACCGTGTTGAAATTTATATGACAGGCGGTTTCAACACTTTTGTTTAGTTAAATGCAAGAGCATCACTTTAAAAGAAAAGCCTTATTGCCAAAAAATATAAACAGCCTGGACTTTGATTAATATAAATATTTTAGAACCAGAACATTCTGTTACATCTTATAAAAACAGTCCTGATGGGCTGATGGGAAAGCAGAAGCACTTTTGTACATGAGATGAACTCAACAAAATACAGCTGCAGAGCAAAATTTTAAGTCAATATGAATTGTTTGTCTTTTCAGAGGGCTGTGGACTTTACTTGAATGGAGTTATGGTGAGCACTTCGTGTTTCATTAGTAAAAATGAAAGATTTTTTTAATAGATTTATTTCTGAAGCAGCCAATTTAAATTTCAAAGTCTTCTAATTTAAAAAGATGCCATTAAAACAATTCCCCCTGCCAATGTTAGGGTTATTTACTAATAAGCCACTGGAAAAGAGATGTGTGAAATGAATAGATGAGAAACATTGACAGCAAAGACTTGGAAGGGTGATGCTAGTTTATTAAGTCCTTGTTTGTTATGAATGGCCCCACTGCACATAGAAAAGCAATCCTTCTACCTTAAAAGATTAATTCTGGAGGAGTTACCCTGAGGTCAAAGAACACGGGAGCGTGTGCCTAATCTCGAAGAAATCAGGCTATTTCTCACAGCAATTAAGCAGAGGTCTGAGTTTCACCCATGGTGTATTTAAACACAGGATACAATTAAGCCCCAAAGTATTAATATCTTTGCTTTGCAAAATTGCCCAGGAAATAGATTTTGCCCTCTCTCAAATGAACAGCAAGTCAAATTAAGGGAATAACTTGATTCGTAGCTAAGTTGCTTGAAGTAAGAGTGCCACATTCTTTTCTAATTGCAAATGACTCATAGACATCAGTATAGTTCTTTTTTTCTTTCTTTCTTTATGTTACAATAGGCTGAGTGTTATATGCTTTCCAGTTCCTTTTATCTAAATAGTGAATCTCAGAAGCTTTCTTGAAAATGTATTGTTTTCATGTTGTAATTAAATAGACAACTCATTGTGTGTTAAAAAATCAACTCATTATAAAAATCTGAGGACTTATAATTTACCACCAAGACAATATTTTAGCTGGGGAGCTTAGCAACGCATGTGTAGAGAAAAAAATACTGCAACTCATAAGCAATCAAGTGATCAGAAGGTTTTTCTTAGAGTTATTTTCCTCATATGCTTATCTCAAGCAATGAGCTAATGCTCTAGAGAGAATTATTACAGCTTTAAAACATTGCCTCACAAAGACAAAATAAAAAGCTAAATATAAAAACAGCTAAACAGTTTTTATTTGTTGTACATCATATCCCTAAAGGCAAAAAATTTTAGTAGTACATAAGTTATATTAAATAAACTACCTTTTTTTTCAGTTCTTTAAAAAAAATCCCTCCTAGAATTAAAAGATTTTTGCCCCTTTTCCAATTTTTTGTTATTTCTCTTTTGTCTACATATCAGATTAACTTTCCATTTTACTGCCAAATCAAATTCTCTCTGCCTTTTTTTTTTTCAAGGGAAGGCAGGGAGGGAAGTTGGTCTTGGAATAGGAAGAGATAAATCAATAGCTTTTGTTTATATAGCTGAATCAATAATTTCTTTTCATATAGGACTTGGTAGCAAGACAATATTTGTTACATAGCATTAGGAAATTCAAGGAGAAATGTGTAACTCATGATTCACAGACCTCTTTATAAAATAATAATCCCAAAGGAGTAAAGCCAATATAATGTATGCAATATATGTGCATGTACAGTTGTCTTTTCACACTCTGCCAAGCTCATGTTTGCTGTTGTATTTCTACCTAACATTCACTATGGCTTTTAACAACTGAGAACAGAGGTAAAGTGTGTAAGTCAACGGTCTTTGAACCCGTATTATGGACAGTTTAGGTTGTGTGTGTTGTATGTGTGGTGTGTAAGTTGTGAATGCATCAGAGTATGCAACTGGGTAAGCCTGTGCATGAGCACAGAGGCCAGAGATGTCTTCCTCTGTGGCTCTACACCTCATTCCTTTGAGGCAGGTTGTCTCACAAATTGAAAGCTTGTTGTTTTGGCCTGGCTGCTTGACTAACAATCTCCTAGGATCCACCTGCTTCTCTCCCCTCCAATGTTGGTGTGACCCCCAACAATTCTGTTTAGCTATTTTTATGTTTTCTTAAACATCAGTTATGGGAATTTGAACTCAGAACCTCATATTTGCACAGTAAACACTCTTACCCACTAAACTATCTCCCTAACTTTAGCTGGGGCCCTTGGAATGTGTGCAGGCTATGTGAAGATGTATGGAAATTTGAATCCCACAAAGAATTTTTTTTATAAGACCAATGACTCTAATATACTTCTCACTGACATCACTGGCAACTTGGTCTATTCTGTAACCTTTAAAAGTGCAGTATATCCCAAAATGAGTTACTTATTAAACAAACGTTCTTTTTCTAGTGAAACTGACCTTTAAACGATTATTTCTCGGCATCCACAACAAAGAGAATCTCACCTGTCACCTTTACACTTTTGATGCGCTACAGTGAGTGGATCCACAACCTTTTCATAACATGGAAGGAACCTGATACACAACATGGAATTATAAAATGCTAACGAGCACTTTTTGTTTCTAAGGGGAAGTCTTATTACTTTGTTAACTTGCTGTGACGTGCAGAAGCTATGCAAAGAGTAGAAACAAATTGCTGTTTTCATCGAACTACGACAATTTTAGACAACACAACTCCAAAGCACTGGGGTAGTCATTTAGCAGCTAAGAGCAATTTCTGCAGGTTTCTTCATGTAACTTTTAAAGTGTGTAGAAGTGGATTCCTATAGGTGTGGGTACATGTGAGCATGGGTGAGCACCATGTGATAATAAAGCTGCATTTGATTTAAAAAGTGCTGTCCCCATATTCTGGAATCTACACAGCGTTTATAGACAGTCTGAGCTAAACCTCTACTCACTTAACCTGGTGACTCTTTATCTGTGTGAAAGGTAGAGCTTCGGTTATGTTTTTAACTGTGTCTCAGAAATAGACATCTTTGTAAAGATATAAGTCCAGTCATGTCTTAGTTATTCTTACTTAAATGGTGATGGCAATTGTAAGCTTTATTCAGGAACCAAACCAATAAGACACTTTACATTTGAAAGGACTGTGCTACCCAGAGTCCCACTGCTCTGATCATTGGCAGATAACCTAGTTTATACTTCTGTAGAGCTGTGGAACCTCACAGAAAGTTTGTTAGCCTAAATATTTTCACTCTTAGGAAAAAAAAAAAAGAAAATTCCATTCTTGAAAAATCCCAATAAAAAAAGTTTTACCTGAAAATATGGTAACATGTTACAAGTCCACACTTCACACATAAGGTTATAAACAGGGCACAAATATCTGCTTATGTTCAAGAATAAACATTTGTTTTTACAAATCTGATGTTTAGAGATAGATAGATAGATAGATAGATAGATAGACAGATAGATAGTAGATAGTAGATAATAGGTGGATATGCTATGTTTTGAAGGCATTAGGCTCCAGAATGCTAAGTCCTAATGATCTAGGCGACAATCTCTCCCCTTTTCTCTTATAAAAGGTGTGTACTGAAACAAATTACAGAGATATCTGAGAATTCTGTTAAATGATGAAAAATTCCTATTTTTCAAATAATATCTACTTAAGAGGGTTTTTTGGACTCTTACGTGATCATATTTTCTAAAACATGGGGATAGGGCGCCACAAGGCTCTTAGGAAAAACCAAAACTAATAATCTTTTGGGGGAAAATGGGCTCCAAAAAAGGAAAATGAAGATATGTCTTATTTGCCTTCCTATAGTTTAATTTAGAAAGAGGTAAACCAGTTATTTTATTGAAATGTAATCACAAAGAAAAACACCCAGGCTTAAGACTACACAGGCTTGTTGTCAAGACTTCTGGGGTCTCATTCATTAATTTTGGTGGCTGCTGACAAACAGAGGAAAATCTGCAGCTATGTTGGATAAAATAATCATCAAGGGCTTCAATGTCTGTAAACTATTTAAATTCCTGACATTGAATATTTATAGTAAGTGATGAGCTTTCGACATTCACCATATTTCAGCCAGCCCTCAGCTCCCATGTAGATACAAACTGAGAGGCTGAGAGGGGATCTTCAAACCCTTGGCTCTCCTGGTCATCCGGGCTGTCTTGACCATGACACAACCAGACACCTCGGTGTTACTGACAGTTTCTCAAGTGCCCACTCACTGTCTGGTGCTCCCCCCAACCTCTGAACAATAGTTCAGATCCATGACACCCTCTGCCCTGTCAGAGACAGCCCTGTGGGATAGTTTTCTTTATCCTATAGTTATCACTGTGATCTCAAATCAGCATGGGCCTGCATTCTCGGGCTTCAAGAGCCTATGCTCGCTATGAGTAGAGCCAGCATTTCGGCCACAGATGTGACGAGTTAACTGTACAAGCAAAGAGAAGAAATCCACGTAACAATACTTCATTCAGCAAGGGAATCTGCAGTGGATTACAGTTTCTCTCTGGTTAAGTCTGGTCCTAATTTACTGCTTTTATTCAGTTTTCAACCACAAACGAGCCCCTTATGAGGCATTCACTAGGCAGAATTGACAACTCTTTTTATCTACTTGAAAAATATTTTTGGATAATAATTTATGGTTACAAAATATTTTAAGCAGTTCAAATACTTATATTCATTCTTTCAATGCTTAAGTGTGCAGTATCCTCCATTAAAAAAAAAGTACCACTAGAAAATTTAGTAATTTTACACACAGTGTTTTTAACAACAGAGTGATTTGGCCACATAGAAACACAGATTTTAAAGAAGAACTCCATATATTTCACGGAGAGTCTCTTAAATACTTTCCTAAGCTCTTAAGTCACATCTCTGGAGAGCAGCAGAATCCACAATGGTGGCTACAGGCTGTGAAGATGAGTGAAAAAATAATTTTGGCAAGCATTGTACTTTATTTATGGGTTAATGTTGAACCCATAATTTTAATTTGAACACCATTCACAGGGGAAAACTGCTGTTCTCTGAGGACACAAACGGAAGTTCACACACTGTTCATACTTTACACACGAAACTTGAAGGCAGAGACTGATTGGGACTTTCATTTATTTATTTATTCTTATTATAAAATTTTCTCTGAATGGTATCCTGAATTGATGCTGTCATTTAAATAATCTGTCTGCAGGTGCCCATTACTATTGGGAGCGAGGTATTTCTCCAGGCTGAGTACCACCAGTTCACTACGACTATTTGGAAAATTGCTCCCCAACATCTGTGTGTAATAAATAGCAAGTGCCAGTACCAAGCTTGTTTGTGAAGAACGTTTTCTGGTTTTGCCAACCAGTGACCTTGTGACTACAATGGAACTCAAGCAAATGAGAAGGAATGCATTTTATAAACAGAGACAAGGATGTAGTGTGGTTGGTGTCCTTTGAGATGAAAATGTTGCTTTTGTATTGCTTTAGATCTTTAAACCATGGGTACAGGAAGCTCTGCAAGTTTTTTCCTGGCAGAATCTTAGCATTCCAGACTCCTTTCTCCTATTTCTTTCTTCTGTTCTTTTCTTCTAAATCAGTTTATAGTAATTATGCATAATAATGTTTCCATTATGACATTTCCATACATGTATATGAAGCATTTCCTTCATATTCACCTCCCATTATCCACTTCTGCTTCTCTCCTACTTTGGCTGATCTCTTCTTCAATCCTCCCAGTTAGCTCTTTTGCTGGTCTCATAGTGAGTGTGTGTGTGTGTGTGTGTGTGTGTGTGTGTCTGTCTGTCTGTCTGTCTGTCTGTCTGTCTGTCAATGATTTTTATTGGGTAGTTACAAGAGTGAAGGCGGGGGTTTATTTATAGGATCCTGAGTACCTTAGCAATGGGTATACCACTAAAGAAACTTCTAAACTCCTTGATAGGAAGGAGTTCTTTCTATTGCAGAATGAACATTCATAGGCAGACACTCAGATGAGGTTAGACATTCATCTTTTGCCTTCATCAGCCTACATATTGTTTTAAGCTAACTTTTAGGGAAAGCACCTTTAGCATTAAGAAGAAAAGACATTGCTTTATCAAGAAGAGCTAGACAGAATTCTCTACATGTCTGTTCAAATA